>NC_140244.1:3140531-3313031 GCF_949987555.1 Borostomias antarcticus
TTCATTTGACTGAAGCCAGCTAGGCTAGGAAACACAATAGTTGCAGCTGCTACCGACCTTAGTTCTTAGCTGTTAGCTCGCAAGCAAGTTTTGGTTTTTAGTCAGGTAACGTTAGCATCGACTAACTAGCTAGACATAAGTCAATAAAATCGCACGGATTACAGCCATATTTATGTGGACTCTTTCACTTCTATGTTGATACTCGTCAATAGAGTTCGAGCAAGCTAGCGCGCTAGCTACATTGCTAGCCACCAGTGGGCGCATAGACAACTTCCTCGCTTTTTCGTGGGTTGAAATGGAAAATGAGAAATGAAATGTACTTGCCGAGCAACTCTAAATTCATCCTCGGATTACAGTCGACCCACAGCTAGTCGAATAAATGGTCTTCGAGATTCTATTTTCAACTCACAGCCTTTAGCTGCGTTGCTATCTTGCTACTAACAAGAATGCGACTGGCGCCCAGCTAGCATAAAGGACCCCAAACAAAGTGAGGCTGCGTTTGCCTTCACAAAAAGCACACGGCAACAAATTTATTGTTGATCAAATTGGTGTTGTTCACAGCATGCTTTATATATCAGCAAAAACTGTATTTGTGTGTACACTGCGCATAGAGTGGATTTGTAAATGTCTTTCGCACAAAAATGCAAACATTGTGCAGTTGCGTTTACAACAACGTATTATCATGCAACTGTGATGTTGCGTGAGCCATGATGGCTTCCACTAGACACTCTACACCCGTGATCATCCGGGTCTTTGCACCAGATGCACCAATAACAGATTTTCTTCTGAAAATGGGGCGGGGTTTTATTTTATCGAAATTGGTGGGTAAAATGGTACATGCCGAATTATATAACAATGAAAATATATACGAAATGTCAATCATGCAAAAGAGAATATTCTATGCTTAAAATATATTTAAATAATCTAAAAAGTGCTTTCGATCCATGCTGCAGAAACGTGAGATATTGCATATACGTCATTTCCAAATCCACCAATCAAATGCGTGTTTTTTCCAGGTCACGTTATAAATTGTTGAGGCGGAGTCGTCCTGGGAGCATAGAAATCCAAAACTAGATAGGGAAGCCTTTGTTATTACAACAACTATTAACTATCGACGTTGGCACATTTTAACTGTCAATTTACGATAATATTGGTTGAATGCATAAAACGTATTAAGAATCATTGTAGTATGTTTTCAAGATTCAAAATCCGAAAGTATGATAGAACATCATGCGTTCATGAAGTCTGACGCCTCTATATCTATGCCCATAGAAATGCGTGTAAACTCGGCATGCGCAGTGGCGATAATTGTTATGAAACAGTGGGCTTCTCGTCCTGGTAAACCGAACCATTACAGAATCACAGTAACACTTAAAAACACCACTGGGGAACGTAATACGATCTTGTGACCGGGAATGTGATATATATGACCCAGCCTTGTGAAATCTAGCTGAGGTGAGAATGATGATTTTTCCTTATATCATATTGTTTGTCCATTCTTTATTGAAATGTAAGGGGAGGGTGCAGTACCTGCATAAGTGCGATTGACCCCATAATGGGGCTGAGTGATACATAATAAGGCAGAAGTTAGGCCTAGTTGTTAATTTATTACATGTTTAATTTGTAGTATGAATTGCATGCATTTACGTAGTGTGAATAGGCTTGATGTAAATGTTTTGATTTACAGTAAGATCTTAGTTCTCGAGTTCCTTAGTTCCATTAAACAGCATGAGCTCTGTCTTCTACTGCTATTGACCCATATTTTGAAGTGGCACAGTTTCACTTTAGATAGCCTATGGGAAATCTATGAAATATATTTGTCAACTCTCAATAATTTGCAGTTCATGATATGATCATAGGAAAGGCTTTATGCTATTATGGAAGCAGATCCTTAGAAATATAAACTGCAACATGCATGGCTTTTTTTAAACCTTTATTTAACCAGGCAGGCCATTATTTTTTTTAAAATTTGTATTAATATAAATGTATATTGTTTAAAACAATGTATACATTTATAGTAGTCTACATAATGCACATTTAACCAAAAATAAAGAGAACCACATCTTTTAAGAATCTAACTTCCTCTTATGTGAAATGGTACCACATGCCTTTTCCTACCTGTTCTGACTTCAGTGTTATTGACCATTCTTTTGAGCCTCAGAAATAAAGAGAACAGACAGCTTTATTTTAAGGTCTGCTTAAAGCAACAAGTCTTCAATTACCATTGGTGTAACACTATGACATAATCTTCGATCGCCTACATCTAGAAATTAGTCTGTTAGTCTAATCTTATTTCCTGTCCAAATAGATCAAATCCAACGGAAGAAGTACAGTACGGGACGTGTGAAAAGTCATCCCTGAGCCCCTCCCCTCTCTGCAGGCCCTGTTCTGAACATGGTCAAAAACTCAATCCACTGGTTCCGGAAGGGTCTACGTCTCCATGACAACCCTGCCCTGCTGGAGGCGGTGCGGGACGCAGACACTCTGCACTGTGTTTACTTCCTGGACCCCTGGTTCGCCGGCTCCTCCAGCCTGGGAGTCAACAGGTGGAGGTGAGGGACACAAACACCACTTCCTGGTTTGAGCTCATCGTATTATATTTGATCTGGGTGCTTCAGAGGCATTTGTGGTCAGGGTATGAGAAAGTACAAAGCTAATATAATAATAATCATCATAATAATAATAAAAATAGCAACAATAACGATAATGATATTATTAGTATTGTTATCATCATCATCATTATTATCATTGATATTATTGTTGTTATTATTATTAATAATAATAATAGCAATAATAATAATATCATTATCGTAGTTGTTGCTATTATGATGATGATGATGATTATTATTATGTTAATATCATTCTAATTACTGTTATAATGATTAATACTTGTATTATTATAATTGACACATTATGCACAAGCCATACAGAAAGATTCTCTTTTGATTCCAGGATTCTGTGTTTTTTGATTGTTTGATTGATTAATTGATCAAAGTGAGCCAAGATAGTTCCGGGAACAGCTGCCGTACTGTGTGTGTGCATGTTTGCCAGTGTGTAAGAACCGCGTAGACACGTGCTGTTACCGTTAGAGAGGTGATCTTGTTTCCGGGAAGTCAGAGGACAGGGAGTCTAGGTGGCGTGTGACGGTGAAAACCATATCGCCGTAGTGATATGTTGACACGTGTTAGGTGACTCCAGAAAAGAGCTGCCCACCAAACGCTGGCAGAGTATGATGTCCTAGGACTGAATGTTCTATTCGGAGGGTCTTAATGTTGTTGCCCCATCTGGGCATGCTGGGGGGCAGGTTAGTGTGCCAGTAGAGAGTCCAATTTCTTTGAGTCACCGGTTGTTATGGAGATGACCTACTTTCCAGCAGGCGGAAAGTGTGTGCTGGCGGAGGGATATCGCGTGTTAAAGGGTAAAACCCATTTCAGTGGTATGGCACTTGATGAAAGGACCTTCCTTGAAAACTGTTAAAAAAAACAATTTTGGACTACTCTTAATGGTTTTAAAGTGTCTGTCTAGGGCTACATCGTTACAGCAGGACACCTTTTTATTCAGGAAATGAGTCCAGGTTGAAAACAGACAGGCGTTAATGTGCCCATCCTGACCTATCACCATCTAGTCACAATGTTTTCAAGGAAATGAATGAAAGATTATGATGTAAATAATTCAATAATCTTAACGAAGTACAGTAAAGAACACTTTATTTTAATTGATGTACACAGCTGAGAGGATTGCATTGGTTTGATATGAGGCAACAGGCATCCTGTGTACACAAACACAAACACACACACATACATACACTCTCTCTCTCTCTCACACACACAAACACGCACACACACACACATGAACACACACACACAAACACACACACACAAACGCACACACACACGCACACACACACACACTCCCTCATGTATATAGTCTACACATGAACACTCTCACTCACTCTCTCTCTCTCTCTCTCTCTCTCTCTCTCTCTCTCTCCCTCACACACACACACACACACACACACTCCATCATGTATATAGCCTACACATGAACACTCTCACACACACACACACACACACACACACAGGTGCGCCCGCACACACACACACACACACACACACAGGAGCACCCTCACACACACACAGGAGTGCCCGCACACACACACACACACACACACACACACACACACACACACACACACACGCGCACACACAGGAGCTCCTGCACGCACACGCACAAACACACACACACAAGCGCCCGCACACAAACACAGACACACACACACAGACAGACATGTGCGCACACATGAACACACACGCACAGGAGCGCACGCACACACACACACACACACACACACACACACACACACACACACACACCATGGATATAGGCCAAGAACTGTGATTTCATAACTGAAAGAGATAATTAGATCTAATGAAAAGTCGGGCTGCTACTGATTATCACAGATTACAATGTGGATGTACAGTATATGACGATACTTACATTCCTGTTACTTTCAAAATAAATGACTAGTTATTTCTTTAATAAATTAATTTGAAATAGACAACAGATAGTGTAGTCATTGAAATAGTTTTGAGTCCTGTAGTCACTCCTTTCAACCATATATCACAGCCATGGGATCACAGCCCTCAGCTGAACGAGTGTTGGTTTTGCTAGTGGCTTGTGTCTGCTTCGTGTTGTGGACAGTGCCCTCCAGTGGCGGCATCCTAGCCTGCAGGTTGTGCCAGAAACAGCCGCTGTTATATAGGCTACGCATTGATGATGTAAGTCTGATATAATCATGTGAAGTGTGGGTGTATGTTGGTGTATGTACATACAGTAGATTATGGACGTAGACATATACCTTATATGGTCGAAGGGCATAGATTTGCTCCCAGAGAAATGATGTGGTGAGAAGCATCGTAGTTACTGGTTCCACGAGCAGTACTGGTGTAGTTCTAATGTTCTGCCACTAGAGGGAGTACGGAGTCCAGGCTGGGGGTATAGGAGATGAGGAAATAAAATAGATATCTCATTAGCTGTGTTTGGAATCGCTCCCTCGTTCCCTCACTCCCTATTCCCTATATGGGGTTTACCATGTAGTGAACTACCCAGGGAACGGAGAAAATGTAGGGTACATGCACTGTTCCCTGCAAATCAAGGTGAATTGTGGGTAATAAATAGTGGACTATATGCAGTAGGGAACGAAAATTCCATGGAGAATTCGGACACTACAAACAAAATGGCTGACGCCCTATATAGTGAATAGGGAGCGATTCCGAACACAGCTATTGACGTTAGCTGACTTTTTTTTGACGAGCCAATAGGGGTCAAGCTGCGAGCGGGCAGGTCCGCCTCCCTCCGTCCCTAACCCCGCCTCCCCTGCGCTCCAGGTTCCTGCTGCAGTGTCTGGAGGATCTGGACGCCAGCCTCCGCAAGATCAACTCACGGCTGTTTGTGATCCGGGGCCAGCCGGCCAACATCTTCCCCGGCCTCTTCAAGGTCAACACCAACCCTGACCCTCCTCTTTCACTCCTCTTCCTCTGACAGTGGACAGTCTGTCTTCCCTCCCAGACAGCAATCCGATCAGGGCCATATACAGGCCAGATCTGGCACTTGTGGCTTAGTTCCGGCCCACATATGGCCCAGATCCGCTTGCTATCTGGGCTGTCTTTCACATTCACATTCTTTATTTCATCACATGTAATGTACAGTGTACAGTCACCGTGAAAAGTTGCTGCCGGCTCCGAGATGTGCTCATTACAGATAAACTACAATACACAATTTACACATCACACAAGAGGTACCAGTCTACGCAGTATAAAGATAAGATACCTTCCCACCTCCATTAGCCTTGGAGGAAATGAGAGAGGGGTAAGGGAAGTGGGTGGGACAGTATCAACTCTGCTGGGACTGGGGATTCTGGGAAGTCTGCAACCTCAAACAAACAATTGATCGAACAGTGGAGTTAGCGAGGGCAAGAGAACGGCAGAATAGAAGTAGCAGCGAATGGGTTTGAACACAGAAGCATGGAGATTACACCTTTTTTTTTTGTACGATTAGAACCTTGTCACCTAGCTAGTACGCCACCACCTACAGACTCTTTAACGAGCCTAATGTCCTCTCTCCTGACCCAGGAGTGGAAGATCACGCAGCTGACGTTCGAATGCGACTCTGAGCCCTTCGGCAAGGAGAGAGACGCGGCTATTCAGAAGCTGGCCTCCGAGGCCGGCGTGGAGGTTCTCACCAGGACCTCACACACACTGTACGACCTGGACAAGTGAGTGGGGCATCATTTGACCTTTTATCTGGTTCAGTTCAGTTTATCCAATAACATGTATCATCTTTTTTTGTTCATATGAGCTTGACCAGCGACACTGGAAACATATTTTGCATGTAAATAGATGACTTCTGTACAGAAGTAAGTCGTAAAGGTGTCTTATAATCCAATATGGGATGGGCCGACAGTAGGCATGACACTTAAATAAAAAAATCATTCATTCATTCATTCATTCATTCATTCAAAAAAATTCTTTCATTGTATGTGGTCAACACAGTAAGTGGCAGTTCAGAGTGAATAGAAGAGCAGAACATCGTCTGCATACAGGCAGGGGCGGCGCTGCTGCTGTGTTTTTATGGGTTCACTTATCGTCATGTACAGTATGGGGTACAGTATGGTGACTGAACACATCAGACCAGCACATCTCACCTGTTCCCTCTCCTCCTCTCTTCCTCCTCTCTCCTCCTCTCTTCCTCCCCTCTCCTCCTCTCTCCTCTCTTCCTCCTCTCTCCTCCCTTCCTCCTCTACTCCTCTTCCTCTCTTCCTCCTCCTCCTTCTCTCTTCCTCTTCCCTTCCTCCTCCTCTCTTCCTCCTCTCTTCCTCCTCCTCCTCCTCCTCTCTTCCTCCTCTCCTCCTCCTCCTCTCTTCCTCCCCTCCAGGATCATCGAGCTGAACGGGGGCCACGCTCCTCTCACCTACAAGCGTTTCCAGACCCTGGTGGGCTCCATGCCGCCCCCGGACCCCCCCATGGAAGCCCTGACCCTGGCACACCTGGGCCGCTGCGTCACCCCCGTCTCCAAGGGCCACCGGGAAAAGTATGGGGTGCCCCTACTGGAAGAGCTAGGTATGGCAGGACAGAGCTGATAGCACACTGCTATAATTAGGAACAGTAGGTTAGCAATGTGTGTAAAACCCGTAAAGGGGCATGGTCACATGTTTCAGTTGATATTATTCGGATTAAATGCTTATATTATGTGTTATAAGAGTTTTTCCGCGATTCCGTCTTCCGTGTAGAGAAACAGCTAGACTGACAGTGTTTTTTAAAAGGCCTACACACAGAATTCAAGCGTTTAATCCAAATAATATCAATTGAAACAAGCGTGACTGTGCCCATTTAACACCACACTGCACCTGAAAACCATTGTTCCTTCACAACCAAAACACACACACTGGGAACAAAGAAGGAGTTTAGTCTCGAACGTAGCTGCGCTCGCCTGCAGTCAATCTGATCTTGACTTGATCTTTCACTTGAGGCACGCTAGGTTTGCTTTTCAGGCTAACACAAATGTAGACTAATGGCATTGTGTGTGTGTGTGTGTGTGTGTGTGTCCTTGTCTAGGATTCGACACCGAGGGTCTGGCACCTGCCGTGTGGCCTGGAGGAGAGATGGAAGCTCTGGCCCGGATCGAGGCGCAGCTGCTAGCTCCAGAGCTCTCCGCTGTACGCTAACACACACACACACACACACACACACACACACACACACACACACACACACACAGTGTGCACAGCCACCATACAGTGCATTCAGTCCATTCAAAGATCACTCCGCCCAAACATGTGTGGTGTTGTACTTGTTCGATTGTAAGATTGCCGTCTCCTCCCGACAGCAGGTGAACGTGGAGGGAGACCGGAGCTCCTCCTCCAGCTCCCAGCAGACCTCCAACCCCCAGCAGACCTCCTCCTCCAGCTCCCAGCAGACCTCCAACCCCCAGCAGACTTCCTCCTCCAGCTCCCAGCAGACCTCCTCCTCCAGCTCCCAGCAGACCTCCTCCTCCAACCCCCAGCAGACCTCCTCCTCCAGCTCCCAGCAGACCTCCAACCCCCAGCAGACCTCCTCCTCCAGCTCCCCGCAGACCTCCTCCTCCAGCTCCCAGCAGACCTCCTCCTCCAACCCCCAGCAGACCTCCTCCTTCAACCCCCAGCAGACCTCCTCCTCCAGCTCCCAGCAGACCTCCTCCTCCAGCTCCCAGCAGACCTCCAACCCCCAGCAGACCTCCTCCTCCAACCCCCAGCAGACCTCCTCCTCCAACCCCCAGCAGACCTCCTCCTCCCTCTCCCAGCAGACCTCCTCCTCCAGCTCCCAGCAGACCTCCTCCTCCAGCTCCCAGCAGACCTCCTCCTCCCTCTCCCAGCAGACCTCCTCCTCCCTCTCCCAGCAGACCTCCCCCCTCGCCCCCTTGCAGAGCCCCCTGCTGTGCAGCTCCCTGGACCTGAGCCCCTACCTGCGCTTCGGCTGCCTCTCCTGCCGTCTGTATTACAGCAAGCTGGCCGAGCTCAACAGTAAGGTAAAACACACACACACACGCACACACACACACGGACACACACGCACACACACACACACACACGCACACACACACACACACACACGCACACACACACACACGCCCACACACACACACACACACATTCCAATTTCTTTATTGGATTTTCAATCAAAGATACAAATCAATATCAAAATCCAACAGTAGTAAGAGTCACACAGACACACACACACACGCACACACACACTCAGACTCGCCAACCGCAAATTCAAGGACTCACGTCCAACATACCACACACACACACACCTCTGAACTCACATCCCCGCCCTCCCACCCCCCCCAGGTGAAATCCAAGCTCCTGTGGCGCGAGTTCTTCTACGCCGCCGCCACCAACAACCCGCGCTTCGACAAGATGGACGGCAACCCGGTCTGCATCCGCATCCCCTGGGACCGCAACCCCCAGGCGCTGGCCAAGTGGGCGGAGGCCAAGACGGGCTTCCCCTGGATCGACGCCATCATGACGCAGCTGAGACTCGAGGGCTGGATCCACCCGCTGGCGCGGCACGCCGTGGCCTGCTTCCTGACCCGGGGCGACCTGTGGGTCAGCTGGGAGGAGGGCATGAAGGTGAGGGGGGTGAGGGGGTGAGGGGGGGGGGGGGCGGTGAGGGAGAGGAGAGGAGGGGGGGGGTGTATCTCTGTCTGCTCTGTCTATGTGCCTGTGGCTGTGTTGTGTATTTGTAGGTATCTACCTGACAGTGTGTGTGTGTGTGTGTGTGTGTGTGTGTGTGTGTGTGTGTGTGTGTGTATGTATATGTATGTGTGTGTATATGTGTGGTCGTGTGTGCATGTGTGTGCGCGTGCATGTATGTGTGTGTGGTCGTGTGTGTGCGTGCATGTATGTGTGTGTGTGTGTGTGTGTGTGTGTGTGTGTGTGTGTGTGCAGGTGTTTGACGAGCTGCTCCTGGATGCTGATTGGAGCGTGAACGCCGGTAGCTGGATGTGTCACTCCTGCAGCTCCTTCTTCCAGCAGTTCTTCCACTGCTACTGTCCCGTCGACTTCGGACGCCGCATGGACGCCAGCGGGGACTACATCAGGTAGGGACACACACACACACATACACACACACGTACTGTAACACACACAGATGCGCACCACACTCACGCACACAAATACATGGTCATCACACAAACGCAGGACGCCGCATGGACGCCAGCGGGGACTACATCAGGTAGGGACACACACACACACACACACACACATGTAGTGTAACACGTACGCAAACACACAGATGCGCACCACACTCACGCACACAAATACACGGTCATCACACAAACGCAGGACGCCCCCAAAAAAAGAAATAAATAAGGGAACGCCGCAGGCTTCCGGAAGCTCCCGCGATGACGGACGGATCTCTCTCTCTCTCTCCGCTCTCAGGCGCTACTTACCCGTCTTCAAAGATTTCCCCACCAAGTACATCTACGACCCCTGGAACGCCCCCGACGGCGTGCAGCGGGCGGCGCGGTGCGTGGTGGGCGTGGACTACCCCCGGCCCATGGTCAACCACGCCGAGTCCAGCCGGCTCAACATCGAGCGCATGAGACAGATCTACCAGCAGCTGTCTCGTTACCGCAGCTTGAGTACGTCCCCTTCTTTGGTCGGATGTTTCGGGTCATGTCTCCTCCCCCTGCTCTTCTGTCTCCTCCCCCTGCTCCTCTGTCTCCTCCCCCTGCTCCTCTCTCTCCTCCCCCCTGCTCCTCTGTCTCCTCCCCCCTGCTCCTCTGTCTCCTCCCCCTGCTCCTCTGTCTCCTCCCCCCTGCTCCTCTCTCTCCTCCCCCCTGCTCCTCTCTCTCCTCTCCCTGCTCCTCTCTCTCCTCCCCCCTGCTCCTCTCTCTCCTCCCCCCTGCTCCTCTCTCTCCTCCCCCTGCTCCTCTGTCTCCTCCCCCCTGCTCCTCTCTCTCCTCCCCCTGCTCCTCTGTCTCCTCCCCCTGCTCCTCTGTCTCCTCCCCCCTGCTCCTCTCTCTCCTCCCCCCTGCTCCTCTCTCTCCTCCCCCTGCTCCTCTCTCTGGTCTCTCTTCTGGCATGTCTGGCTCTGTCATTTCTGGTTGTAAAGTCTCCTTTTTTTTCGTCAAAGATTCTTAGTTCTCAGCTAAGGTCTCTCTCTCTCTCTCTCTCTCTCTCTCTCTCTCTCTCTCTCTCTCCCTCTCTGTGCCCCCCCCAGGCCTGCTAGCCGATGTGCCGGCCGCTCCCACAGAGGACCTGAATGTAAACGGGAACAGGGGGGCAATGCTGCCTCCCGCTGGCAAGAAACACCGTGGGACCAACGGCCATCATGGTGAGCACCACGGAGAATTCATATGTTTAGGCTGAAATATTCATGAATAATGACTATGTAAATTAAATATTTACATTTATATGAACCACAAACAATCCAGCTGAACACCTCCCCAACTCATATTCCTCTCCTGTCTCCTCCCTCTCTCCTCCCTCTCTCTTCTCCTCTCTCCTCCCCTCTCTCTTCTCCTCTCCTCCCTCTCTCCTCCTCTCTCTCCTCCCTCTCTCTCCTCCCTCTCTCCTCCTCCCTCCTCCCTCTCTCCTCCCTCTCTCTCTCCTCCTCTCCTCCCTCTCTCTTCCTCTCTCCTCCTCTCTCCTCCCTCTCTCCTCCTCTCTCCTCCCTCTCTCCTCCTCTCTCTCCTCCTCTCTCTCCTCCTCTCTCCTCCTCTCTCCTCCTCTCTCTCTCCTCCCTCTCTCCTCCCTCTCATCTCCTCTCTCTCCTCCTCTCTCTCCTCCTCTCTCCTCCTCTCTCCTCCTCTCTCCTCCTCTCTCCAGGCCATAGAGAACGCAGGGAGCAGGTGGGACCCAGTGGTTTGAAACCTGGACCAACGGACCAACAGAGTAAGACCAGACACAGTAACTACTGATAACTGATCTGTAGTCTTAATAGTCCTTTCTCTAGAATAAACAGGATTTATACAATATAGAGTATATATGTATACAAATATATACTCTATTACTCTACTACATTTAATAAATTATGAACATAATTTCATTTTTCTTTTTTTCCCTCTTTTGGCCATTGTAGGCTGCCGTACCTCCCAGGCAGAGCAGGGAAGAGTGACCAATCAGGAGTCCAGAAGTGACCATGAGTTTGTTGTGCCTCAGCATCCAGGTAAACATTGGATAGATACTGTATAGATAACAATAGATACTGAATAGATAACAATAGATACTGAATAGATAACCATAGATCCTGTATAGATAACCATAGATACTGTATAGATAACCATAGATACTGAATAGATAACAATAGATACTGAATAGATAACCATAGATACTGAATAGATAACCATAGATACTGTATAGATAACCATAGATACTGTATAGATAACAATAGATACTGAATAGATAACAATAGATACTGTATAGATAAAAAATAGATATTGAATAGATAACAATAGATCCTCTATAGATAACAATAGATCCTGTATAGATAACAATAGATCCTCTATAGATAAAAAGTAGATACTGAATAGATAACAATAGATAACAATACTGTATAGATAACAATAGATACTGTACAGATAACAATAGATACTGTATAGATAACAATAGATACTGTATAGATAACAATAGATACTGTATAGATAACAATAGATCCTGTATAGATAACAATAGATACTGTAAAGATAACGATACATATTGTAGATAACAATGTGATATACAGTAGGGAACATGAACACATCACGTCGTGCTCTTCTGTCCTAAGGTCACCGGGGTCACGGGGCGAGGGGCGTGTTTGGGAAGCGGAAGTGGGAACCGGAGCAGGACGGGGGCGGGGACAACGACATGGCGTCCTGCGCCTTCAAGGTGCAACGGCAAAACAAGCAGGTCAGTGATTGGTCAAAACTCAGACAGTTATAAAGACAGCAAGTGTGTGTGTGTGTGTTTTGTAAAACAAAAAATAATCTGGAAAACACGATCTGAATTGATCTGTAATTGTAAAATACAACCTAATGATGAAGTGTTGTTGTGTGTTTCAGAAGAGCAGTGTTGGACAGGAAGAGGGCGTGGTCGTGTCATCCTGAGCTGCTGTCCTGACTGTTAGACCTTATATACATACTGTACAAACGTGTTCAAAACTGCGTTTTTTTGTATTTTAAAATAGAACTTCTCTCTGTCACATGTAAAGAAAAAGTTTTTATTTTTATTTGAATGTGTATGAAACAGTTTGGTTGATTTCCAAATTCAATATGTAGAAATTAACCCTTACAACGGCAAACACAAATTCTATTTTATTATTATTATTATTATTATTATTTTGTTTGTAAATGCAATACCTACAATAGGAATATTTATCTGATAGTTATCAATGATTTTGTTCACCCTGTTCTCTGTCCACTAGCCAAGTGCTTCAGAGCGCACAGATAAATGGGCCCCATTTGCTTTCAGAAGATGACTTGCTCTGTAAACGTGTTATTTACACTGTGGACTGTACATATGTTTATAGCTGTATATGTGTGTGACAGAGATAATACAGGTGTATATATTGTTCAAGGAAAACAGGGATTCAGTCAGTTTTTAAAGTGAATTTTCATTGTTTTGGGCATTGTCTCTGCAGAGGAAGAAATAGGAAACTCCTGAACGGCTTCTTGTATTGAGCGGTAATAAAAATGCTTCCATTGATCTGATATTTAGGTGAATGGAAGGCCACACCTCCTAGGGTTAAAGGAATCCGATTGGTCAAAAATCAATCAGCTTTATGGAGGATCACTGTAAGATATAGGAGTCATACCTTCTGATTTTCATGTGCTTCTTCTGTGTCATTCGTTTACAAAATTGAGGTTAAAGAAAAAGGAACATACTCTTGAATAGCCATTGAAAGAAGCCCAAATCCTTCTAAAACTCTAGTCAGGCTTCATTTTTAAAATACTTTTTACACTGATCGTCCGACATGTTTATTAAGTTTCATAAATATTCTGCTTCATTGTCCTCATTGTTGGTATGTTGTCAATGTCTCCTACTGCTTTTGTGATATTTTCTACCAAATGACCAAAATAGCCTTTGCTTTAAATGTCATACAATATGACAGATTTACACTGTGTTAATATATTGTTCAGTATTATCTTTTTCTGACCGTGTACTGTATACAGACTGTTTAATCTGAAATTAAATTGATGCAACAAGAATCATATGTCCCAATTTCCATGACAAATAACGTGGATGTGTCCACAGGTAAATCAACCAAAACATTAATCAGCTTTTGAGTAAGTTGAGAAACGAATGTTCGTTCTATTTTTCCTCAGATATAGTAAGCCTACTAGCGTTACAGTACAGTAAGTGTATGAATATAACTGTACCATCCTGTTTCTGAAGACACAAAACAGAGCAGCACTGTCAATGAGAGACAATCTGTGAAGAATCTGTGCAACAACTTTATTACATTTCTTTTAGTTTACTACAAGTCTTATTTATCTCAGAAAGAGCATTAAGAGATAACCAGTATATCAACTGCCTTATACCTTAAACCGCCAATCAAAAATGTTACTGAATGCTCCTTTTATCAGTTTTTGAATTCCAGACTGACGCACAACTCTCTTCTGAGGGGGCGATAAGACAACGCTGGCTTATCAGCTTGTTTAAATAGGCTTGACATAACAGTGATCTTTAACACTGACACAAGCGCACGGCTTCTCTCAGAACAAAGAGTACCTTTCAAAGTGGGCCACTGTGGACTGGTGAAAGCACAATGTGTCACACTGGACTACCTGCCAGTAGTTTGCTGCTGCGTTATAGTCAAGCTGTTGTCTAGACGGAACCAGATAACAGTGTGGTGTTGTTAAACCCAGTCTGCCCAGAGGCCAAGTGGATCCCATGTTAGGAATCATTTGCTCCGGCAGAGTGAACAGTGTACCTTCAGATACAGTAGGAATGAGACGGGCACAATCTTGTCAAACTTTCCAAAATATTTTATTGTTGTGATATTGGAAAGTACAAAACAGTCATTCACATTGGTATTTTCCACCAGCAAAGGCACGGTTGCAGAAGAAAAACACCAAAAACTTAACTAAATCATAAGTGTTGCATTGAGATTCATAGAAATGTTCACATACAAATATTTAAAAGGCTGCAGAACCAGAGTGAAGCTGGTCCTTCAAAAATCAGTCACTTCCTCTGGCACGAACTGCACAGAAATCAAACCGCCCCAAACTTCAGAATTACATGTTCTGTTCGAGTAACCAACCATGTCTACTTCTCACTACAGAGACCAAATAGGGCTCCGTTTTCCCATGTAAAAATCCCACTATCTCCAATATCTCCAGATATCAGAAAAAACAGCATTTTCTAACTGTTGTATACAGGATTTGTTCAGCGTTATATTTTGAGAAAGAGAGAAGTCACTAGAGAAGCTTATACATGACAGGACAATGTCGTTTCAACTGCAATATTTATATAGTTGCTCACAAGTGAAGCGCAATCCAGCGTCTCCAGCTAACTTTGAATGCTCTATTTGAAATCGGAGGCTCGAGGCGTCCATTTTGGTGAGAGAGAAGCAGTGGGTCGAGATTAACCCTGGGAAACACACCGACTGATCCAGGAACAGTTTCCAAGACTGACCCCGTCATGATTGAGGCTGGGACCGGGAGTGGGGAAAGCTGGCACAGGATCTGCACGTCAGCGTGTAAAAACCACGCAGAGTCAGACAGAGACAGAGAGAGAGAGACAGAGACAGAGACACAGAGAGAGAGAGGGATACAGTAGGAGAAGGCGGGTTGCCAGCTGTGACCTGAACGCCACTGCGCTCTCACCCTCTGACACTGGACAAACGCAGACGGGAATGACCAGAGAACACACACTAGAATGACCAGAGAACACACACTAGAATGACCAGAGAACACACACTGGAATGACAAGAGAACACACACTAGAATGACCAGAGAACACACACTGGAATGACCAGAGAACACACACTAGAATGACCAGAGAACACACACTAGAATAACCAGAGAACACACACTAGAATGACCAGAGAACACACACTGGAATGACCAGAGAACACACACTAGAATGACCAGAGAACACACACTGGAATGACCAGAGAACACACACTGGAATGACCAGAGAACACACACTGGAATGACCAGAGAACACACACTGGAATGACCAGAGTTCACACACTAGAATGACCAGAGAACACACACTGGAATGACCAGAGAACACACACTAGAGGTGAAACTCACAAACAGAAAAGAGAGAATTACACCTGAGAAAAACACAATGGGAGTAAAGCGATCGCACATGGAAACAGGGGAGCTATTCAAGTTTCCCCGACACAAATAGAGTGAAGGTGCTGCACAAATCTGAACAGAAATTAAAAATATACTCCGTTCTGAACTTTGAAAACAGCAACCGACCAGCTTCTCATCTTGACCCTCATGGCTTTCTGTTATGGCTCAGGGGGGCGATGCATTTATATATCGTATAAGTCCATCATCATCATCTTCGTCGTCGTCGTCATTGTCGTCATCATCACTCCGCCTTGTCCTTCCTCTTCGCCGTGAACGGCACTTTGCTGGCTACCGTGGAGCCCACCGAGGACACGCCCCCGGCGACGGCCGACACGCCCCCTTTCACCAGGCCGACGCCCATCGAGGGCACAGCGGTGACGGCGGACTTGGTGATCTCCAGGCTCTTCCCGCCCAGCCAGGCCACGCCCCCCACGGTGGCGCCCACCACGCCCTTGGTGACGTTGAAGAGGCCGCCCGTCACCCTCCAGACCATGCCCGGCTGGGCCACCACGTGATCCTTCCCCTCCTCCTTCGCCGTGTCCACTGTGGAGAGACAGAGACGGGCGTCACACCTCCGTACCAGAAACCGTTTGTTTTTCTTATTCATGTCTTTTATTTATCTGCGTCAATATAATCTATGTTCGAATTGTTTTTTTTGTGTTTTTTTGTGTGTTTGGGATGTTAAAATAAACGATTTTGGATTGTTACATATTAAATGAAAAAATGTGACAATAAAGTATATATATAGGCCTATATATATATATATATAAAAGAAACACGAGTTTCCACAAGAGCTGTGAAACACTGGTCAGTCCACCATTGTCGGTAACTTCAGAATGACGCAAAAAACTACACTCGGGGAAATATCGCCTTGAATCCCCGGTCCTCGTCAGCCATGGCACACAGGCCAGACAGTAACCAAAGATGACATGAATAAGAGCTGAAACATAACTCTCACCAGCGCGCGGCTTCAGGAATGATGAACATGACTTATGGGGCAAACACACCGTGGGGTTCCAAATGATGTCACATGTGATGGGGGCCACACAACAGAAAACGGCCATCGTGCACACATGCAACACGTGCAAACAGATTCTGAACAATATAATGCTGGTTATGGAATATGCAACTAAGTTAAGAGTACTACAATTGTAACACATAGGGATTTTAATACATAGGACATTAGCCTATCAATGCCCAAAACGGACTTCTACAGCGACAGAACACTTACACAAACAAACAAATTCCCCTGATACATCTCTGAATGGCTGAAATAGCAAAGAGACACCCCTCCCTTGAATTGCACCATATCCCCAGTGATTGAATAGTCCCACTGGTGCTTTATATAGACGCGTAATAATCGAGCACACGTACACAGAACTGCGTAAAGCACATTACGAAAAGCTCTTAATTACCTGCCGCAGGCTCGTTCTCTGCGGGTTCGGGTTCTTCACCCACGAGACTGGTTCCAGGCTGAACTTCAGTGCTGACATTGACGTTCTGAAACGAAATAGATACGTTTTAACAGCTCCCGCTGTGCCGTGGCTGCAAAGTGAAGCATGAAAAATAAGTAGGCCTACATGTTGATCCAATGCTTAACCCTGCATGTCCCAAGTCCCAGTCGACTGGCATGTTGATTAGGCTTTTCGAATAATGTTAACATCTGTACAAGACTGTTTGTTAAAAAATAAAAATCAGGGAAGGTGTAGGCCTAGACCTATCCGATCTAGGCATCACATCTATTCTAAGTTAATCCTGCGCAAAACTCAGCCCCACCGATTGCAATAATCTCCAAACTCTTACGTACAAATGAATGCCTTGATCATATCCTGTCCTATAGTTGGAAAAAAGTTATAGGCCTAAAAAAGAAGTGGGCCACAAGTTTTTTTCCTCAGGTGACGTTCTCTCAAAAAAGCTCCCCCCTGGTGAGCCTGCCCTGTGTGCCAGCAAGGACAGAAAACAGAAAGAAAGAATAAACGTTCGGCTACCCTACATGGAATTTATATTTCCCAGAAAGGATTTTGTTGGAAAAATATAAGGCTAGAAACAAACACGCAAAACTAAAACAGCAGAAGAAGCATCGCACCCGACTCCGATTCTGCAGCACGACTCGTCCTAATTTCAATACGAGCCTATCGATCTTTCTGCGGAGAGGTTTAACATGTTTGTCGTCCACACAATAACAATTACACAGACAAATATTTACCTTCACCATTGTTCCAGTACTTTCTGACGACTGTTTGCAGAGAAGACAAGATAACGTTACGTCTTCCAAAAACACACCTGGAACAAATGATTGGTGCGCTCGCTCGTCTTGGATCCTTCCACTAACTGTTTTCCCAGGTTTTTGCTTATTGTCCAAGCGGCACCAATTCTGCAGGCCTATATAATTTCTGAATAACTTATTCCCTGTCCGCGGGCACGTAAACACCTTTCACACGAAGCTTGTAACTTCTCCTACTAAAGTATACCCTGTACGGTTTCTCTTGGTTCTGCCGACGTGGCGCCTTCGCTGGAGCGCTGCTTTCCCCTGCTCTCCGGATCTTGCGTCACATAAAGAAAGCTCAAAGTCATGTTTTTTTCTTTCTAGAAACAGACATGTCCGCATCTGATAAGAACGCTGCCTTTTCACCCCGAAGACCCCAAGAGAGCCCACCTAATAGATGGAAATGGAAATAAATGTGTTTGATGTATCAACCATCAATTTTATATTTAACGTAACTACCTGATATCAGTTCTGTCCCAAATGCATTCACGATAGGCATAATAAGATAGAGAATGCAATACTATAATTTGAGTCCTTTCACCCATAAAAAAATATTTTAAAACGGGGTTGAGAGTTTGGAAAATGAACAGCCTCCCGAGAGCTGTCCGACCCAATCGGTGTCTCGCCTTTGCCCTGGAACTTTGACCACGTCTATGCAGGCTTTGGTCCAGCTCTGTCACAACTGACTAAGCTGAGACAACCACATGCGTGTCCCTCAAAGAAGTTTCACACCATTGATGGCGACTAACAGAAAGAGTGGGTTAACACAGCATCTCAGTAACACATTTTATTATTCAGCGTTTTGTCCATGTTGGCATAGAAACATGGGTTACCCAATACCAGCCACTATGTCACCCATGATAATGGGGCACACTTATCACGCACTCTCACACACACACCCTTTGATGAGAACAGGTGACACCTTTACCCTGACTGACTGAAAACGACCCTTAATCCCTTATCTTGACCCTGGGTGGGAGGGGTTATTTCAAGTTATGGGCATATATCCACATAGACATTCTCAACTCTGATACGTGGGCAATTGAGTGGCAAGGACTGAGCTGAGATGGCAGTGTGTGTGTGTGTGTGTGTGTGTGTGTGTGTGTGTGTGTGTGTGTGCGTGCGTGCGTGTGTGTGCCCATCACCGTACAGCTCAGTAGGTGATCTGTACTCTTACCAAGGTGATGATTATTCAGTACTTATCAATCAGGTCCTCTGTAAATGAGTCATGATGTGTTAAGCGTCAGAGGGCAGGTAGATAGCGCGCCAGCAGGGCAGGTAGATAGCGCGCCAGCAGGGCAGGTAGATAGCGACGTCGAGAGTGATGTAAGAAAAAAGCGGCCTCTCAAATAACAGGTCACTGTCTGGTGGTTGTCCTCGCTTTGTGATGTCATTATGATGTCATCTGGTACGCCCGGAGACGTATTACCGGGCTCTCAGATGTACTTTGAGGGGAAGATCTTCACTTCCTACACACACACACACACACCGAAAGAGAGGGGGGGCCCAGATAGCAAGCGGATCTGGGCCATATACAGGCCAGATCTGGCCCTTGTGGCTTAGTTCCGGCCCATATATGGCCCAGAATTATTACCTACCGCTTGCTATCTGGGTATAGTTGGGTTAAGGTTATGGTTGGGTCAGGGTACAAGTGACACAGTTAGGGTAGGATAAACAGTCAGAGTAATGTTTGCAGTACAGTGTTAAGGTGATAATCGTCCATCGTTCTACAGTGCATGTTTGGGGAAGATGCTGGTGCATTGTTGGGTCATGGTTGGTTTATGGTTATGGTTGAGATATGGTCCGATGAGAGCCGGGGTCACCTGAGGTGTTGGCCCCCTGGGTCTGTGCGTCGGTCGAAGTGTTCAGGTCGTAGCGTGAGGGTTGGTTAAACAAGGCACCGACAACCAATCCTCACTGCAGTCCCATCTGAGTTTTTTTTGTAGCTCAGTTGGTAAAGCGGGTCGTTCAACGATCGAAGGGTCAGCGGTTCGAATCCCAGCTCCGACTGTCCACATGTCGAAGTGTCCTTGAGCAAGACATCTAACCCCAAATGGAGGTTAGCACCTTGCATGGCAGCTACCGCCATTGGTGTGTGAATGTGTGTATGAATGGGTGAATGAGAGGCCATTGTAAAGCGCTTTGAGTGCCGCTAAGGTGGAAAAGCACTATATAAGTGTAGTCCATTTACCATTTATTAAAGGTTTTACCATTTTACACATACAATACAATAAGATACCAGATATGCCGGAACAAAGAGGGATTATTCCTCAGGTTTGTAGGTTATCTTCTCACATAGGAGAACGTACACACGTAGGAGGCAGTTTCTTTAGAACCACATCGAGACACCAGGACACTTTTCCAATTCAAGGCGATACACGTTTGTTCCATCGGAGAGTTGGGATGATGACTCATGCCCGACCCCCCCCCTGGTAGCGTCACTGGACTGGCACCACATCATGTGGTTCTCAGCCGTCCGCAGCGGAGAACAGTGGGGGGGGGAGGGTACCGGCTGTCTGGGTCACACAGAGAAAACGGCCTCTGATTGGACCACATAACTGCTTACTAGGAGGTAAATACTACTGTGTGTGTTTGTGTACAAAAAACACAGAAAATAGGCCTAAAAAAGAAAATCGTTGATAGACAGCTCTAGAAACAGGACATACAAACACACACACACACACACACACACACACACACACACACACACACACACACACACACACACACACACACACACTCTTCTCAGATCATCAGTTAACGTTTCCCAGCATATGGACTCACATGCACACATTCACCTACACAGAATGCAGAATGTACACACTCGGTCACACATCTGTGTGGAAGACAACACACACACAGCCTAGTGGCAGAGGCACCTGTTACCTTGGCAGCTACGACACACACACACACACACACACACACACACACATACACACACACACACACACACACACACACACACATACACACACACACATACACACACACACACACACACACACACACACATACACACAAACACACACACACACACACACACACACATACACGCACAAGCTGTTCCCACATTAAGTATCAACACTGCCAAAATAACTGTGATAATTAACCATTATTTATAGGGTGTAGCCTCTAAGGACCCATTTACACATACATGTCACCCACTCACTCTATCCACTGCATATTTAGTTCATCATCTGACTTACTTACTTACTTACTTACTTACTCTTGTTCATCATCGGGCTATTTATCTCTTTACAAAGTCCTTCCGTAGTTTGATAAAGGACCAAAGTGTGTTCCGTATCCAAGAGTTAGCTCTCAATAGTTAGCTCTCAAGAGTTGGCTCTCAATAGTTAGCTCTCAAGACTTAGCTCTCAATAGTTAGCTCTCAAGAGTTAGCTCTCAATAGTTAGCTCTCAAGAGTTAGCTCTCAAGACTTAGCTCTCAAGAGTTAGCTCTCAAGAGTTAGCTCTCAAGAGTTAGCTCTCAAGACTTAGCTCTCATTAGCTCTCAAGCTGCTTTGTATCTAAGCTTTTATCCCCAGGGTAAGACCGTATGACCACATAACCTTCTGTGCAGCAGCACATAAACCACAACGACCCTCTGTATGCCATCTCTAGCCCTCTAGCCTCTTTAAGACTCCTTTGAACAGACAATAGAAGGGCAGATAGCGTCTCGTAGCTAGGCTAGGGTAGGAACTCTCTGTGTGCTGCCTAAAGTTCCATTGGTGCAAACACTACTAGAACGTTCCGTACCGGACTAACATGATGAGGAGTAGAGCAATGATCCAAAACATCTCTAGATTCGACTAAATCATCTCTCGGTTTGAAGAAACTCAGAGAAGGATAGTGTTCATGAAGCAAAACACATGGTTTGGCCTGGTTTGACCTGATGCTCATGTAGCTACAGTACTTCATAACCACATTCCACAGTGAGGCAAACCTGGAACAGATGAAGATCCAGGTGCACAACTTGGATTTAGATTCAATGCATGATTTAGCCAAAAGCCTGTTTTATGCTAGAGTATCTCAGCCAAAAACTGTGTTGGTGTTCACGTGTGTGTGTGTGTTCACGTGTGAGTGTGTGTTCACGTGTGTGTGTTCACGTGTGAGTGTGTGTTCACGTGTGTGTGTTCACGTGTGAGTGTGTGTTCACGTGTGTGTGTTCACGTGTGTGTGTTCACGTGTGAGTGTGTGTTCACGTGTGTGTGTTCACGTGTGAGTGTGTGTTCACGTGTGTGTGTTCACGTGTGTGTGTGTGTTCACGTGTGAGTGTGTGTTCACGTGTGTGTGTTCACGTGTGAGTGTGTGTTAACGTGTGTGTGTTCACGTGTGTGTGTTCACGTGTGTGTGTTCACGTATGAGTGTGTGTTCACGTGTGTGTGTTCTCTTACTTGAACCTCTCTGCTGTGATCTCCTTGGCGAGCTTGTCTGGCTCTCCCATGTTGGATGTAACCTGAAGAAACCTCTTACAGGTCAAAGGTTCCTCCCCTCCGTTGGTCTTCACTGTCCTATAGGGGTCAAAGGTCACGAGGTCAGCAGAAACACGACCCGCAGAGACAGTAAAAGACAGAGGGGCGTTGCCAGCGGTTACCAGCACCCCTCCAGCCCTGCAGGTGCCTCACGCCAGGTAAGCCACCCCCCCCCCCCCCCCCACACACACACACACACAGGAATGAGCAGCAACACAGCACACACACACACACACACACACACACACACACACACACACACACACATGGGAATGAGCAGCAACATAGCACACACACACACACACATGGGAATGAGCAGCAACACAGCCAACACACACACACACATGGGAATGAGCAGCAACACAGCCCACACACACACACACACACACACACACACACACATGGGAATGAGCAGCAACACAGCCCACACACACACACACACACACACACATGGGAATGAGCAGCAACACAGCCCCCACACACACACACACACACACACATGGGAATGAGCAGCAACACAGCCCACACACACACACACACACACATGGGAATGAGCAGCAACAGCCCACACACACACACACACACACACACACGCATCTCCAGCAGTCGCCGGTGGAATGCGTCCTCTGCAGTCGACCCATCCAAGCCGTCCTAGTCCAGGGGGCGGCCAGCAGCAGTGTGCAGCCTCATCAGTCAACATGCAAACAAACTCCCCACAGAGAGACCCGGGAGAGACCCAGGAGAGACCCCTCCCGCCTGAGCAGCTCCCTGACTACCCCCCGGGGAGACCATCCCCATCTCCCTGACTACCCCCCCAGGGAGACCATCCCCAGCTACCTGACTACCCCCCCGGGGAGACCATCCCCAGCTACCTGACTACCCCCCCAGGGAGACCATCCCCAGCTACCTGACTACCCACCCGGGGAGACCATCCCGCTACCTGACTACCCACCGGGGAGACCATCCCCAGCTACCTGACTACCCCCCGGGGAGACCATCCCCAGCTACCTGACTACCCCCCCGGGGAGACCATCCCCAGCTACCTGACTACCCCCCCGGGGAGACCATCCCCAGCTACCTGACTACCCCCCCGAGGAGACCATCCCCAGCTACCTGACTACCCCCCCGGGGAGACCATCCCCAGCTACCTGACTACCCCCCCCGGGGAGACCATCCCCAGCTACCTGACTACCCCCCCGGGGAGACCATCCCCAGCTCCCTGACTACCCCCCCGGGGAGACCATCCCCAGCTACCTGACTACCCCCCCGGGGAGACCATCCCCAGCTCCCTGACTACCCCCCCGGGGAGACCATCCCCAAGGCCGACAGCATCCCAAGACGTAATCCAACCGTGACACTCGTTTGTCAACAACACAATTTGTAGGCTGGCTGGTTGGAGGGGGGCAGGGGTAGAAATACAGTGAACAGGGCTAGAATTTTGCAACTGGGTGATGGGTTTCTGAAGAGACAGTAAAAATGCTGTCTGAAAAAGTTAAAACTTGTAGGCTACATGATGTTATAGCCTCAGCCCTCAGGGAAGGCAAACTGGCTTCAATATAAAGCGAGACTGATACTCAAACAGATAAAATGCTGAAATGAAAGGGTGGTTTGCATCAGGATAAGGAAATCTCTCGCACTAACCCCCTTTCTCTCACTCTTTTTCTCTAAGCAATCATGGTTCTGTCAATAACATATATCTCCACTAGGGGGAGGGCCCTCTCCAAATATATGCCGATGCTATTCTACAAGTTCAATAGTCCCAAAATACATAATTCATAAGAATCGACGTCTGCAGTTCTTCTCCAGAGGGGAAAAGCGTAGGTTGGGACAACAATGACTGGAAATCTCCCTGTCGCCCTAGCTGCGGGCAATAGGCTGTCCAGGATGAGATCCAACCGTCTAGTCGCCATATTAGCTCCAGGCTGTAGAAATACAATACAAACAGCCTCGAGCCTGGAGATAGGGCGGCATTTAAATGTAAAATATTTAACATTAATTCCCATAGGTCGACTGTATTGTGCAATTGAGAAAAACACTTATTTTATTCATCCAAATTTTTCTTTTTTTTTAGGCAAGGCAAGTTTATTATAGCACATTTCAGCCACAGGGCAATTCAAGGTGCTTTACATGAGACATTAAAAGCATTAAAACAAAAAGCAAGACATTATAGACATTTAAAACAAAAGGCAGGACAAATTAAAAGCATTAAAACAAAAAGCAAGTCATTATAGACATTTTTTAAATACCACAAAACAAAAAACGAATCTGAAAAGAAAACCCCGCCTCTTCTAATTAGGGTACGAGCGAGTGTGATGCAGGTCGAACGGGGCGTGTCTATCACCGCCCCTACACCAACTCTTCTTCAGCGCACGTTTCTTTGTTAAGAGCTTGACTCATCGCTTCTGTTTTGAAAGCGAAAACTTTCAGGTAAATGAATAGGCGGCTTCATACTTTATTCACCCTTCACGCTGTTTCTATATATATATTTTATCCCACCTTGCTCTCACCCCCAGGTGGAAAGTCGATCCACCTGCCCTGGTTGAACCCTAGGCTACTGCGCAAGTCGGTCGCTGTGGGATGGAAGACGTCAGATAGCAGCTTGTGAACAGTTAGCCTAGAGACCTGCGAGAACTGAGACCAGTGAGTATTTGTACGATACATTATGTCTGCTGTTGTTGCTGCTGCTGCTGCTGATGTATGTTTTGTTGTTGTTGTCGTCGTCGTGGTTGATGTTGCTGATTCGCAGGTTCTTCAATCGAGTTTGTCTTTAATCCAGATAACTAGAGAAATGCTCAAATTGAGATTGCTCTTGCTGACTTTCAGTAGATGGGTTAGACTACTTATGTAGGCTAAAGTACAGTAAATGCAAATGTTTTCTTGTTTTTCTTTATTGACTTTGAACGGTTCAACTGTAGCCAACCGATAAGACAACTCACATCATGTAGAAGACTTTTAGCTGTTTATACTATTTTGGCCAATCATATTTCACACAGTATGATACAATTGATGACGAAAGCTCATGATTCACTGTCAGATTGGTCAACCACACCCATAGTCCATTAGCTGTGACTGCTGGTGTTGATATGGTGAAATATTGAAGTGGTGTGAAAACAACTATACTTTCATTTGAAGTCTCCAATTGGTCCTCGGTCATCACGTTTACATTCCAAATTGATGATTACACACTTTCAAACTAAAAGTGAAACAATACCTTTCCCAAAAGACACAACAATGCATTCATCAGACGTTTTTTCCCCCCTCATAAGTTGCTGTTCTGTGTTTAGTTCAGATTTTCCTTTCAACATTCTTATGTTATATACACACCATGATGTCATTGATAACTTGATGACTTGTCATGTAATGCTGTTGTTTACGGTTTTCAAAAGTTCAGTGAGCAGAGACACACCTGAGAGTTTCAACTGAACACACAAACGATTGTGCAGTACAGCCTAACCTGGACCTTTAAACAAAAGTCACCTATCCGGTGTTACTGGCTTAGTGACTTCACCCTGGGAACGTGGTTGGTTACTAATTACAGTGTGTGTGTGTGTGTGTGTGTGTGTGTGTGTGTGTGCATGTGCATGGTTTTTCCTCCATAGAGGATTTTTTGGCGCCCCCCCAAAGAGATTTTAGCCAGAGCCAAAGGAAAATCACCAGTGCCAAAATGCAAAACATTGAGAATAAAAATAGCAATTCAAATCCTCTCCAAATGTGTTTGATAGCTTTTTTCAAGTGCAACCCATCCCTCTTTCTTGCATTGTCCATGGTTTGGACCACTAGTAATCAAGATAATTAATAGACAGGTTATCAGGATCTTAAACATTTTGGCTTCATATCCATTTTGTGTCATGTCAGGAGATTTCCCACGATTGTGAAAAGTGAGCTCAGTCAGACAGCGAAGAATATGAAAAAATGCGTGCGCATCACCCCTCAAAGACCTATTCTGAGCCAGTTTACCCTAAACTGAAGCATCTACTAACACATTTTTACCACTTTTTTTTTTAAACCAGAGGTTATACAATATGTAACTGCCACTCATCCAGTCCGTTCAGATCTATAGTTGAACTCGTCATGAGACCGATTCTCCTTCACCAGGAAGTGCTGAGTGTTCATCCCACCGATGCTGGAGCTGGCAGTAGGGGGACATTATAGATTATTATCACATCATGTGTGACGGGGACTGTTAATCTGCTCTGCATGTGACCTGTTTGGATCCAGAAGTGAGGAGAGCTGGAATCCCCTCTTCTGTCACACCGATGAGCCTGACTGATGGGCTTTGTGCTTCGGTAACCGAGTTGAATTGGTTAAACTCACTCCTCAGTATCAATACAGCCCTCACCACCAGTGCCATCGAATTGCTAGCTTTTCCGTGGCATAGCTGGCTAAATCGGTGTTGTATGAGAGCTGTGTTCGTAAGTCGGAGGACCCGAGATCGAGCGCAGTGTGGGTCACGTGAGGGTGACGGTGTTATACAGACGAGCGACGCAGTCACACCTGTTACACCTGGGTGGTCAAGCAACAGAACGATAATTGTGAACGTGTTCCTCCTCTATCAAGTTTGAGCTTTCTCTGTTACATTCCTTCAATGATCTCACTAGGCCAGCTCTTTCTCAGACTGGTACTCTGTCAAGATTGTGTTTATGAGTTACGGTCCTCGGTTCTGTTTCTCATTCCCTCTCATGTCTTGTGTTTTTGCCGTCTCGCTGTATTTCCAGTAAACAATATGCCTTTTAGTGAGAAATGCCGGTAGCCTATGGATAGGAAATGATAAATCAATGTCACGGATGACCTGTTTTCCTGCCCTCAACCAAGTGAACTCTAAACATTGCCTGAACTCGGGAGGTGAAAGTGATAGTGGGTTCTCCTCTTTCCCATAACACTTCAGCTCTGTCTGGAATGGGTCGTTCCCTCCACTCGTCATTCCACGTTCCTGTATTCTAGGGCATTTCCAGGATCAACATCTGCGCTAGTGAAAGTAGCCAGGCTGGCTGTGTTGGGGGGGTTTTCCGTCACGGCGGTGTGTAATACTCTCCTTCGCTGTCCGTAATCAACTCTGATCTGACCCCCGACCTCTCTTTTCCTTCCTCCGTAGGTGCCAGGATGTCCAGTGATGTTGGTGCGGGGGACCACGGCCCAATGAGACGACTCAGTTCCATGTTCAGTTCCCTCCAGGAGAAACTGCACAGAGACCGTGAGTGTCGGTTTGGCCTTGAGCGCCCTACGGTGCATCCCGATCTGTTTAAAAGTGCAGTAACTTATTTTTTTTAGGGCTTTACAGCTTTTTAATGGGACAGGACAGTTTAGAGAGACAGGAGACGTGGGAGAGAGAGAGGGGAGGACATGCGGCACAGGACCCGAGCCGGGAATCGAACCCTGGTCCGCCGCGCGAAGGACTAGCCTTCATAAGGGGCGCGCCTTACCCGGTGAGCTACCGGGGCGCCCCAAAAGTGCAGTAACTTATTTCACCTAGTCTGTTTTGTTAAGCGTAGGAGAGAGAAGCTTCTCCCAAATCCCGAATACACAGTCTTTGTAACGTAGGAGAACAAACTCAAGCTGAATCCCAGGGAAGTTTCTCCTAGGCAAGCTAGGGTTGATGAGCAACATGAACTAAGAAGCCATTCTTCTGCCCGTTGCAGAAATAATCCATTTAGCATCTTCCACTGCCAGCAAACGCACTGCTGAAACAAGGAGTGCCTCTTTTAGACGGACACACTGCCGATTCTTCCACCCATGAATTCACCCAGGGTAATCCAGGGTTTATTTACATGTTTTTACACTGTAAAAATTGTGCTACTGTATGTAGAACTGTTTGTAACCTCCAGTTCAGAAAAGAACCTCTTTCAGCTTGTAAAGGTGCTGGTTGGAACCCAGCATTTTTTTCCTGGTTCTATATACTGTGGAACCTTACCTGAAAAGGGTTCTATACGGGTTTTGTTTTTCAGAGGGTTTTTCTGTTGTAACGGTTGTATGAGGCACCTTTTTTTAAGCTTGTGGTGTCAACTCTTTGGAATGCGCAAAACTAGGCGAACACAAAACATAATAGTTTCTCAAATGTTTTATCAGAGGTGTTCAGTGCTAATTTGTTTAAGACGTGTTTCTGTCTGTTCTTGACATTGTACTGTACACCTAGTGTTAAGGGTGTAGCGTGTATTCAGGGAGGGGGGATTAACACATGTGCTAAATACACAAGTCACAACATGTAAATGAGAAAGTTTTGGAGTTGGTCACTTTTGAGGGAGCTAGGCTAACTGGTATAAACCACTTCCAGTGTTTGCTGCTAAGCTAGGCTAACGTTGCTGGTCTCAATGTGTCCTACTTCACGCACAGAGAAGAGAAGGGTGTGCATCTTCTTGTCTGATTTCCCCCAAATCTTGGCGTGTTCCTCGAGGAGAACTCGTCCTTCAACTGTGTGAAGCATCCTGCTGGCATGTGGAGAAATAACATGACACTCCCTTGTGGAACCTTGGTCACTGTGACACAGGTTTGCTTGAAGACATAAGCCAGGGGTGTCAAACTCTGGCCCGCGGGCCAAATTTGGCCTGCAGTGTAATTATATTTGGCCCGCGAGGCAATACCAAATGACTACTAGAGCTGGCCCGCCAGTATTATACAGCGCATTCACCGCTAATACTACAAATCCCATAATGCTCTGCTGTTGTTTTGGCGCGTCAATCAAGACAGGACCCAGAAACGCCCTCTCTTCTGTGACAGTAGTCATACTGTAGCAATCTCATACTACAACCATCTCATAATCTCATACTACAGAAAACAGAAGCTTTACGTTATGTAACGTCTCACTGTGATAGACACCTGTGTTGACCTAGCCGGCCGCTGTGTTTGCTCTGTTCCTGTTCATTCAATCCTGTCTGCCTTCTTGCCGGCCTGTCTGCCTGCCTGGCTGTCTGTCTGCATGCCGGCTGTCTGTCTGTCTGTCTGCCTGGCTGTAGGACAGTCAGGGTTTTACAAGCTTCTCTACTGAGCAGATGGAGCACCAACACTTGTGTCTGAGGGCGTATTCACATATGTTAGTGCACACCATTGATGCGCACCAAAAGCGAAAGTGATAAGTGCATATTCAATGTCAAAGCAAAACTTGTTTGGGTCCATATAAAAATTTTCATTTGTTCAATGTTGGCCCGCGACTTTGTTCAAGTTTTAAATTTTGGCCCACTGTGTATTTGAGTTTGACACCCCTGACATAAGCTGTGTTCGGAATCGCTCCCTATTCACTATAAAGTGCACTATATAGGGCGTCGGCCATTTTGTTTGTAGTGTCCGAATTCTCCACGGAATTTTCATTCCCTATATAGTCCACTATTTATTACCCACAATTCACCTTGATTTCCAGGGAACAGTGCATGTACCCTACATTTTCTCCGTTCCCTAGGTAGTTCACTACATGGTGAACCCCATATAGGGAATAGGGAGTGAGGGAACGAGGGAACGATTCCGAACACAGCTATAGTGACCATCACAGAAACTCTCTCATCGAGAGCTAGCGAGGCTGTGTGCCAGCTGGATGTCTTTCAGTGGGGATGTGCTGTAGTTTCAGCGTGCTTATGACGGCTCTGTAGAAAGCCAGAGACTCAAACCTGCTCAATTCTAAATGGACAACGCTTGAACTTGTTTACTGTGGAGGAACTACAATAAACTTGACTGTAGGGCACCTTGTATCTCACCATGTGACATGGAATTTCCTGGTCTCAGTTCCTCCAGGTTGAGCTGAGATCTAGGTGTGTGTGTGTGTGTGTGTGTGTGTGTGTGTGTGTGTGTGTGTGTGTGTGTGTGTGTGTGTGTTTCATTCTGATGCTGGCTGCATCATTTTGTTATGGTCCTCACACTCTAGTATTCAAAGTATGTGGCAAGGCATCATTTAGGACCAAACCTAAACTCCTCCTTTCTAAACCAAGATAAAGTTTGGAACATAAAACAACACACACACTGTTTCTTATTAAGCAGCGATGACAGCCAGGTGCTCTCATATTATACTGAAGCACTAAATGAGACGGTGTGGTACATTGCCAACATCTCACTGGTTGTGCTGCGGTCATATCGGCACAAGGTGCGGCGACCTCAACACAACAATAGCTACTGTAGTTACTTTAGTGCTACAGTATGTAGCCAACTAGAAATAGTTGCCCTCAAATCATTTTACAACTTGTTTTTCCTTCATGATAAACAACAGATCCACCGACAAAGAAAGCAATACTAGAGTGCATTCACAGGTGCGACGCTCAGAAAGTATTTGGAAACATTGTAGCTTGGAGGTATCCTGGAACGCCAACAGAAAACGTTTGCAATGTATCAGATCCCAGATAGCAAGCGGATGTGTAATAATTCTGGGCCATATATGGGCCGGAACTAAGCTACAAGGGCCAGATCTGGCCTGTATATGGCCCAGATCCGCTTGCTATCTGGGATGAGTTCATAGGGATGTGGCTGCTCTCTAGATATGTTAATAATGCTGCCACATTACAGTAGCTACACAAGGATAGAAAGCTAGCTATTTAGCTAATGTGGCGCAGTAATAATGCATATGGAACTGTAAAGAGGCTATACCTGTGGTATATTGGGAATATACTGTACATTTATAACTGTTGTATAATGCTGCTCGAACATCAGACCAACTCCAGCACTCTGGAAGACCAGTTGCTTACTGTTTCAAGGTCAAAGCGGGCCTAAAGGTTATGATCTCTACCTGCTTGGGCTGTAGGTGGCGATAGAGAGTCGACGTTGCCCAGACCCCCGGCCCCGGCGCGGTCACACCCCCAGGACAGCGCTCACCCCAGCGGGCAGTTCTTCTTCGAGTACCTGATAGTGGTCAGTCTTCGAAAGAGGACGGGAGACGGTGTCTATGAACCTCAGATCACCTACCAGTTCCCCAAGGTTGGTGGGTTGCGGCACACACACACACACACACACACACACACACACACAGAATAGAATATTCTCACTGTGGTACCTTCGCCCCGAACTACAAACCTTTGGGGGGTAACCCACCGTCTTCACACCAAAGGGTCGGGGTCTACGGGCCGATTCGCAGGGGACTTTCCACCCCTCACAAAAAACACCCTTTTCGTGAGGTAGTACTCTCGCCGGGGGAGAGGGACTTGTGGGCGGGGCGGCAGCGCCGAACCTTTCTGATTGGCTGAGGAGGGAGCGTACTGGCAAAGTTTGATTTCCAAGGCTCCATGTTTAGATTCACTGCGCAAAAAAGCTTCTGTGTTTTATCACGTCGATTTTCCAATTGGATTTTCTAAAACGGAATATATCCCACACACGAAACTGCTTTCCTCGTTCTATATTGTTGTCCTTAAGACATCTGATGGAAATCGATGATCTTCTGCGCTCTTCACCACCCTCTGGATGGCACGTCTGTCGTGGGCGGTGGTGTTGTCGTACCAGGCTGTGATGCCTCCAGTCAGGACACTCTCAATGATGCTGCAGTAGAAGAAGTTCACAAGTGTAGAAGTAGAAGTTCACAAGTGTAGAAGTTCACAAGTGTAGAAGTAGAAGCTCACAAGTGTAGAAGTAGAAGTTCACAAGTGTATAAGTTCACAAGTGTAGAAGTAGAAGTTCACAAGTGTAGAAGTTCAGAAGTGTAGAAGTAGAAGTTCACAAGTGTAGAAGTTCACAAGTGTAGAAGTAGAAGTTCACAAGTTTAGAAGTAGAAGTTCACAAGTGTAGAAGTTCACAAGTGTAGAAGTAGAAGTTCACAAGTGTAGAAGTAGAAGTTCACAAGTGTAGAAGTAGAAGTTCACAAGTGTAGAAGTAGAAGTTCACAAGTGAAGAAGTAGAAGTTCACAAGTGTAGAAGTTCACAAGTGTAGAAGTTCACAAGCGTAGAAGTAGAAGTTCACAAGTGTAGAAGTTCACAAGTGTAGAAGTTCACAAGTGTAGAAGTTCACAAGTGTAGAAGTAGAAGTTCACAAGTGAAGAAGTAGAAGTTCACAAGTGTAGAAGTTCACAAGTGTAGAAGTTCACAAGTGTAGAAGTAGAAGTTCACAAGTGAAGAAGTAGAAGTTCAAAAGTGAAGAAGTAGAAGTTCACAAGTGTAGAAGTTCACAAGCGTAGAAGTAGAAGTTCACAAGTGTAGAAGTTCACAAGTGTAGAAGTTCACAAGTGTAGAAGTAGAAGTTCACAAGTGAAGAAGTAGAAGTTCACAAGTGTAGAAGTAGAAGTTCACAAGTGAAGAAGTAGAAGTTCACAAGTGTAGAAGTTCACAAGTGTAGAAGTAGAAGTTCACAAGTGTAGAAGTAGAAGTTCACAAGTGAAGAAGTAGAAGTTCAAAAGTGAAGAAGTAGAAGTTCACAAGTGTTTGTGAGCTCATGCCCCATCTCCGCAGACACCTCAGAAAGTAGTGGCGTTGTTGTGCCTTCTTTAGGATGGCCTCTGTTGTGTCCATTGTCCAAGTGTACATTGACTTACTGTATACATGCAAATAATATACGTATAGGCCCACAAACGCACAGGCATGCATGGACACATGCATACGCACTTGACACAAAAATGTGTGTGTGTGTCTGACCGCAGCTGGCAGACATGGGACGCTCACAGAGAGAAGATGAGGAGACGTCGCTGAAGGCCATCACCCTCTTCTGCTTTCCGGAGGGGGTGGACTGGGCGCCCCTCACCGAGTACTGCAGGTATGGACCACGTGGGCCCCACCAGCTACGACTGCAGACTGTCACACAGACAGACAGCCCTCCATGATGTAGACCTCCACACACAGCCCTCCATGATGTAGACCTCCACACACAGCCCTCCATGATGTAGACCTCCACACACAGCGCTCCATGATGTAGACCTCCACACACAGCGCTCCATGATGTAGACCTCCACACAGCTCTCCACAATGTAGACCGCCACATAGCCTTCCATGATGTAGACCTCCACACAGCCCTCCATGATGTAGACCACCACACAGAGCCTTCCATGATGGAGACCACCAAACAGCTCTCCATGATGTAGACCTCCACACACAGCCCTCCATGATGTAGACCGCCACACACAGCCCTCCATGATGTAGACGGCCAAACAGCCCTCCATGATGTAGACCTCCACACACAGCCCTCCATGATGTAGACCTCCACACACAGCCCTCCATGATGTAGACCTCCACACACAGCCTTCCATGATGTAGACCTCCACACACAGCCTTCCATGATGTAGACCTCCACACACAGCCCTCCATGATGTAGACCTCCACACACAGCGCTCCATGATGTAGACCTCCACACACAGCCCTCCGTGATGTAGACCTCCACACACAGCCCTCCATGATGTAGACCTCCACACACAGCCCTCCATGATGTAGACCTCCACACACAGCCCTCCATGATGTAGACCTCCACACACAGCCCACCATGATGTAGACCTCCACACACAGCGCTCCATGATGTAGACCGCCACACAGCTCTCCACGATGTAGACCGCCACATAGCCTTCCATGATGTAGACCGCCAAACAGCCCTCCATGATTTAGACCTCCACACACAACCCTCAATGATGTAGAACTCCACACACAGCGCTCCATGATGTAGACCGCCACACACAGCCCACCATGATGTAGACCTCCACACAGCCCTCCATGATGTAGACCGCCACACACAGACCTCCATGATGTAGACCTCCACACACAGCGCTCCATGATGTAGACCTCCACACACAGCGCTCCATGATGTAGACCTCCACACACAGCCCTCCACGATGTAGACCTCCACACACAGACCTCCATGATGTAGACCACCACACACAGCCCTCCGTGATGTAGACCTCCACACACAGACCTCCATGATGTAGACCTCCACACACAGCGCTCCGTGATGTAGACCACCACACACAGCCCTCCATGATGTAGACCTCCACACACAACCCTCTATGATGTAGACCGCCACACACAGCCCTCCATGCTACTGTAAACCCATGTAAGGTCTTTGAACGATCGGATTCGAACCCACGCTCGACAAGCTCTCCCGCTCGCGAGGCGGACACGCCGACAGTTGCGCCAATAGGGAGGGGCTTTCGGCGCCCCTTTGAGGAGCGATTGTCACCAGCTACGCCACGTTTCCTCACACACCGCCATCCAGACTGCAGGCCTACTCAGGATGTGGTTACATGTTTCCCCCATGCACCCAAACTGCATCTCTCACCTCCAACCACACTGCAAGGTACACCTTGCAAACAAACTGCTTGCTCAAGTGCGTTGTTGTGATTCGTATCTGTGTGTGTGTGTGTGTGTGTGCGTCTCTGTCTTATCTCTGGTGTGTGTAGGTGGGGGGGGGGGTGCATGCATGACCTACTTTTTCCCCATCTCCTGCACCAAACCAGAAAGAAAACCCACAGTACCGCCCGTTGCTTTCACATCGCAGAGCTGTAGGAACTGAAAAAGAGAATCGCATTTTTGGACAGGGAACCGATGGAATCATAACACCACTACAATGGATCCCTTTAGTGGTCCAGTCAGACGGACTTTGTTAAGGCCAAATGCAAACGAGGCCAGGTTATCTACCCCAAAATCACATCTAGACCTTCCATCTATGCCTCGTTCTCCTCTCCCCTTCCTCCACCTCCCTGCTGTCATCCCTCCCTGCTGTCATCCCTCCCTGCTGTCATCCCTTATCCTTCTGCTGTCCGTCTCTCCCTGTGACGATGATGATGGACGATTTTCAGAGAATGAAGGAGTGAATAGCCGGAAGGAAAAGTGAAAAGGAGAGACGCGTTTTATTACAGCCACATTTTTATCAACTCTCTCTTTTTTGTTTTTGGAACAGCTCGGCTCCAGTTCACGTTGGATAGAGACGATGCTGAACGAACATGAATAAAACACATGACTTAAGACTGCAGGTTTTCTGTAATGTGTAATAATTTCTCTCTCTCTCTCTCTCTCTCTCTCTCTCTCAGTGAGACCTTCTCCTTCGTTCTCACAGAGGTAGATGGCAGCAGAAGGAACGGTTACTGCAGAAGGTTACTGGTAAATAACCTTGCATAAAAACATAACAAGCAGTTCCTTTCGCTTAAGGGACTATCCTAGTCATATCTGCAGAGATAGGAAATACTAGTCATATCTGTCGAGATATTTCAGAGTGCTTCCCGTACAGTGTTGGGCAAGTTACTGTACGTAATAAGAGTATTCAAGTAAAGTTACTGATTACTTTCTCAAAATTGTAATTAGATTACTTTACTGATTTCTCTCTGAAATGTAATCAGATTACTAATTTCTTTACTTTTGAGTTACTTTCTACAGTAAAACCAGATCATTCCCTACCCAAATCATAGAAGTGCTGATCTAGGATCAGTTTTACATCTTAGATCATAATCGACACAAGAAAATCTGATCCTAGACCAGCACTCTTGGCACATCTTGACCCTGATGACATGAACAGTCAGTTCAGCCGTGACCCCAGACACCACATGCACATATCAACCACATGAAAGGGAGCAGGCACGCGCAGAAGTACCTCAAAGTAATCACATTTTTATTAGGTCAGTAACTATAATCTGATTACGGAAAATTCAAACGTAATCCATAACATTCCAAGCTACTGAAAAAAGTAATCTGATTACAGTAATCTGTTACTTTGTAATCAGTTACTGCATACACTTGTTCTGCACCATGGGTGTGATGTACCTCTGCTTCACACCCGTTATTTACCCTGTAAATATCAGCCCGTTTCTATCCCTCGGCGAACAGGTGGAGTGTGAAGCACTTACTGTACTAGCCAGTGTGCACTTACTAGCTTGCTTGCTAGAAACGTGTTCCTCCCTAGTACTCTGCAGTCTTGTCAGTCTGTGTGACCCTCGTTATATTAATTAAGGGCCGCTGGGTTAAAATGTCACATGACTCTGTTGTTGTCTATTACTTCCTGTAGCCACACGGCAAAGGGGCTCGGCCTCCAGAGGCCTATTGCATCATCAGCAGCGTGGCGTGCTTCGGACTCTTCTCCAAGGTGAGACCAATGTAGCACGCAAGCAAGCACGCACGCACGCTCCCTCACACACACACACACACACACACGTGCGTGGTCACATTCTCATGCATTCACACACATGCAAACACTAGTAGATATGTCACGGTATTGAAATTTCACATCATGATTATAGTGACCAAAATGGTCACAGTTATCAGTATTATCGCAGTATTGTTAAAATGTGCTGGAAATATTTAAAAGGTATTAATACAGACACTGAAATCATTTCACCAAGTTTTATATTGACAACCACGGATAAAAATAGCAGCACTATGCACTTTTTGTTTGCATAAACACTAGCTCCTTCCAACTCTGTGCATTTAGTTAACACACACACACGTACACAGACATACACCAGTCCACTTCCGGCTTTAGGCCTGGACCTGGGCCCAGTCCCCCTTCCCCTCACCCTAACCCGGGTCCGTATCCTTTTCCTACCCCCACCCTACCCCTGACCCCTGCTTCTACCTGGACCCAGGCACACTCACACTCACGCACACACAGACATACACCAGTGTTTGCCATGTCTGTCCTATGATGTTTTTAGCCCTTTTTGTTCTGAAAATGTAATTTAATGTAATTAAAATTTAGACAAATATACTCCAGGAGCTTGCTCGATCGTCTCGTTGAGAGAGGTCAGGGAAGAATTTTTACAGCTCACTTTTTTGGCCCCTGCGTGAAACAGTTTTTGTGCTTCCCTCTGGAATATGTAGGGGTGGGACCTTTGCCCACCTCCCATTGCTCTCTGTAAAGCGCATTGTGTTGCCTCTGTGTATGAAATGCGCTATACAAATAAAGCTTTGATTGGTTGATTGATTTGATTGATAAAATAATGTGTCTTTGAGACTGTTCCTAACTTAGTGGTTGATGCTGGACAGTAAGTACAGTGAGTTTTTCAAAGCGTGGGAATCAAACACGGTTTTAACGATAATTTTATTGTGATCAACTTGGTTGAATTTTATTGCGGTTTATGATTATACCGGTTATCGTTACATCGCTAACTCTAAGCCAACTACGCTAGCGCCGGGAGGCTACGCGAGGGGACATTGATACATCCTTGCGTACTGTATGTCGTGAATAAAATTGTAACTTAACGCAAGCGCTTGCGTAGAGCCCGCATTCACAGCTGCATCAGCGTAGCGAGTATGAATCAGGCCTAAGACGCAACGTTATCGCTGCCTGTTTTGTTTCAACCAAAATGTAAAGACGGTCAAAACGCTGCTTCAGGTCATCCTGCCGACAGCTTTACACACATACAGTACCGCACTCACACACAAACACACACACACAGGCACACACGCGCACACACACAGGCACGCGCACGCACGCACACACACACGACTGGTTATTACGTAAATTAGATGAATCAAGCCTTGATCAAGAAACAGTCTGGCCAGTCTAAGAATAGATTTGACTCATTATGTCTTTTGAGGCTGAAGTGTGAATTGCCCCATAGTAGGTCCAGCTTCCTCTTACTCCAAATCAGCTGTTGGGGTTCTGCATCTACTTGGCCTCCCACAGTGATATTTTGATGGCAGAAAGCCCCGCCCCCTCCTGTTGTTGTTGTTGACAGATCTTTGACGAGGTGGAGAAGCGGAGGCAGATCTCCATGGCGATGATCTACCCCTTCATGCAGAGTCTGAGAGAGGCGGCGTTCCCCGCCCCCGGAGACACCGTCAACATCAAGAGCTTCATCCCCGAGTCTGGGACTGAGGTCGGGAAACACACACACACACACACACACACACACACACACACACAGAGACAATGTCTTAAACACCTACACACACACACATATACACACACACACACACACACACACAGACAACGTCTTAAACACCTACACACCCACACACATACACATACACACACACACACACACAAACACACACACACAGAGACAACGTCTTAAAAACACCTACACACACACACACACACACACACAGACAACGTCTTAAACACCTACACACACACACACACACACACACACATACAAACACACACACACACACACAGACTAACACACACCACATGCCTTCTACAAACTGCAAAAGGCACAATACACTCTGTTTACTTGTGTAAACCGCACTATAGCAGCTGCCATCGGTGTGTGAAAGTGTGTGTGAACGTGCGCGTGAACGGGCGAACGAGAGGCCAGCGTAAAGCGCTTTGGATAAAAGCGTCGTAAACTTTCGCTCTGTTTCCTCGTGTAAACATGCGGCGCGTCTCTCCAGATCATCAGTCTGACGAGGCCGTGTGACTCGTGGTTGGAGCACGTGGATTTCCGGACGCTGTTTCACTACCTGACGGACGAGGAGGTGCTGGTGGTGTTCTCCGCCGCCGTGCTCGAGCGACGAATCATCTTCATCGCCGATGAGCTCAGGTACACGGCATTTAAAACAAAATAAAATGAACCTTTATTTCACGAGGTGGTCCCATTGAGATCAAATATCTCAAAGAGAAGGGAGTCTTGGCCAAAATGGCGGCGTAAAAAGTTACAGACAAAAACCATAATAATTTACAATTTACATCTGTAGTGAAGTTAGAAGTTACTGTAGTGTATTACTGTACTTGCTGTACCTCGGTGTTTGTTTTAGGGCTGTAATGGGTTGTAAAGTTGTGTATGCAAATGAATCCTTAGGGTTAGCTTGTGTGTTGTGTGTTTGATTTTGTAAAAATGTGTGTAATGGTATTTTGTGTGTGTTTGTGCGTGCGTGTTTGTGTGTGTGTGTGTATGCATGTGTGTGCGTGTTGGTGTGTATATGCGTGTGTGTGTGCGTGTGTTTGTACATGCGCATGTGTGTGCGTGTGCGTTTGTGTGTGTGGCGTGTGTGTGTGCATGTGTTTGTGCGTGCGGGTGCATGTGTATGCGTGTGTGTGCGCATGTGTGTGCGCATGTGCGTGTGTGTGTGTGTGTGTGTGTGTAGCACCCTGTCCCAGGTGCTCCATGCAGTAGCAGCGCTGCTCTACCCGTTCACATGGCAACACACATTCATCTCCATCGTTCCCACGGTGCTGATCGACGTCGTCATGGCGCCCACACCCTATCTGCTAGGTGTGCAGAGAAACCTGCTGGACCACGTCATCGAGCGGAGCGACGTGAGTGTGTGTGTGTGCGTGTTTGTGTGTGTGTGTTTGTGTGTATGTGTGTGTGTGTCTGTGACTGGGTCTAGTGGGGAGCAGACGTGTGTGTGTGTGTGTGTGTGTGTGTGTGTGTGTGTGTGTGTGTAGCGTTTGGAGTATGTGTCAGAAGATGTTTGACTGTACCAGCTTCAGTAGCTACATTTGAAGCATGGCGAGGGTTTGTGCTTGGATGCAGAGAGACTGTACTCAGTTGTGTAATTTTGAGCTGTGTAATTGATGATGTGATGGAGCTCAGTCACCCAGGCTGGTGAAGGGTCAGTATGGTGTTATGACTCTACTGTGTTGTTTGGGTCAGACATTCCTGCTTTTCACAGTTCTTCCAGCTGCCTAGTGACACTTATTAAACTAACACAATTACAGCCTGCATAGACCTGTGTGTGTGTGTGTGTGTGTGTGTGTGTGTGTGTGTGTGTGTGTGTGTGTGTGTGTGTGTGTGTGTGTGTGTGTGCGTGTGTGCGTGTGTGCGTGTGTGTGTGTGTGCCAGTCGTATAGCATGTTGCTTACATTCTCTACTGAGTGTTATGTTGTCATGTGACACACTAAGATGTGTGGTGTTTTCTTCTGTCCTTAAACAGATGCTGATTGTGGATCTGTCAGCAAAAGCTGAGAATAGATTCATCGCCAGTGTAAGAGTTTAATGGAGCACACGGTGCTCTCTCTCACACACACACACACACACACACACACACACACACACACACACACACACACAACAATACACAACATTAAAAACAACTACTTATCTCCAATCAGATTAGAAAGCTAGACTCCGTCTTCCCATGATTCCTATTTGAAAGCCATCTTTGTTTTCTTTGCCTTTTGTTAGTCAAATGCGTGTGCGCATGTTTGGAGTTCATACCAGGTCAGGCATGTTCTGCTTTTGTCTAGCGTGGGTGTTCTTCCCCGAGCGACCACAACATTCCTCCTGTTCTCCCAAACATCAATTCAGACCTGTGGTCAAGGCTCAGTACTTAAGGGGAGCATATGACCTCCAAGAGGGGGCATAATTATTATTCAATATTAAGATAATACTATATGCTTTTGTATTTGCACAGCGCTGAGGCATACTTATTATAGTGAGCTCTCTCACTCTGCCCATCTGACTCTTAAAGTTGAAGGTGGCGTTTCTTAGCGTTGAATCCTCTCATCAAAATGTCCCATCATTGAACTTTGACCTTTTCAAAGGCGGGCCGAATCAACCTGAGCCGTGTGTTTGTACAACATACTATGCCGACGCTCAGAGGAAAACGTTTAGAAGTGTTGAAAGGGAGTTTTCATACTCTGCCATTGATGTCCACAAAGTTAAGGCAAGAGCTGGAGAGCACAGCTCAGCTCAACTGCCAACTGAAACCACACGCGCGTTAACCGCTACATTAGCGTAGCTTCCTTTTCCAATATGGAGGCCGCCTCCGGCCAGAGATACACTGTTTCTCACATAATAGAACCCCGTCAAACAAAAACACTGTTGTTTCTCTTTTAATGTCTTAATTTATACTGAATATAAATTTATATATTTTTTAAGTTATTTTAAATTAACAGAAAAATACTATAATTAATTAATACACTTTTTTAAATTAATTTTCAAACTATAGGCGGCAGTCGGGGGCACTAGCACTTTTGGGGGCGGGTCCGGCCTCCTAAGCCCCACCCATTGCGATGGCCACGTACCAATCAGATACCATACTATGATGGTACAATTCATGTCTTGTTTCTGCATCATCTTTGTGAATGTTTGCATACAGTACGTGTGCAAGTAGGTTTACACGAGCGCCGTAAGTCAAACACTCTTTCTATCTCCATCCCTATCTATCTTTCGATCTCTCCAACCTCCCCTTCTCTCTCTCTCTCTGTCTCTCTTTCTCTCCCCCTCTCTCCATCTCTCCACCCCCTCTCTCTCTGACTCAGATGGGGGATGAGAGCTCCATCTTACCGGAGAAGCTCCAGGAGGATCTGCTTCAGGCTCTGTGCTCCAAGACTCCAGACTCCAGTGAGTGTCTGCCGGTCTCCATTAGTTTATTGTTTATTGTCCCTTTTACTGTTCCGTCTGATTTGTTGTCTTTCTTTGTCGATTGTTGATTTCCTGATATGTTTTTAAAGCGACCTTGGGTCCCACGAAAGGCGCTATATAAAATAAAGTTATTATTATTATGAGTTCATCATCCTCCGTTTGATGCATAGTGTGGCAGACATCTGTATGGAGGTTTGTCTCAATAACATACCTGGGAACTAGGGCCTAATATCAACTATGTCAATTGTCTTTTTATCAGCACTCATTATTGAACTAGGCAAGGTTTTCCTGCTCTGTTGCTTCACTTAGGACTGACCAGTTACATGGAAATCCTTTCACACGAGCGATACTCACACTGTGCCTTTGATCGGCCAACCCGTTCATCTGAATACCAAGAGCCTAAAACAACGCACAATGTCCTGAAATGGACAGTTTAGGATTAGGGACGTGCTACGCAACATTAGGAATGTGGACCCAGATTTGATTGAATCACTTAGAAGGTAGGTTGTCCCCCAGGAGATGTGCTGTTGTGAAATGCGGAGGGCGTGTGTAGCGCCGAGCGGACCAGGATATGACCTGGGAAATCCCAGAGTCTGGCTCGGTGCGATGGAAGTTGAGCTGGTGCCAGACCCCGATGTAACTCCGCCCCGACATTGCTGTATCCCCCCCCCCCATGCAACTGAAGGGGCTTCCAACGAAAGCTGACACTTTGAACTTGTCTGATCCATAAGGGTTGTGTGTGTGTGTGTTTTGAAAAGTAGAAAAGATATGCACATCTCTTCTTGGTGTACTGGGTTACTGTAGGTAATAATCACAATGAAAAGAATAGAACCCGCACACTCGTACGCTCCAGAATAAACGTTACTTGACAACGTTCAGAGCGTCTGCTCTTCATCAGGTCAAATATGACTTGACGAAGAGCAGATGCTCGAAACGTCAGGCGAAGTATATTGTGGTGTAAACAAGTGTGTGGGTTCTATACTTTTCATTGTGTGTGTTTATTCATTCCTGATCTGGTGGCTTATGTATTGTACCTTTAATGTTAACTCTTTGTGTGTGTGCGTGTGTGTGTGTGTGTGTGTGTGTGTGTGTTTCCATGTCCAGCTCCAGAGGAGTTGAACAAGGTGGTGTCCGAGGCTTTCCTGGCCTTCTTTGTGAAGACGGTGGGTCACTTCATGTCCCACGTGAAACACAGCGGTCGCGGACAGCCCGGAGTGTTCCAGAAAAAGAGCTTCTACAAGGCTGCAGAGCCCAAGGCCTACCGCCAGTTTGTCAAGGACTTCATCAAGACCCAGATGTTCGACCTCTTCATCCAGGAAGTGGAGAGGCAGCCCGCATCACAGGAAGGTATGAATGTTGCCCTTGTGATGAGAATAATGTTAAATTGTTAGTGGTTGAACAAAGACAATAGGAGTATGTTCAATAATGATGAATGTATGTGAACATTTTTCAGATAGAAAAAAAACGTGTTTCAAAAGTTGAGGTGGTTCTCAGAATATCCTCTCGGCTTTCTTGAACCAAGATCCGTTTATTCGCAGGTTTCTTTCACAAAAAGGTTTGCGAGTACCAAGAGAGGAAGAGGAAGGAGAAGGCGAAGACGGGGTGGGTGAGGGGCCTGGTGGTGTGAGACGCCCTGTCCTCACACCTGCTGTCCTTCTCTCAGGCTGGTCAAAACACAAGTCTTAATTGTCGTTACACCGAAGTTGATGCTACGTTGCTACTATGTTAGCTTGGGTTGTCTGCTGTATTTTTCCAAGATTTGCGAAAGCTGAAGATACGTTACACAAGCATGGCTACATTTAGAAGATTGTACTGTCAGTACAAGAAAACATACTATTTATTCCAATTTAATTGTAAGCTTGGTGGAAAAAAAATGCTGTTACATTCATAAGTTACATACCTCTGAGTATTTCATTTATCTAGTATTTTGTATAAATTGTTTATCAAAATAGTGCGTTTGTAGATACATTTTTATGTTCATTTTAGCTATGGAAAGACAGTGAGAAGGATATGGTTAAGGGGATATGAAGCACTTTTCTGAAATGTGAATAAAATCTTTGTAGTTTGATAACTTTTATGGATTTCTTCCTTGAGATTAATGAAATGGATAACACTAAATGAAGGTGATCTTAATAAAGGATTTATTAAAAAATAATAATTAATTGGTTTGACATGTTAATCTGTAATTGGTTTATACAACTTTATTGTGCCACATACATATCTAGCTTTGTTTTAATAGTTAATTGCTGCACGATATACATCTGTGTAGAATTCTGAAGTATTACTTTACAGAAGTAAATCACTTAATCCAAACTGAAATCAACCACTATTAATTTTCCAAAATGACTAATCTGCCTCTTGTGAAATGAATGAAAAATTTTATTCAGTTATAAACCTGTTACATACAAGTCAGTATATCATTTGTCATTATGTCAATAGATGCATGTACATGATGTGAATAGATACAAATACAGCACACACTGTGTTAGTGCTGCTACTAGTACATTTGAAGAGGCTTAAGCAGACTTATTGAGGAACTCATCTGAAAAGTATTTTAAAAGCACAGATATAGTATATCTCCAAAAGCATAAATTCACAACCTTTGTGGATTCACACTAACATTTAAGGCCTCGTTATGAAAGTTGTATAACAATATCATTATTTAAATACTGAATAACCTAGACTACTGAGTTTTCTAAATCGAATGGCTTAAGTGCATAATTCAAGAAAATGCTTTGTTTACAACACTTAACATCCCTAAAAGAAATAGCAGCCTCAGTAAGCAAGTACATCTTAGTTTTACACCCCAAAAGCAGAGCACCAATAATACCAGTAAAATGAATCATTTAGTGAGTCAGTTGGCTTGAGTACATTACTATATGGAACGTAATATGTTTTGTCAGAAATATAAACAACACATTGGGGCTGGTTGATGTTCAGGTTCAGTGAAAAGGACCAACATTTTCTGCAATCACATCTAGATCTTTAGCGCCATCTAGCTGTTCATAGGACTTTTCACACTCGTGCTCAAACTTGTGCCGTCATAATTATGTAAAAAGTCAACTAGTACCCCCCATCTAAAATGTCTAAAATATCACTTTCAAGTCCTAACAAAAATAGAACGCTTCCATCACAACATTCATGTCCTTTTATACAATACTAGTACAAAATGTCAGTGAATATAGTGCAGTTAATATCAAAATGCCTCTACAAAACACACGCCTCCGACATGTTAAAGTGAACACAAGGCTGAGTACATCAGGTGGTCAGAGTTCCCTGAAGCTCAGATGCTGCCGGCCAATAGCGGCGATGTCTCTGATTGGTTCACGGGTGAGGTGATACTGTAGTGCGGCGAATCATAGAGGTGACTGCTTTGAAGGTCCGCCTCCGCTCGCAACGATATTTTCTTCAAAGGAGGAAATTGGAGAATTGTAATTGAACATGAAAATGACCAAAGCGATTTTCAGCACAACTGCATTGATTGTATACTAACAAGCTCAGAGTTAACACTATAAAATACTCCTTAAACATCTCCAGAAAGAGATGATCGAAAACGCTCCTGCAAATAAAGACTTAGCAAGTACAGTACCGTAACAACATGTTGATTCACTGTAAAACATGAGTGGATTCAGTAAGAATGAGGAGGGAGAGATTAAGATGTGGACTGAGGAAGAGGAAAGAAGGGAGGGATAGAGGGGTAGAGAAAGGATGGAGAGAGGGGTAGAGAAAGGATGGAGAGAGGGATAGAGGGGTAGAGAAAGGATGGAGAGAGGGATAGAGGGGTAGAGAAAGGATGGAGAGAGGGGTAGAGAAAGGATGGAGAGAGGGATAGAGAAAGGATGGAGAGAGGGATATAGGGGTAGAGAAAGGATGGAGAGGGGTAGAGAAAGGATGGAGAGAGGGATAGAGGGGTAGAGAAAGGATGGAGAGAGGGGTAGAGAAAAGAGGGATAGAGGAAGGATGGAGAGAGGGGTAGAGGAAGGATGGAGAGAGGGATAGAGGGATAGAGGAAGGATGGAGAGAAGGGTAGAGGGATTGAGGAAGGATGGAGAGAGAGGTAGAGGGAGAGAAAAGAGGGATAGAGGGATAGAGGAAGGATGGAGAGAGGGGTAGAGGGGTAGAGGAAGGATGGAGAGAGGGGTAGAGGGATAGAGGAAGGATGGAGAGGGGTAGAGGGATAGAGAAAAGAGGGATAGAGGAAGGATGGAGAGAGGGATAGAGGGGTAGAGGAAGGATGGAGAGAGGGGTAGAGGGGTAGAGGAAGGATGGAGAGAGGGGTAGAGGGATAGAGGAAGGATGGAGAGAGGGGTAGAGGAATAGAGAAAAGAGGGATAGAGGAAGGATGGAGAGAGGGGTAGAGGAAGGATGGAGAGAGGGATAGAGGGGTAGAGGAAGGATGGAGAGAGGGGTAGAGGGATAGAGAAAAGAGGGATAGAGGGATAGAGGAAGGATGGAGAGAGGGGTAGAGGGATAGAGAAAAGAGGGATAGAGGGGTAGAGGAAGGATGGAGAGAGGGGTAGAGGGATAGAGAAAAGAGGGATAGAGGGATAGAGGAAGGATGGAGAGAGAGAGGTAGGAGTACCTGGAAGTCTCTGATGTAGGTGAGGAAGAAGCTGACGAAGGACAGAGCCAGAGACCACTCTGAGATGGTGCTGATGATGTGGGCTGTGTAACCCTGGAACAACAGACACAACTGTTAGTCAACACACACAGACACACACACACACACAGACACACACACGCACAGGGCTGTCCGCGACTCGAGTCGAATCAGATTTGCCTATTCAAACCAGAGATTCGATGATTCGACCCCCCCCCCCCCCATGTCTAACGTTAGGCTGAGAGGAGATCGTGGGAGTCGGGACAGCTGTCTAACTAACTCAAACAATAAAAGACGCCTGTTTTTCTTGCTAAACATGAATCATCCAGCCCACATTGCCCATCTACTCCAGATGCCCCCATGTTTTCTGCAGTGCTTCCCGTAGTCTACGTTAGGGTTGGGCGGTTTGACGAGTCTCCTCAACTGTGCATTTGAAAGCGTGCGTGAATAGGCTCATGAGTTGGGCAGCAGTCAACAAGGACATGTTTTGCTTGTCACTGAAGTATTTTCGAACGTTAGAGCTCAATCTATGGGTAAAAAAAATATTTTTTTCCAGCGGATATCTTAGTTCCATTTGGGAAATGCATGTGATTGGAGGGGAGGGGTCACCTGACTTCCTGCCTCCGCTATATCAGTCTGAAGTCTCCTTTTACTGCACAACAAATAGCTACGGTAGCAGCCTGTCCTGTCCTATATAAATCACAAGGCAGAGAGGTGGAGCCGAGCAAAAATAAACTAAAAGTCGACTAAAGGGTCTCCGACTGACGATTCGACTCGTCGACTTTCGGGGGGGCAGCCCTACACACACACACACACACATACGCACACGCACACACACTCACTGTCTCTCCTGGGATCCAGTGTAGCTTGTGAGCCACATCCACCCCCGGCAGGCTGCTGTACATGATGACAGACGACACAAACACTGCGGACGCGTTAAGGTCATACTGTAACATTTTCATAAAATTATGCAACATAACAGAACGTTTTGATCCCGAACAGGGATCAACCAAGTTGCCAGGGCTTCTGAGCGAGGCCATTATATGACTGCTACTGAGTCAGACCAGCACGATGTGACCTGGGAAAACAGAGGAATGGGCTAATAAACCGATATGAACATTTTGGCCGAAACATCGTCCGATACCGATATGATTTCCGATATATCGTGCGTCCCTAATACAGACGTTTCCCGTGCTGGGGAAGGATACTGCTGATGATGCTGGAGAGGGTCCAGACTCCGACGCTGAGCCGGACCCAGAAGACGGTCTTCCCGTGGACGTGGGGCTGCATGTAGAGAGACACCAGCGTCTGGACCAGGATGTACAGCGCCCCCACGCCGAAGGTCATCACCGCCCCCACCAGGTGCATGGAGAACAGCGTGGTTTTCTGTAGAGAGGGGGGGGGTGAGGGACATGTGGGGAGTGAGAGATGAGTTTGCGAAAGAGGAGAAAGAAAGAAAGAAAGAAAGAAAGAAAGAAAGAAAGAAAGAAAGAAAGAAAGAAAGAAAGAAAAAGAGGAAAGAAAGAAAGGAAGAAAGACAAAGAAAAAGAGGAAGAAAGAAAGGAAAAGAGAATGAAAGAAAGAAAGAAAGAAAGAAAGAAAGAAAGAAAGAAAGAAAGAAAGAAAGAAAGAGAGAGAGAAAGAAAGGAGGAAGAACGAAAGAAAGGAAGAACGAAAGAAAGAAAGAAAGAGAAAGGAAGAAAGAAAGAAAGAAAGAAAGAAAGAAAGAAAGAAAGAAAAAAAGAGGAAGAAAGAAAGAAAGAAAGAAAGAAAGAAAGAAAGAAAGAAAAAAAGAGGAAGAAAGAAAGAAAGAAAGAAAGAAAGAGGGAGATAGTGGAAGAAAGGAAGTGACAGGCACAGGAAGTAGAGTAAACATGCCATGTACCACAAATGTACCACCAGGTAAAAACATTAGAAAGAGGAAGAGTGTTTTGTGAATTATCTTTGAACACGTGCAACCGGTGCGCACACACATAAATAGGGCTGCACAATTAATCGTGAATTAATCGAAATCGTGATTATGACCCCCGCGATTAACTAATCGCAAAAGGCCGCAATTAATGTGATTAATAATTTTGCTTTGAATTGAGTGTGCTAGGACCACACGGACAAATCACAGGTGCTTATGCTGTCTGACCAATCACATGCGTTCCCGCTGAGTGCGCTGTGTGCAGCAATTTCACTGAGAAGACAGATAGCAGTAGTGTCATAGAATTTTACAACTAGTCTCAAGACTATTCAGATAGCTTTCTGTTCTTTAAAACCTATTGATCCAGTCCCCTGCCTTTTGCTATTGTAAACACCTTAAACCTTTGTTCCTCTCTCTCTTTTGTAATTCCAAACACCTCCTCTACCTCTGTCTTCCTCACTTCTCTTTTAAGACAGACCCCTATTGTTGTTTCCTCACCAGGACAGGAAGGCCTCACCTCAACCTTCCCGTCCTGGCTCAGGCCTTTTGTTCGTTTGTCTATATTCAAAGTGTACCGCGCTTTTCATCCCTCGACCACTGTTTGATATCCGTCACCTTACTATGACGTAGATAGATGAATCAGCCAACCAAATGTCAGCTAGCATCACATCCTTGTTTGAGCACATATAAGGCGGTACCAGAGGAGCTTGGACTCACTTCTGTTCTGATGAACAACTCTGTGTTTTATCTTGAGGTCCTTTTGCAATCGTATTGTTTTCTTAATAAATCTGACTGAACCTTTTTGTGCGAACCTGGGCAAATACTTTATTTTTGACTTAAGATCAGAAACTTCTACAACAGTAGGTCAAGACCAGTGTCACAAGAGTACCCGTAGCCATGAGTAGTGAAAAAATTACGGAAAACAAGATCAGTGAGTTAGTAGCAAGAAAGGGATCAACGTCCGTGATTTGGGAGCATTTTGGTTACGAAAAAGATGATGTCGCTCAAGTCCAGCAGGTCATATGCAAACTGTGCAGAGCTAAAGCTATTACTTTGAAATATTAATCGCAATTATTAATCGCAATTGCCATTTTGAAGCAAATAATCGCAATTATTATCTTTTGTCATAATCGTGCAGCCCTACACACAAAAATACACACACACACAAACCTGGAAGTTAGCAACGACACACATCCCAAAGGAGCTGATCCAGCCCAGCACCAGACCAAACAGGTTGATTTTGTGGAGTTTGTACTCGTCGTGATCCGTCAGGGCCTGGACTTGCTTATAGCGAACGTATGTGGTCGCAATACCTGCCGGGACAGCCATGGCGGTCAATTGCTTAACCAAAACATTAAACCATATGAACAGCCATAAAAAACACAGCTACAACTTGACTGTGCTGCATGGATCCCTGTTGACTGTGTGTTGTCTACTGGCGCTTCTGTCTTGTCAATGTCATTTTATTTCTAATACTGTAAAATGTTGTGTCTGGCTCTGTGCTGTTTGACAGAGCTTGTGTTTTGTTGTCTGTGGCTGCTGTGTCTGCTGGTGCTTATGTCTTAACTGGATCTTGTCTGTCAGCTAATTGCTCATGCTGTCGTGTAGAATTTGTCAGTTTCATGTGTCTTAACGTGCTATTGGCTTCTTCTTCTTTACTGTTTTGTATCGATTTCTTTTAATTGTCTTTTAATTTCTCTGCTTGCTTTTATGTTTTTGCGTTTTTTGTGGCTTTTTCAACACCAGGCCCACAGACAACAGTTGAGAATCAGCCTCTGCTAAAACTGACGCATTTACCGCCATGTTCATGAATGTGTACTGTCCCTGAAAAAATACATTTGAAATAAAACTAAAACTACGTTTCTAAGAGTCAGACAGTGATCACAGCAGCAGTAGAAGCTGGGTTTACCTAAGAACGCTGAGACATCCAGCATCATCCCAAACACACATCGTTCAGGAGCCAGTGATCCGGTGTCGCTGTGACCACCAACACAAACAGAGAAGAGTGAGTCATCTTTACGTCTGGACATTACACACAACGGTTAGGCTGGAGAGCTACAGCACATGTCTTTACCACCTCTTTCACTGTTCAACTGTGGTGGGTGTGTGTGTGGGTGTGTGTGTCATGCGGTGAATGGGACGCGGAGGAGGGGAGGTGTCTGACCTGATGTAGGGAACCAGCGGATCCACATGCCTCAGCACCACAGATGTGATGTAGGCGAAGATGAACGTGGCGGTGGTCCAGAGCACCAGGGCCACCGGCAGGATGCACAGGCCCTGTTGAAACCACCACATATCCTCCTCGGGTGTGTGTGTGTGTGTTTGAGTCAACAACACACCAGGCCACTAACGCTGGTGAAGTCTAGCTACACCTGTAGAGCAAAACAAAGTTGGTGAGGTCAGGTGTTATCTTAGATGCAAGCGCACACAATAACTAACTGTATGGCTCTAGTATTCTGTTTTCTAGACTGTTCTCACACTAACGTTCGTTCAGTTTTCACTTCCTCTTGCTGCTCCCATCCTGTGCCTATCATGCGGGTAGAATTGGGTGAAAGCAAACAAGACCGCGCCAGTAATAATCCACACTGCTGCCTCACTAGTTATGTTCTTCCAAACAGAATACAATGCGCCACGACGTGGCTGCCTATTCTCTAGATAAATCACCATGAACTAGTTGTGTGGTATAGCTCGTTAGTACACTTACTTTATCAAAATGCGCCTCTCGGTGTCACCTCATCATCATGCGGCAGGTCTCATGTGGTATGAATGGCCTCAAAAATGAAGAAGAAAAAGCAACAGTGGTTAAGTTGGAGTGGACACGTTTGGTCTCTATAATTAAATGTACATGACACAGATGAGAGTCTGTCGGTCATGCACCTCCACTCCAGCTCCGAAACTACAACAGCCTCTCACCCACTTCCTGTTAGGGGTTCAGAAGAGGCGTGGTCTCGAAGTACCCGGATTGAATGAAACTCCTTTCGTTGACAAGTAACCCGAAATAACCTTTACCTCCATGGAAATAACCAGCATCAAAGGACAACAAATCAACGCAGTAACACAATCCAGATTATACAATCATACAAATGTACAATTTTACAATAGATAAAAAATATAAAGAAATCCAAATAACTAGTGTAGATAAACTAGAAGTTAATCTACACTAACTAGCCAACTGTAACAGCAGGTGCCTTGACTGTACAACAAACATAGTGCAAGATTCAAGTAGGTTAATAATGCCATATTTGTACAAATTAATGTACGTGTCCTGTTTTGTATTTATCGCGAATGAAGGTGCTTGTGAAAGGAGTCAAATAACACCAAGTTGAAGGTACACCAAATTCTCACAGTTAGTAGGTTATTACTATAAAGACACTCACAAGTTTTTGTTTTGATAACTTCACCGAAATGGCTTCGTAGTAATGGTATGTTCGTTTGTTGTCGGAGCTGGCAAGTCGCAAGTGGCAAAATACCTACCTCCGACCTGTGTGCATTCGAGCTACCATCACAGTTACCTAGTTATATCTATATACCATTATATCACAGTTACCTAGTTATATCTATATACCATTATATCACAGTTACCTAGTTATATCTATATACCATTATATCACAGTTACCTAGTTATATCTATATACCATTATATCACAGTTATCTAGTTATATCTAGTGCATTCGAGCAACTGGGGGCTGAGAAACATATCCGAATTTGCGACGAGGAAGTGCGAGTTCATGAGGTGTTTTATTTAATCATTCCTAGCAAGTCGCAATTTGCCACCTCCCAGTTATAAACGAATGCACCATAATTATTAGAAAATCCGGTCTATGGGAGTTTACATGTAAACTCCTCTCCGATAGGAACAGATCCACTAGGGGGCGCATGTTCTCACTTTCCCTCCCTGTTATCCGCGTGCACCACCCTAGCACTGACCTCGCGCCAAGCCGTTAACGTCTTTAAAGAGCAAGTAACCGTTAGCTACCGTCAGCTAATTTTACTTCACAAGTACAGCTCCAGGTACGTTGTCTTGTTCAACATCTTTACATACACAACTTGTTTTATGTACACAATTTGACTAGTTAATAAATAACGTTTTGAGCTGATAGTTTGAAAAAAATGAGGTTGGCACTAGCTAGTTAGTGCTAAAGGTGCTAGCTAACAACGTAAGCAACTTTAGCTACTAAGGTTTTAGCTGAGCTAGATGACTGTAGAATTGACTTGACTAGTGAATTATCCAGTGGTAACTGCCAAACATTTTTTAAACTACCATCTAACCCAACGTAAAGTGAGAATCCTCGCCCAACTATGACGACTACGGGACCTGCTGGTAAAGGAAAACCAAAAGCCGCCCTCCTGGAGGACTCTGATCGTTACCCCGATGACTCATTGCAAGGTAATGGTATACAGTACGTTGGCACTAACCCAAGCTTACTGTAGGCATATACCTATATCTTTCTCTGAAGCAGGTGTTAATCAAAATATGATTGACCTTTAACCAGAAATTTAGAAATGACTTTGCTTTAACAACACATTTGTAAAAACATGTCTGCTTTTTACACTCTAGTTGAGACAGACACTTTAAAAAGAGGAAGAAAAAGACTCGCACCTGGCAAAGAAGACGGCGACATCACCAAAGGGTGGCTGACGTTTATTTTTTTTTATGTTAAAGTGGTATAAACAGTGAACAAATCTGATTAAACTAACAATACATTTCAGTAATTCTCACAGAATATTGTCTTGCTTTCTCTCTACTTTCAGAGGGGATGTGATGATCATGTTGGACAGATTTGGAGGTAAGGTCAGCTCCAAATCTCACCTCCCTCAACAAAACCACTACGTCATCATAGGTTACATACTGTAGAGCTTGAACAGATGTGGATGTTGCTGATGTATGTAGGGCTTGGAGTCGAATTTCAAGAATCGATTCGATTCCGATTCACAAGGTTCAGAATCGATTATCACGATTCGATTCGATTCAATATCGATTCGGTTAGTGTTACTAAAACCTGTTTTTCTTAGCTGTAACCTTAATTGCATGACTGCCAAGTTATGCAACACATCAATACTAGGGCTGGGTATCAATACTGATTTCCAAAAATGAATGAATGAATGAATCATTGAATGAATTAATGAACTATTCATACCTTCATTTATTAATTCATTCATTAAATAAAAGATCGATTTTGGGATTCATGAATCGATTCTGAATCATTTGATTCAGAATCGATGAATCGATTTTTTAAACCCAGCCCCAGATGTATGATTTGCATTGATGCCATGATTGAAGACACATATGTTACCTTGCATACATTTTTGTGGTTCTGTACGGTGCGCTTAGTACATATACATCTCGTATTGTTTCCTTTGCCGTCAGCTGATATCAACAAGGCCTTCGAGGCAAAACGTAAGCGCTTGGAGACGTTCACCAAGTCCTCTGTGAAGACCAACCATCATAAGATCGAGCAGCTGTGGAGGTCTCAGCAGAGAGACCGGTAAACAGCTGGTATTCCTCATCGATATGATTGAGAGGGACAAATACGATGAAGGAATTCATACCGTATCTTAACCATGCAGGAGTAAAGTGACAGAGGACTACTGCACTCAGTTCAATGCAGTCTTCCACCAGTGGGACACGGATGTGCAAAGGTCTAAGGATCAAGAAGAGAAACTGCTGGTAATGAGCTGTCAAGCATTTGACTTAAACCATATACAGAACAAGACGTGCATTCTTCCTTTCAAAGTATGTATCCAAATGTCACTTCCTGTAGGGAGACAAATACCGTCGTATGAGTAGAATCATAAACTGTTTCCTTTCATCTCTTTCATACCACACCTCCTCAAATGTGTTATTCCATACTTTCATACTCACTCGCCCTCCTACCCATCTTACAACAGAGTATGTTCCAGCACCAGCAGAAGATGTTTCAGCACATGAGGGCCTCTCAGGGCCAGAGACTGAAGGCTCTGAAGAAGCTGTTGGAGCAATACACCCAGGTACAAACACTGCACCAGTACAGTAGAGCATCTTAGATCTGCTTTTCCTGGCACCTAGTAGTAAAGCAGGAAAATAGGGCTGTAACGATTATTACATAATCGTCAAACCGCGATTATTTTTTTCTGACCGCGATTGTTTTTTGTAACCGCAGTTATGAAAAAAATGTAATAAAAAAAAAAGAAGTTTTTTTTTTTTAATAAAATAAAAAATATGTTGCATATGAGTTAATATGGTAGCAACCCTAGTTCAATGGAATTCTTCAACTTGTTGGCACTTGTCCTATACGTTCATAGCAACTAATGACAAGAGACACTGTATTAAAGAAGTAAAGAAGCACTGATGCATTGTCCACTTCATGTGCTATTTGTATACTCCAAATTTTCTTAATTTAAATTTTTCAATGCTTTTTTTTTATCGAGGAGGATATATGTTCTATGTAATTGTTAACATTCATGATATTAAAGAGCCATAATTCATAATCGTTACAGCCCTACAGGAAAATAAGGAAGACACTGGTCAATAGAAGCATTATAAACGTTATCTATTGCCCTGTTGTTGTTTTTTTTTCCTCATGCAATGTGGATCTTTTGCGCTGACAGAGCCTGGATGAAATGGAGAGGAGCCACAACGGTCAGCAGGTAGCTGTACAGAGCGATCTGCGCCAGGAGATGGCGATGCTTCAAAAGAAGATCCTCATGGACACAGTGAGTGTCGTGGTTACTAACACTAACACAGTATTATGATACTGGAACTGGAAAGCTGGTGTGCAGGTTTCTCACTGTCTCATTTCAGTTACACGGTTCTCCAGTACCAGAGTTATGGCATATCAATTGTGTGTATAATCAGCTATTGATTAAAAAGTACATTAAAAGAGAAAAATTTCAACCAACAATTATACATTTTGATTGACAGCAACAACAGGAGATGGCCACAGTACGCAAGTCTCTGCAATCTATGCTGATGTAGGATGACATCAGCAAGGAGCCGAGGAGAAATCAGTTACACTCTAGATGCTTGAGCGAGGACAGTTCCATGAGCTAGGTTCAGTTTGAACACTACAGTAGTCGTCCAGTAAGGCTAGTTTGGTCCCTCCATAGAGAACATTGTCTCGCTGGCATCCACAACTTCATTCAACCATCCCAATAGTTGAGTCGATTAGGGTTCTACTGGATGTGTTCAGATTCTAGACGGCTGCCATTCACTTGTCATTTTTGACCTTTTGGTTTAATTTCTAGAAATGTACTTCATTAAATACAAACCCGGAAACGTGGATCCGAAAATCTAATGTCTCACATGCTTTTGTGAAAGGTTTAAGTGTGGTTTAAATTCATGAGGATCATGCCAGCAGATTAGGAGGGAATGCAGTCTGAGTATAATTAATGTAATCCAATATCAACTATTTCAAGAGTAATAAAGTGCTACATGTGGTCGCAAATAGTACAAACACATAGCCGCTTCCATGTGAGAATATTACATTTTTATTTGCATTGGTAGGTTTGGGAGAGATTGTCAAGTGATCTTGTTTTAGTTCATAACCTTGAGTCCTACTGTTCTGTGCACCGTTACTGCTGATACTGTTATACTATATACCTGAGCTTGACAGTGTGGCCAAAGTAAATTAACAAGAACAAAAACTCAAGCCTTTGCCAGTAGAGATATACACAACAAGAACACACACCCATGGTCAAAGGCTAGGCCTTTACACTAAAGAAAAACAAAAAAGTTTAAGGCAACCTTTTTACTATTCTCAGAATGACTGGTGCCATGAGAGCTGACCTGGCATCAGTAACTGTATAGTACTGTACATGTTATGATGTATGAGCTCAGGGTCTTCTGCTAATTTAAAAAGGTGGGATGTATCCTATGTGGGTTATACTGCAGGTATAGAAACAAGATGTACACAGATATCAGAGCACAGTCAAAAGTATGTTTTTGTTCTACACAGGCTCCCTCCCAATTACCCAGAGTTCAACACATAACGCCTCAGTGTACAGTGCCTGGCACTGGGCAGAATGCTATAGACGAGGTCATGTTTTCTGTAGACATGTTACAAAAGAATAATTAAAGAGAACCTTAGTCACTGAATCAAAACTGCATTTAAATACATAACATGAATATCCATGTCAAATAAAACCTTGTAAGAAACGGGCCTTGATACTGTTAAACGTATGCTGCAGCAGCACCACCTAGCATGGGGTTTAGTCTCCTTATTCCAATAAATAGCCACAAGTTAGCTTGTTAGTTTATCAGGCACACTAATGAACACTAGCAATTGAACTGCTTCACAGCAGTCAAAACAGTGGAGACAAACATATTTAGCTTCTGATGAGACATCACTTTTTTTTTTCCTTTTTTAAAGAGTTGCACACCAATATGAGTCATCAACACTTGGCATTTTAGTTCTCATTGAGCATTGATCATCAAATGCAACACTACTGTAACAGAGAGGACAGTTGATACCAAAATAAAAACAGGTAAAAAATTCTAAAGCAAAAAGCCCAACTCATTTACCTACTAAAGACAAATATTCTATTTAATACAGTATATTTATAGATAGCAGTTTTATTTACTATAGGCAGCAATGTTGAACAGAATATACAGAAAATTATGTTGTATATAGTAATAAGTAATTATTATTATAGTAATAATTATAGACTAACCTTTAACAATCCTGCATATGGTGCAGTGTCCTTGTCGGTGTGCGCATTAGACATTTCTTGGAAGTCAGAAAAGCTGCAATATTATCTGAATTTAAAATTATATTTAGACAGACACTAGGTTCATAAATGTAAAATACCACATATGCAGAAATGATTGACAAACCAAAGCAGCAATTCTGAACCAATTTAGACAAAATAGAACAAACATCAACATCATAAGTTATATTGTTGATAGCAAAAAGTGAGCTTTTGCAAATATTGCAAAATCATATATTTTTTGACAAGAGACTACACCCCCCAAAAGACGAAGACAAATTAGAAAGCAAAGACTGACATCCTTTCAATCAATTCCTCTACATAACTCTTACAACACACATTCAGTTGTAACCTAGATTAACCATTCTCATAAAACACATACAGTAAATTTCCTCAGAAGTAGCCATACATTTCAGAAATGAATTGTTCACGCTTGGGGATCTACTGTAACAGGATGAATTAAGCTAGATTCCACTCAGCAACGATGGATAAAATAAAATGTATCAATAGTGATAACAATATATAATTTGTCCTCACATTCTCTTGGCTTGAGCTTGTCCTAGTGACACCACTTCCACTTCCAGCCTAAAGTCAGCCCTGTTAAATAATAAGGGGGCACTGAAAGAAACCAAAGAAATCAAAAATAATCTGAAAAGAAATGAAATAACAGTAAGAATGGAAGTGGGAGGCAGTCAGTAATGGCATCCGTGTTCTCACTGGGGGGGCAAGGGGGTCGAAGGCTTGATTCTGAAGACAAAGATGTGAAGGTGGGAGGCGATCTGGTTGCAAACACTGACACAGTAACGCAGCAAGTCAAAGAACGACAGGATCTGCAGGAAGGAGGGTGAGAGAAGATCAAAACTAGATCAAAGATCAAGACTAGGTAGAAATACAACAGACTGGGGGGGCGTATATATACATGCAGTTGAGAACAGACTGGGGAATATATATACATGCAGTTGAGAACAGACTGGGGGGGATATTATATATATATATATATTTATATATATGCATCTGAGAAACAGATGGGATTTAGCTCACATTAGGATTTTTTTTTACTACTGCATGTCCTTGTAATAGAGCTCAAGGGACAATATTAAAGTCAAAGACTAACTTCCAAGGTGAAATATGATGAGAAAACTGCCTTCAAAATAAATGAGTGATGCTTGTAAAAGATGCCTTTCACATTCTGTCCCATGCAGGCCTCTAGCCAGGGCTTGGGTTCTAAACTGGTGCCTGAGGTTTGCATGTGAACTAATGCTACATGACACTTGCTGGGCTTCATCCATTCAGCAAAAGCCTGCTTAAGTGTGTGTGTGTGTGTTAGAGAGAGAGAGAGAGAGTGTGTGTGTGTGTGTGTGTGTGTGTGTATGCGCGCATGCATGTGTGCCTACCAGTGCAATCCACAGCACCAGATATTCATCAATAAAACTGTTGAAATACTGATCCAGGAACAGCAGGCCTGGCCCCAGGAATGCTACATCATGCAGATGCATCTCACTTTTCGTCATATGTGCTACCTGGAGAGAAACACAGCAAGAGTCAGTTTGTCATCATTGATAACCTCACCATGATATACTACACATAGTGTGTTCGGAAGGAAATACTGGGTCAACTAATAAAAGTCGTACTTACAACTAATTTATTGGTGATCTTGGCCGACACAAACCCAAAGGCCAAAATATAAACACAGGGGTGCTTCTCAAAGAGCTGGACAGCAGATTTCTTGTAGATCATCATAGCGAGTACTATAACTGAGCCTATATGCAACACTGGTGATAGTACACTGGTTCCCTGCCAAAGACACACAACAGTAGATCAGTGGACGTGAAAGGTACACAAGTTAACGCAGAATTACACCAAAAGGTAGACGGGCATTACAACAGGCACCGCAAACTCCATCCAAATGTTTATATCGTGTAATAGGTGAACTACCTAATGTAGTTGGGACAAATTATCTTATTTAAAACACATTTAAATCAAATCTAACTTTAGGAAAACGACAATTCTATGGGTCTATTTGAGATTGGACAACACTTACTGCTATTGTTGATCCGTTCTTGCCGACGCCTCCGGTGAAAATGACCCGGAAGTAACCGGTACATGTAAAGATGGCCCCTGCAAAGGTGCACAGGGCAGGAACTATTTTCATCTGGATGTTGATGATGGGAATCTGTGGGATTAAACAAGAGTTCAACTACAAGTACACTAAATACAACAGCCCCCAAAACTAAGTGGTATTCACAACTCAAACCAGTGCCTCTAATCACCAGGTATGGTATATTGTGTTAACTATAAGACAAGCATCGCAATAGCATATTATTACACTCCCACATTAACTTTAATTTATTCAATTCTTCTTAACATTTGAGAATATGAAGGAAACGATGGCAACAAACTAGCTCTAAATCACAACAGTATGTGAAGATTTGTTAGCGGCAGTCGGCTATTCCGTTCATCTGATCCGTGTCCAATCAGTGGAAATTTGAGCCAATCACAATTACCGGCGACTGCCAGAAAGCAGATCCTCCCAGTGCAGCCAGCAAATACATGATTATAATGGAAATCTGCACCTCGGTCACGTCAACGCTGCACAGGAGAGAGGAGAGGAGAGAAGAACAAGGACTTAAGAGCAGCGGTTAGCGAGGGGGACAAGCGATGGGGTCTCGAGAGCGACCCCGTGGGAGGGGTCCTGTGGAGGTCAGAGTGCGCGCATGGGGGGGATCCTGTGGAGGTCAGAGTGCACGCGTGGGGGGGGGGGAGCGGGGCGCTGATTGGCCGAGGCTCGCTGCACGTCTGTGAGGCCGGGACGGCGGCCGAGGGGTTTACCGTTGCGTTCCACAGTGGCGCGCCGGCGACGGCCGTCAACATCTGTAACAGCGCTAGACAGATCTGTAACTCTGTAACGTCAAATCTGTTCACAGACATACACGTACAAACGTGTGCTTGAATACTACTTTGGAACACGGTGAAGTCATCATTGTCAGAGTCAAATCATTACATCACACACTACTTCTCAACCCCCCCCCCCCCCCAACACACACCACACACACACACACACACACACACACACACACACACTCACATGCCGAAGCGCAGGGTGCCAGAGACGTAGGTCTGCCAGTGGGCACAGTAGAACATGAACATGCCAGCGAAGCAGCAGAAGAACATCCAGTCAGGGTTGGTGCCCAGCTGCACTGCAATACTGGTGCCCAGGACCACAAACACTGGAGAGAGAGAGAGAGAGAGAGGGAGAGGGTGAGAGAGAGAGAGAGAGAGCGGGAGAGAGAGAGACACTTGAACACTGACAGGCATAACGATTCTCAAACCAATAGGATCACTCCCAAGAAAAAGCTTCACATCATTATAACATTCTCGAGAAATATCAATTTATTTTTATTCTAAGTTGCGAGAATTTTAGAAATGACTGGCCTCGCCCCACCGCCGCCAGGGCCGTGCTGGCCATCTGCAGGTTCTGGAGAATCACAGAACGGCCGCCGGTAGGCTAACGTGGTAAATCCCCGGCCCTGTCGACAAATCGCTAGCACCCCACCATTTACGACAATGTTACTGCGGTTGTAATGGCTCTAGTGGCCTTTAGGGGCCGCTAAAGTGCACAAAGCTGGACCTCTACATAATGGGGCTTTCAGCAGAGCTGACAGTGCCTCTACAGGGTTTCCACTCTAAGTCAAATGTCAAATTGCCAGACTTTGTCCTGACGAAAAAGCAGAATTATCAAGATCTTTAATGAAGGGAAAAACAGGCCACCTTTGTGCTGATCAGACTAATTGGGTGGAAGACGACGCCGTCGGCTTCACGCTTCCCACTGTCTCCCACTCCCGTAGGCTACTTCACAGATCAATAGCACTTTCACAAGCTTTACATTTAGCCTTTCTGTCATCTACTCTAACCCCAAGTCTGTGAAGTCATCCGTTTGTAGCCAAAGCTCTTGAAATGTTCATTGTCCGGGGATGTTTGCCTTGGTTAGCGCTGAGCAGGTATGGGAGACGGCATATTCTTAAAGGTGCTCTGTTCGATTTACTGCACCTTTTGTAAAAAAATAAAAAATCCAATATATGCAATAAATAGGTCCAGGGGAGGCATAACTATCTGTACAGAAAATATAGCCAACTGTGTCGTGCCTGTGAAGCAAATGCAGAATTTCTTTTTATTCTGAGCAAAGCCGGCCCGGCGCTGAGCCCCACCCCCTGAACTGCACCTTATGGAGTGAAAACGCCCACTTGTTTATATCTGATACGCTGCACCACTAGCCCCATCTCATAAAAATTGAAAATTGAGAACTGAGCAGCTTTAACGAACGGGGGTAGGTTCACCCTGAGCGGGATTCGAACTCCCGCTCCGCAAGCAGCTGCGCTAACAACGCCTAGAGAGCCGCTGCCGACCGACGGGCCTCATCAGACCGGAACGCAACCCCCCCCCCCCCCCCGCCCTCATGCGTTCCCTCCTCGGGTTACGCTCGCCCTCACGCCTCTCCCAACGGCCCCGCGGCCAAACGCCCCCCCCCTTCTGACGCAAGTGGAACGAGCCGTGGGAGGAACGGCCCCGAGGGGAACCTGAACTCCCAACGTGGCCGCGTCACCGACGCCAAGATGGCTGACCCCCCCGGCGCCGCCGCCCATGGGCCCCCGAGGAGGTAGGAGTGCCACGACGCCGCGACTGAAGAGATCACCGGTTGTTGACAAGCAGGAAGGCGATAAAATGGGTGATGAAAATTCAAGTAACCCTAACAACCACTCATGTGACAATACGGTAAACGCTGAAATAACCCAATAAAGAATAATACTGCATGGGAAATATGACATTTTGATAAATGGCAGTTAAAATTGACACATGCTACAAACAAAACTCCCTGATATTCCATGACGTGTCCCGAAAATGATCAAACCCCCTGACTTTCCCTGTCCGGAATGGAGTTAGAAACTCCATGACATTCCCGAATTTCCATGACCAGTGGGAACCGTGGCTCTACTATGAGGGCCCCTAGAGGGGCCAGTGAGGCTCCTCACAGCGCCTCGTTTGCACTAAATGTACTCTCCGCTTAAAGGTAGTAAATTATGGAACAGCCTACCGCTTGCGGTAAGGGAATGTCCCACTTATCGCTCCTTTAAAATGCATCTGAAGGCGCGGCTTAAGGCAGATCAGACATGTGGCTGTCTGGTTGTGCCTTTAGCCTGGAGCCAGGCGTAATCTCACTTCTCTCTCGTCTTCTCTTCTTTCTGCTCTTCCGCTCGGTTGTATGTTTGTGTTGAGCGTATATCGATGGATGCTTTTTGTGTCATATTTTTACTGATACACCAACTTGCCTGTGGGATTCATGATGTAAATAAGCCTTTGGATATAATCAGGCATATTTACATTTAGGAATATTGTCGAATGTTTGTTAATGTGCACTGTCCCATCTTAAACAAACAAACACAAACACACACACTCACAAACACACGAATACATTCACCTCTCGGAGCAAGTCTGTACCTGTGGAGAGAGAGTCGCAGCCGTGGTCAAACAGCTCGCCCAGGGGTGAGCTGCTATTGGTTCGTCTGGCCTGCTTCCCGTCAATGGCGTCCAACGACTGGTACACAAACAGGCCCACTGCACACAAAAGGTATGCCCAAAGAGGTGCCTGAAGGAAAATGATATGTGTTAGGGTACCGGGATCAGAGTACAGATTAGAACATCACATCTCGACATTTCAAAGATAAATCTTTCACATCACCCACCCACTTTGTAGCTCAAGACAAATGTACAAAATGCTACCTCAATTAACAAATCAGGGTCAGGGTTAACAAATCAGGAAAATAACGTTAGAAGGTTTGTTTTTTTCCCTCTGAATATCCTCGCTATGCCTGGCATGAATCCACAAGCACTGGGATATGTTCCCAGCCTCATCCATTTTGCATGCTTTCATTTCCTCTATCCTGTCTTCACTGGCAGGACGATGGACGCCGCTCACACACTCTGCCCTAAACATGAGACGTGGCTGCAACACGCCAGCTTTAAAGCCCTGTTATTGGACGACCGCAGAACTCTTGCTCGTAGATGAATCCTGTAACTCATCCAAAACATTGGGATTTTGAGAAGGGAACGGGGATCGGGGGTCAGAAAGAAGCCCGTGTGTGTGTGTTGTACCCGAGGCCTAGGATGTAGGAGGGGACAGGGAGGAGAACGAGGCCGAAGAGCCCCTCCTTCGCCAGCCCCTTCCGGCGTAGTCCCGCGCCACGCCACGTTTCCATTCACACGAAACGCGGATCCACTCGGCCGTCTGCGCCCGATACCCCCGCGCCTGTTCAAATACAGCGCGCGTCGTCTTGTACTACGACTTCCACCAGGTAGCTCCGCGTCACTCCCGGCCAGATGGGCTACAGGAAACGGGACACTACAGTGTCTCATTCACGCCGCCGGACTTCACCCCCCTCTAGGGTAACACTGGGAGGTATTTTGTTGCTATTGGGGTTTAAAAAGTGTTCACCTGCTCCAGACACACGTCTAAGATACGTTGCCGTGATCGTGACTGTCACTCGCGTGTCGAACGCGTGAAATATGACATTCATAACTAATCAGAATTACGGTACCCGTTTCCAGTGCGGTCTATCGTTAATATTTTCCCTCCAAAATCATCAAGCCTCTCGCTGTACTAAACTCAACTCATGGCCACTGTGACTGAGAGTCCAGCAGATTACAAAAGAAGTATTTCACCACGTTTCAGCAAAGCTCTTGTTGTTTCGCAACCTTTGTCCTACAAAGGAAACACAGGAGTTGGAGGAGGGTGGATGGGGGGGGGGGGGCAGAGAGAGAGAGAGAGAGAGTTCTATTTTTAGAGTGCAAAACAAGTATCTTTTGTCGTGGCATTCTGCGGTTCTCTTGTATTCTAAGATCCCGTCTTCACTGCAGAGGGATCAAGTGTACAGTCTATATAGTACGCTGGTTTGCACAGGTTGACTTGTAAAAACAATGAGATTTAAAATGGGAGAACCTCTCTCTGTTTGTAAATAGTATTAATGTTAGCTTACCAGCACACATTTTTTAAGCTGTGACCAGATCTATAGCTCGGTTGGTTGGTTGGTCCATAAAAATTTGGTGTGGTTGCATATGCATGTATGTGGTCGCAGCTATTGTGAATTTGTGCTTGTTGGTTATAAGGGTATTCATTTCAACTTAAAGGCCCATTCAGAAGCAAGCAGGGTGAACTAGGCTGCTTTAAATCAGGTAGTGTGTAAGACCTGAGCGTATGTTTTGCCTCAAAAGTGAGCGTTGGATTGACCTAACCCCAATAATAAGAAATTGATTTTGTGGTTGATGTTCGCGGTGATTATGTGTCCTTGCTCTCTAACACTGTCAATCTTCTCAACACTATGCTAAGGCCTATGTTGCTAACCGCAAGTAAAGGCATAACCTGTTGACAGACGAGTCTTCTAGGCTAAAAGTGAGCATGTTTTTCTGTCACGTCTCCTTGCTGTCCGTGTGTTATGCAAACAATAAGGCACGGTTGGTTTAGCTAACAAGTAACATGTGCTCTTGCATCCTCCTCTCTCCACAAACAGAGTAATGCAGATTAAAAATCAGGCACAGTAATACGCTTGTTAGCCAGGCTAACAGTTAGCATGTTTCCCGGTGTCCTCCCTGGGTGTTTACTGTGTGCTAGGGTGACAACCCGGGACTGAGTGCTACCCAGCTCTTGTGTGAGCCCCGGGGGGGGGGGGGGGTATCAGATGTGGACCGGCTGTAACATGAGAGCCTTGGGCACGAGGTGTTCCTCTAGAACAGGAACCCTGAGGTATGCCAAACGCTCCTCTCTCCTAAAGCCGGGAGAGGGTAAACAAGCCCGGCGGATTATAAAACTGTGCTCTCGCAGTGAACACATGCTGACCAGGGCACCGACAGGGAAACACGACTTTAATGACAGACGGTGTTATACAATACTGGTGCGCTGGTACCAGGGGGAGCCTGGTTAGTACTGTACACCTAACCAGGTTCGCTTCGCTTAACCGTCTGGGAACTCTCCGTTGGAAACTGTTTGGAAAACGGCAGGCGCTTTCAAAAATACTTGTCGGGTGATTGGTTGAACCATCTGTCTATCGCCGTCTATCACGGTATAACTTCAACCGCTCCTCGCCGTCGTCGCGCCTAAACCCGCCCGGCGTAGCTGTTTGTATTTCCTCTTAGAACCCCCGATTGGCCAGATCGTTTTGCGATCCGGCACAAACGGATCTCTATGGAGAGCGTCCAGACAGATTTGCGAGAGAAACAGAATGTGAGCTCGCAAGATCGGGACGGTCTCACGAGGCTACTGTACACCCCGCCTGCACAGTGACAACCGAATTAGAGCTTTTTCTATTAAACTATTGACTATTCAGGTAATATAGCGTACTCGTTCAAGGGCATGCTGACGTTGTGACTACCTGTTCTGTAGCAGTGGGACAGTAGTAGACCAACACCAGGGTGGTGAAGACGTTGGTGGCCAGGCCGATGATGGTGATGAGGTTGGGGGCGATCCAGACGGGCACGCAGCTGACCAGCCACTCCCAGTACCGCTGCATCACAGGCTCCAGGAGGGAGTGGCCAGCACTGCTGTACCTGCATGGAGGGGGATTGGAAGGACGACACTTAGAGAGGGGCTGCCCTCCCCCTTGCCCTGTGGCCCCCACAACAAATATTTGTCGGTTTTGAATTGAACACTCATTTAATTTCAAACTATTTGAAAACAAATAAACAAATTTATTTATATTCGTAAAGCAATGAGGTTTCCCACATTTAGTGTTGACGAGTTCACACAGATACACAAATAACAACAGAAGAAATACAATATACAATAATAATAATTAAAAACGATTACAATTGGATTTCAATGACAATTTGGATCCTTTTTTTTTTTTAATCCTTAAGCACAACGGGCATCTTTGAGCTAAAGCCTAATAATGATCTCATGGAGCTCAAAGCAGTTTTGTCAGACGAGGTCCAGATCTGACGTCATGAAAAAAGAACAAAAACAAAATGACAATAGAAGAGCGTAGCCGCCCGGCGGCCATCTCACCTGTGCTCCTCCAGTCTCTTCAGCTGGTGTCGGGAGAGCGGGGGAGCGGGCAGCTGGATGAGCCTGCGCAGAGCACCGGGGGCCAGCCAGCAGTCCGCGCCCTGCCCGCCATCCCTCTCCCTGCCTGGGCCTCGCTGCCACCGCGCGCCCCCCTGCTGCTGGTGATTCCACGCGGTGCTCATGGAGCCCCACCACCCCCCCCACCCCCCGGCGCCCCGGCCGGCTGCTAGCTCCGCGCCTTCTGCCTCAGGCTGCCTCTGCCTCCTCCGCCGCCACGCACTGGAGCTGGGGATCCACAATGGGGCCACACACTGAGGGAGGAGGGAGGAGGTTAGTTACCTGTGAGGTGTGCGGAGCGATGCCCGTGTCTGGCGCCTAGTTCTAGTACATGTCCTGGAGGCATATGCAAGATAAGATCGAATGTGCACGTCCCTAGCCCATTTGGCGTGTGTAGGCCTGGAAAGGTTCAGTCTATGTGAAAGACTGACTGTCTCGCTGTCTCTCTCTCACACACACACACACACACACACACACACACACACACACACACACACACACAGGTATTATTGTTCTCCAGGGACCGTAGTGAAAACACGGGTGCTCTCTCCCACCCTGGTGAACGTCATGGGGCAGGATCTGACAGGCCTTCTCATACTCCATTGCACCTGAGGCCTCTATAAACCTACCCTACCCAAGGTGGGACCATTAAAGGGACATTACACTTTTGAAATAAAAGCTTGGCATTATGACCTAGTATGCCATCTAGTATGATGGATCTGTCCGTATCAAAAGTTTTTTTTTAAGGTTCTACTTGAAGCTTAAGACAAAAATCGTACACATTAATGGAAAAAAGATGGACTACGTAACTATATTGTAACGTTATACATTGTAACGTTATGGAGCCACCCCCCCACCTAACGTAGGACTGGGCGAAAGGATCTCTCAGATAAAGCTAGCCAACAGCTAAGCTTGACTGTTCTCCCACTAAATCTAATCAGTAACTAACATCAGCTCTTTGGCTAACTAACGTTAGTACAGCAGCAGATTTCGTTTTAGATAATTAGCTAACGTTAGCTACAGCTATTGCTACACATAATAATGAGTGTTAGCTGCAACCGTGCACTGACAACTAATTAGGTTACGTTAAGTAACATTAGACTACGTAGTTAAGATATGTTCAAGTTACTTATGAATTCCCGATTAGTACTAGCTAACTAGTAATCGGGAATTCATTAAGCTAACGTGGTCATGTCTTTCTCCTTTCACTGATGGCTTGCCGTAGCTCCATGCTTGACATACCACCTCACAGTCGAGTATACCACCTCACAGTCGAGTATGCCACCTCACAGTCGAGTATGCCACCTCACAGTCAAGAATGCCACCTCACAGTCGAGTATCCCACCTCACAGTCGAGTATCCCACCTCACAGTCGAGTATCCCACCTCACAGTCGAGTATCCCACCTCACAGTCGAGTATCCCACCTCACAGTCGAGTATGCCACCTCACAGTCGAGTATGCCACCTCACAGTCGAGTATGCCCCCTCACAGTCGAGTATGCCCCCTCACAGTCGAGTATGCCCCCTCACAGTCGAGTATGCCCCCTCACAGTCGAGTATGCCCCCTCACAGTCGAGTATGCCCCCTCACAGTCGAGTATGCCACCCCACAGTCGAGTATGCCACCCCACAGTCGAGTATGCCACCCCACAGTCGAATATGCCACCCCACAGTCGAGTATGCCACCCCACAGTCGAGTATGCCACCCCACAGTCGAGTATGCCACCCCACAGTCGAGTATGCCACCCCACAGTCGAGTATGCCACCCCACAGTCGAGTATGCCACCCCACAGTCGAGTATGCCACCCCACAGTCGAGTATGCCACCCCACAGTCGAGTATGCCACCCCACAGTCGAGTATGCCACCCCACAGTCGAGAATGCCACCCCACAGTCGAGTATACCACCCCACAGTCGAGTATACCACCCCACAGTCGAGTATACCACCCCACAGTCGAGTATACCACCCCACAGTCGAGTATACCACCCCACAGTCGAGTATACCACCCCACAGTCGAGTATACCACCCCACAGTCGAGTATACCACCCCACAGTCGAGTATACCAGTCGAGTATACCAGTCGAGTATACCACCCCACAGTCGAGTATACCACCCCACAGTCGAGTATGCCACCTCACAGTCGAGTATCCCACCTCACAGTCGAGAATACCACCCCACAGTCGAGTATACCACCTCACAGTCGAGTATGCCACCTCACAGTCGAGTATGCCACCTCACAGTCGAGTATGCCACCTCACAGTCGAGTATGCCCCCCAACCACTACTGGCACCACCACCACGGCGCTGACAGTCCGGTAGCTAATGGTGCGTTCGTTTCTAACTGGGAGGTGGCAAATTGCGACTTGCTACTAGGAATGATTAAATAAAACACCTCATGAACTCGCACTTCCTCGTCGCAAATTCGGATATGTTTCTCAGCCCCCAGTTGCTCGAATGCACTAGATATAACTAGGTAACTGTGATATAATGGTATATAGATATAACTAGGGAACTGTGATATAATGGTATATAGATATAACTAGGTAACTGTGATATAATGGTATATAGATATAACTAGGTAACTGTGATATAATGGTATATAGCTCGAATGCACACAGGTCGGAGGTAGGTATTTTGCCACTTGCGACTTCCCACCTCCGACCACAAACGAACGCACCATAAGCTAGCACCGCTAGCACTAGCTAGCCAGACAACCCGCTTTAAGGACCAACTGACCTGGCGAATAAAATCAAACGAGTCGCGGAGAAATACGACGCCACAAACGAGGCACTTCACACCGTAACTCCTCGGGTTGGATTCAGCTGCAGTCTTCCACTGTGTAGCTTCAAATGAGTGTGTAAGCACTTCGATAGCGTTACTGCAATTGGAATCAACAACACGTCCCTGCCTGGCTATTAGCTAAGCTAGCTCTAGGCAACCAGCTGATGTGAGAAAAACACCGGTCACTTCCGTAGACAACGCAATCCTTTTTCAAAATAAGAGCATGGACTGAAATTACATTTATTGCAGACTCGGGGCCCAGACACAACATATAATACAGGGAATATGCTTAACATACAAAATATAAAAAAATTAAAGAGATCATGGTTTTAAAGACATGTACCAGTGCCTCCAGCTGGGATTGGTAGCATGAATGTAAGTGTTAGGTTAAGTTTATGGTTTAGTAAAACCAAGATGATTACATTTTAGTTTACAGCCAACAAATAAATGTATACATGTATTTATGCATGTATTTACAAGTATTTAAGAGAGCCGACACATAAATATATATGAGATTTCTTCAAATGGTTTGTAAAGTGTCAACAGCTGCAGCCACAAACATCTCTCTTGCACTGCTCCATCTAGGTCTCTTGAGGAATATTCTCATGGCGTCATTATACGCTACTTGAAGTCTGTACGCTTGCTTTTTTCTGTAGTTTGACCACAAGTGTGTAGTATATAGTGGTGTGCAATTTGCTCTTAGCAGAGACACCTTCACTCTATATGTACATACTGAACTTTCACGAGTGCATGTTTGCTTGTGCACACAACCTGCTGCATTCATTGCCCATAAATATCATCATCATCTGTTGTGTGTTCTGAAATAACTTGTCCAAGATATTTAACCTTATTACAGACCCCAAGATTATTGTCAGACAATTTGAAGCCAGGACAGTTTAGACCTTTGATCTCTTTCTACAGATCATAACAACACTCTTGCTGGCATTATACTTGATATCATCCACATCAAAGTATGTACTATAGTTCATATTACATATAGTAAGGAGCTGAAGACCAGCACTAGATGGACTAGTAAGATGCATAACAAGATGCATACATAATATGGTACACTAAAGTATTACCAATCATGCACCCACTACAGGCTTTCAAATGCTCATTGGATTTAACCTGTTTGATGTAAAAAAAAAATTGTTTTAATTGATTATTTAAGTTATTTATTTCTGTATACAGTATATTTGGACAAATCACCAAAAGTGCATTTGTTTTTGTGTGGCTTTTATTTTGAAATTCCCGGCAAGAACGCTACCGGGTAGATTGGTTCACGCTGGATCGGCTCTGCATTTTTAGAGGATAAAACATTTTGAGCTGCGTATCATGGGGAAAAAATGACTTCGCAAACTTAGAAATCACATTAAAGTATCTATATCTGAACAGAGTTCCTGTCCTCCTCCGACATTTAAACTGGAAGTTATAACCTTTGGGAAGTGTAGTGGGTCGGTGTCATGGTGTGACTCGAGTGCCCCCTAGTGTTTATATTTAAAAGTGCACAAGAAAGCAAAGTACGTGTAGTTCACGCTACTCCATATAAGGGTATCCTAGCCTACTACTTACTAGACTACTACTCACCTCCACAGAACTACGTTAACTGACACTTATTCATTTTACACTAAAATAATGTCCAGGTGTCCACTTGCCCACCGATGTCACCAATGCCTTTGATTGTATCTTGTCATGTTCCTTAGGTTAACATTCAATCTGTTTTAGCCTACACACTAGTAGCCTAAATAAAGTATAATTTAATGTGAATGTAATCCATACATAAACATTTAGTCGTATTTAGCTTTAACCTAGTTTTTCTTAGAGTCCTAGTATCCTGATTATTGCTTAGGAGGCCATCATCAGCAGCAGCATCACCACCAACACCACCATAATCATCATAATCATTATCCCCATCAGCTCAGCACCCTAATCATCACCACCATTACCTCCAGGCTGAAGCCTGTCTTTAGGTAGCTCGGAGACCTCCAGGCTGAAGCCTGTCTTTAGGTAGCTCGGAGACCTCCAGGGTGAAGCCTGTCTTTAGGTAGCTCGGAGACCTCCAGGGTGAAGCCTGTCTTTAGGTAGCTCGGAGACCTCCAGGGTGAAGCCTGTCTTTAGGTAGCTCGGAGACCTCCAGGCTGAAGCCTGTCTTTAGGAGAGACCTCCGGGGTGAAGCCTGTCTTTAGGTAGCTCGGAGACCTCCGGGCTGAAGCCTGTCTTTAGGTAGCTCGGAGACCTCCAGGGTGAAAACCTGTCTTTAGGTAGCTCGGAGACCTCCAGGGTGAAAACCTGTCTTTAGGTAGCTCGGAGACCTCCAGGCTGAAGCCTGTCTTTAGGTAGCTCGGAGACCTCCGGGGTGATGTCGAGTCTTCAGCGGGGAGGGGCCGACACTTCACTTCCCGTATTCGAATGGACACCGACCGTCACTAGACCCGAGCAGGGGAAATTACATAGACTTGAAGTGCAGTTGATGCCAATAACGGAGGAGGTGGATATCATTTGATAAAATTGACAACTGGTAAGGAACAAAGTTGATGTTGGACAAGAGAATAAAGCTGCACTAACCATCTTTTAGGAGTTGCCGTTCCTTGGAAGTTGTGGGGTAGGATGAATGCGCCGTGACGCTTGGCAGATGTTATGTCTTTTCTATTCTGAAGTAGCTAGTCCCTACTAGACCATTAGCTTAGACCATCGACCTTTCAAGGACACAGGCGTGTGTAGTGCTATTTCACCAACAACTTTTGTCTTTTGCTTTAGGCTATGTGTTGGATGTAGTTATTATGGCTATAGTTGTCCTTTCTCTTAAAAGTTCGGAAGACGTTCGCGAGGGTAACAAAGGATCCTGTTGGCTATTTCAAGTTGTCCCTGAAATTCCTGGCAACCATGGGGTGAACCCAACAGTTTGCACTCTGTTTATAGTTTAATATGTGTAGGCTACCTAATACTGTATGAAAAACAAACAAATAACAGTGATATACGTTATCAACATCAGCCTGTAGGCTATCTTTCGCTGGGGTTTATTGTTGTTGTTTGAAACTTGTTTGAAAGCAGGCTATTTCCCCCAATAGCAACCCACATTAGACTGTAGCTGATGCCCGTCATTTAAAAACACAAAATATATGGTTATTATCATATGTTTTTGTTGTTTTTCATAATAGGTATTGTTAACATGTTTTTAAGAAGTTGGCTAGAAATATGATTGGTCTTCTAAAGATGTGTTTGATTTAGACAAGAAGCACACAGTGAGTGTAACGAAGTAAAACAACTTTATTTTTAGACTTTTTTCTTTTTATCGCAGTCTGGCACTGCCTCCCTTGTTCATTTCACGGAATTCAGCTGGATCTCCCAGATTCGGCTCTGCTATGTTCTAAACTTAGTGATAATTGAATGTCCTCAGTCTAGAATTACCCACCACAAATCATGAGTTCATTTTTCTGTGAGAAAGTCACTGCCAAAGTCTGTCTCACTCTGAGATACATTCTCTCTCTGTCTCTGCTCTCTCTCTCCCTCTCTCTCTCTCTTTCCCTCTCTCTCTCTCTCTCCCTCTCTCTCTCTCTCTTTTCTCTCTCTCAATTCACACTAAAGCATGGTGAAGACATGTGTGATTCATGCTTACCAGTGTAGTGGGAGGCTACAGCTTTCTTTACAGACAGCTGTGACATATGCCTGCATTACACACACGCACACACACCGCAGGCTTTCAACCACAGTATTTCATTAGCTACAGTATATAACTACAGCCAACTGTGTCATATGCCTGCAACACACGCACACACACACACACACACACACACACACACACACACACACCACAGACTTTCAACCACAGTATTTCATTAGCTACAGTATATAGCTACAGCCAGCAGTCTGCATTACACACACACACACAGTTATTCAACTCTTGAGCTCAAGCACAAACACACACACACATACCACAGCATTTGATCAGCTACAGTATCTTCATTAAAGAGTTTTAGCAGTTCTGATCCATCAATTATGCTCATCAATTATTCACCAGCAACAGGAGGATTGAGTTACCAGCTGTCGCCAAGGAAGAGTGATGAGGGGATAAGTCAGACACGTAGTGGGAAGTAGACTGTAATGTGTGTGTGTGTATGTGTGTGTGTGTCGGGGGGCAGGTAACCATGGCGACGAGGGGTCATTCCTCCTGCTCCTCAATGAGTAACCACACCAAGGAGAGAGTGACCATGGCCAAAGTGACCCTGGAGAACTTCTACAGCAACCTGATCGCTCAGCACGAAGAGAGAGAGATGAGGTGGGCACGCACACACACACATGCGCACACACACACACACACACACACACACACTGTACTTTAGAGCACAGACAGGTAGACGTTAGGACAGCTCTTCTGACTTCCTGGATGCAGACTCGGCCCAGTCTGGAACTGAAAACAGGGATTAATAATCCCACAGAGAACGACTTGAGCAGAGAAATAATCCACCGCAGTGTCACAAGGAAGAGGAAGTGAGAGCAGAGGTGTCACTTTCGACACACCCCTGACCTCCATGCCTTCCTCTCTGGTCCACACCCCTGACCCTTGACCTCCATGCCTTCCTCTCTGGTCCAAACCCCTGCTTGGTTGGGGGCAACCAAACCCCTACATTTGACCCCCACCTACTACATATATGCCAACCATTTGATATTAACAGATTTTGATATTTTGTAATAGTGCAGCCTATAAAATATGGATGATGCACCAACCAAGCAATTCTAGACCTTTCCTATTCCTACCTGCACTATTCATATTCCGACATAGTGTTTCAAGCATATTCAACCAAAAGCTGTATGAGGTAATTATTTTATGTTCTAGCACCAACCCTAAAACTCCTGGATATCGTTTGATCTGCGCCCTGTGCAAGTCATGTTAAATGTGTCGCAGCTCTGCAATATGTTTCTTTAGCGGTTTGGAGCGAACACCCGTTGGCTTTGGCACGCGCGTGGTCAAACATTCCCGCTCTGGGCTGTGTGTATTCTGCAGGACTTTGTTTAGTCTGTGGATTGTTGACCTTTTTCCAGGCTAGTCCGGCGGTTGCCGTTGTGTCATATTTAAGACACCAGAAGCTGGTAAACGAGGTTGAATAAGGAAGTTGCTCCTAAAAGCAAACGGTTAGCCACTCTTTCAACCAACCATGTCGTAAGAGGAAGTCCGAACAAAGAATATTGTTCATGCTGCCCAAGACCTATGCCAGAAGGAAATATGCGAGTGTATCTCAGTGTGACTGTTATAGGTAGACGTGCTGTAATGTTCCAGTTTAAATGCTTATCCTTTTTTTCTTCTCTCCGCTACCAGATGAATGCCTCATTCATTCAAACAGACCTCTTTGTGTCTCTTATACCTACCAGTGCAGATATAAAATCATACGGAACGGTTTAAGTTATGCTGCAGGGTTATTCTATCCACAGCTGAGTTTTATTAGGCGGTTAGATGACTTGTGAATTATTATTACCCTTCAGCCTTGGGGCGCCCGTGGCTCAGAGGGGGTCGTCCAGTGATCGTAGGGTCAGCGGGTTCGAATCCCGGCTCCTCCTGTCCACACGCCGAAGTGTCCTTGGGCAAAGACACTGAACCCCAAATTGCTCCCAATAACCAGGCTAGCACCTTGCATGGCAGCTGCCGCCATTGGTGTGTGAATGTGTGTGTGAACGGGTGAATGAGAGGCCATTGTAACCTTTTACCCTTGACCCCTTGTTGCCAGGCAACAGAAGCTGGAGAGGGTGATGGATGAAGAGGGACTGCCTGATGAAGAGGTAACAAACACACACACACACACACACGCACATACACACACACACACAGAGTACACACACTCACAGAGTCTGCGTTCCAGAAGCGAATGCGCCGTTCTCAGCACGCGCTCAAAGAAACCGAGTTCCTCCGACTGAAGAGAACCAGACTGGGATTGGACGATTTTGAGTCCCTAAAGGTGATTGGTCGAGGAGCTTTCGGAGAGGTGAGATTGGTGCTCACACGTCACCTCGTATCAGGTTATTGACCTGGTAAACTCCAGGCAGCCATGTTGGCTCAAACCCTGAAGGCTTGACCCTTGACCTCTACCCTCTAACCTCCAGGTTCGTCTGGTGCAGAAGAAGGACACAGGTCATGTATATGCCATGAAGATCCTGCGGAAAGCTGACATGCTTGAGAAAGAGCAGGTGTGTGTGTGTGTGTGTGTGTGTGTGTGTGTGTGTGTGTGTGTGTGTGTACAGTATGTGTGTGTGAGAAAGACAGAATGGGTTAGGGCTAGAAAGAGCAGGTGTGTGTGTTTGGGGGGGGGGGTTAGGGTTAGAAAGAGCAGGTGTGTGTGTGTGTGTGTGTGTGTGCGCATGGGTTAGATTTAGAAAGAGCAGGTGTGTGTGTGTGCCTGCGTGCGTGCGTGTGTGTATGGGTTAGAGTTAGAAAGAGCAGGTGTGTGTGTGTGTGGGGGGGGGGGTTAGAGGTAGAAAAAGCAGGTGTGTGTGTGTGTGTATGGGTTAGAGTTAGAAAGAGCAGGTGTGTGTGTATAAATACAATACAGTATGTGTATCTTTCTCTTATCTTTTCCTCTCTGTCATATATCAAAGGCTGTAGACATGCCTCTCATTCCTGTGTTCTTCCGTCATGTCAGAACCAAACCCCAACAAACAGGAAGTTCTTTTGAAGCCGCCTAGGTGCAATGCTTTCTGGGACAGGTCTGGCCAAGTAGCTCCTATCCCGGTTGATGAGTGTGACTCCTCATTAATAGTAAATGGGGAACAGACATTGAATATTATTATAATTAAATATTATCTTTTAATCTTATTTTAATTAAACTTGATAAATGGCGATGTGTTATGCATGGGCCAACCCTGCAAGGATATTTTTTGGTGGGGCGGAGTGTATGATGGGCGTGGCCTTGTATATCTCTCCTCTAATAATACCTCATTGGTCAGAACCCATTTAAATATTCATATTCTATGTTTTTCCATAACTTCCTGTCTAGAGCTAGCTGTTGTTTTAAGCTGTTGTGGAATTGTTTGCCTCCTCTTATCCTGTTGATTCAAGGACGCCATTTCATCAGTGTATTTTTTTTCCCTTGAGCGCATGTGTCTTTTTAAGTGTCGTATCTTTATATTTATGTAGGTGGGTCATATCCGTGCAGAGAGAGACATCCTTGTTCAAGCCGACACCCTGTGGGTGGTAAAGATGTTCTACAGCTTCCAAGACAAGATGAACCTCTATTTACTCATGGAGTTCCTGCCTGGAGGTGTGTGTTTGTGAGTCCTTGTTAGTGAGTCTGTGTTGTGTGTGTGTGTGTGTGTGTGGTGAGCTCATGTGTGTGTGTGTGGTGAGCTCATGTGTGTGTGTGTGTGTGTGTGTGTGTGTGTGTGTGTGTGGTGAGCTCATGTGGCTCTCTACACTTGTTTTTGCATACTTCCACGTAGGCGCAGATTAGAGTTGTATTCGTGGGTGTTACTGTGTTCCTGGTGCTGATAGCTCAGTGTGGCGCCCCCTGCAGGTGACATGATGACGCTGCTGATGAAGAAGGACACGCTGACGGAGGAGGAGAGCCAGTTCTACATCGCTGAGACGGTCCTGGCTATAGACTCCATCCACCAGCTGGGCTTCATACACAGAGACATCAAACCCGACAACGTCCTACTGGACTCCAAGGTGAGGAGACACATGCAAGCAACACACACACACACACACACACACAGACACACACACACACACACACACACACACACACACACACACACACACACACACACACACACACACACACACACACACACACACACACACACACACACAGAGTTACTCAGCACAAATACCAGAGAGAAATTGTCACAAAATACACATGCGATATGTAGGCACTTGTCTGTAACTGTTTTTAATTCTTGTACATTTGCATTTGTTTTGTTGATTTGTGTCTCTGTGTGAACTCGTCATCACTGTAAATGAGGGAAACATCAGCGCATCACGAGTATAAATAAAGGATTTAAGTGAAATGAAATGTTTGAAATGATACACAGACAGCCCAGTCTGTTTGAAGTGATAACCCACACAGGCGCTGGTGACTAAGAGAGATTTCATCAACACGCTGACTCTGGTGTTGTCATACCAGACATGAAATCCTTTCTAGACTAGTCTCTCTCTTCTCACACATTTTCACTTCCTCCCCTACCCCCTTTTATTAACCAATATGTCATTCGTTTATTGAAGTCTATTTTGATCACAAGAACAAGCACTTCCTCATTAAGATTAAAATTATACTACACATTCTGCGCTACACTACTGTTTACAGTTGTGTGTGTGTGTGTGTGTGTGTGTGTGCGTGTGTGTGCATGTGTACGTGTGTATACCTGCATGTGTTTGTGTATGTGTGGGGGTACGTGCGTGTGTGTGTGCATGTGTACGTGTGTATACGTGCATGTGTTTGTGTATGTGTGGGTACGTGCGTGTGTGTGTGTGGGTACGTGCGTGTGTGTGCGCACGTATGTGTGTGTTTCAGGGCCACGTTAAGCTGTCAGACTTCGGCTTGTGCACGGGACTAAAAAAGGCCCACAGAACCGAGTTCTACAGGAACCTCAACCACAACCTGTCCAATGACTTCAGTGAGTTCTACTACCATACAGTTACACACCAGCGTGTGTGACCTTAGTTCCCCATACCTGTCATGATGATGGAGAGGGTCATTAGCTTATGTTTCCTCTGCAGCCTCCCAGAACATGAACTCCAAGAGGAAAGCAGAGACTTGGAAGAGAAACCGACGCCAGCTGGTAAGTACCAGGATCTCTGGTTGTTGTAGTCCTTCATTAACAACTACATTACAGGACCCACCTGACCACAATGTGCCAAACAAGGATGATATCTCCTGATTAAGCAGATCAACTGGCTGAGAATGATCTTTACTATAAAGAGGCGATTGGGCCGGCGATTCACCGCCTGGCTGCCAGAGTTCCTTTACACCATCACACAGTATTCCAGCTCACAGTATTCCAGCAAACAGTATTCCAGCACACAGTATTCCAGCTCACAGTATTCCAGCTCACAGTATTCCAGCTCACAGTATTCCAACACAGAATAAATCCTAGGCTTTGTCGCCAGCTCAGTGTTTGACTGTGAAGTTGGATGAGATGAGATGAGAGGACTGTGAGATGAGCGGACTGTGAGATGAGTGGTTCTCGAGAAAGCTTATTTCGCCACGGTGTATAAAAGCTCACGTTGTATAATAGAAATAAATCATGAACAAATGTGATAGATAGATCGATCTTTGCACTGGTTCTATTTATATACAATTGCTTCCCAAAATGTGCAAGCTTCTCCCAAAGCCTAATATAATGACTCTGGTTTCTCATAGTAGTCAGTGATCTTTGTAGCGGTATCTAGTATGAAGTGTTTCCTAGAATAGCTCAGCTCCTCACTGGACACACTAGAGAGCCTGTTGAGGAGGCAGAGCTCCACATCTGGTGAGCAGACGGCTCCAGCACTTAAAAAAAAAAAGCCAACGTTCAGCTCTGTTACTCCAGACGTTCAGCTCCGTTACTCCAGACGTTCAGCTCCGTTACTCCAGACGTTCAGCTCTGTTACTCCAGACGTTCAGCTCTGTTACTCCAGACGTTCAGCTCTGTTACTCCAGACGTTCAACTCTGTTACTCCAAACGTTCAGCTCTGTTACTCCAGACGTTGAGCTCTGTTACTCCAGACTTTCAGCTCTGTTACTCCAGACGTTCAGCTCTGTTACTCCAGACGTTCAGCTCTGTTACTCCAGACGTTCAACTCTGTTACTCCAAACGTTCAGCTCTGTTACTCCAGACGTTCAGCTCTGTTACTCCAGACGTTCAACTCCGTTACTCCAGACGTTCAGCTCTGTTACTCCAGCCTATCAGCTCTGTTACTCCAGACGTTCAGCCCTGTTACTCCAGCCGCGCTACATCTTTTCCACGGTGCTACATCTTTTCTCCTCTCAGGCTTTTTCCACGGTGGGAACCCCCGACTACATTGCGCCAGAAGTGTTCATGCAGACGGGATACAACAAGCTCTGTGATTGGTGGAGCCTGGGCGTCATCATGTACGAGATGCTGATTGGTGCGTACAGCGGGTTGTACTGTAGCCTGGTTGTGCTTGTTGCCTGGAAACACAAAGTGACTCCAGCGTGTGCCGAAGCCGTGTTTTGCTACCGCAGGCTGTGATAGTGTGTGTTTGATGTTCTGGAGAAGCAGCGTTCAGTTTTTATGTTCCACATATCTGGAATAAACTTCCAGAAAACTGCAGGTCTGCTGCAACTCTCAGTTCTTTTAAATCAAGACTGAAGACTTCTTTTTGCCGCTGCTTTTTATTAAATTAAATAATGATTCATTCATACACTGCACTGTAACTTTTATTCCTGTATTTTATTTTTCCTGCATTTTGTTTTAAATGTCCTTTTTTGCATTTAGTTTTATATGACCTTTTATGTGTTGCACTTTGTCTTGATGCTTTTAATGTCTCATGTAAAGCCCTTTGAATTGCCTCATTGCTGAAATGTGCTACAAATAATCTTTTTAAAGCCTTGTTCTCTTCTTAGGTTATCCTCCATTTTGTTCGGAGACGCCCCAGGAGACGTATAAGAAGGTGATGAACTGGAAGGAGACTCTGATCTTCCCCCCGGAAGTGCCCATCTCAGAGAGGGCCAAAGACCTCATCCTCAGGTCAGAACAAAACCACCACAGTCTTGAGGGCTTCCAAATGAGGGATTGAGATAGTTGGAGATAGTTGAAATGACGTGCGCGTGTGACCGAGTTGAATCGGCTAAACTCGCTCCTCGGTATAGACACCGCCCACCCGCACCATAAAAAAAAAAACGGCGATTAGGAGAGGTGGTCACGTGTCTTCGTAAGTCAGAGGACCCGAGTTCGAACCTAGCGCGGGCAAAGTGAGGGAAGCTTCAGTGTGCTGACGAGCGACGTAGTGACGCCTGTTGGAATAGAACAGAACGTTTATTTTGCCATGTGAAGTCTGCGGTTCACGGTTTGGCGGTTGGTTCGCGGTTCTACTCATCTAACAGGTGCCTGTGTGTGTGTGTGTGTGTGTGTGTGTGTGTGTGTGTGTGTGTGTGTGTGTGTGTGTGTGTGTGTCACCTTTCAGGTTCTGCTGTGAGGGGGACCATCGGATAGGGGCCTCAGGAGTGGAGGAGATCAAGAGGAATCCATTCTTCGAGGGAGTCGATTACGACCACATCAGGTACTTTTCCAAACGTCAACTTGCGTCAGTGAAATTCTTTCGTGGAAACATAACGCTAGAGACTTTTGCGTGACCCTTTTTTGATCGACACCCGTCCCAAACAGGGAGAGACCTGCAGCGATCCCCATCGAGATCAAAAGCATCGACGACACATCAAACTTTGACGAGTTTCCAGAGTCGGACATCCTCCAACCCACAGGTGAGAGCACAAAGGCGCCGCGGAAACTAAACCGCTCACTAAATGTAGTTGTAAAACATACTTCCAATTTTTAAAAACGGTACTGTTCCAGTACACGTCTCAGCCCAAAAAAACATTGACGGCTTTTTGTCGCGTTCCAACAGAAAAATCTTCACCTTACTTCTCTCTTTCCTTTCCTTTCTCTCCTCCTCCTTCAGCCTCAGCAATAGCCACCAACCACGTGGAGGCTGACTACAAGAACAAAGACTGGGTCTTCATCAACTACACCTACAAGCGCTTCGAGGGTCTGACCGCTAGAGGGGCCATCCCGTCCTACATGAAGGGAGGCAAAAGATGAACTCTTCTTCCTGAGTGTCCAGCTCTGGCCTTCAGCTGTTGTCAGTTACAGCACCTGCAACGGTTTGAACATAAATGTCTTTTGGAATGTTGAGCATTTTCAAAATGGCCGTCTCTATTTTCACCTTAATGGTTCTTCCTGAGCATCAGTGGTTTTGGAAAACATTTCCTAATGAAAGCGGCGCCTGGTCGGTGTCTTACTCTAATCCGTGTGCGTTCATTTACAGTGTCTTGCTTTGTAATGTCGGCCATTCAGTTTGACCCTGCAGGCTGAGTATGTAGCTGAAATTATAATCTCATCAACCAGAAAAACAACAAAATAGCTAGTCTAGTCACTCATGAGTTACTCTAGGCAAAGGAGTTCTAATGGTCATAAGGTTAAGCTGGGATCACATACAACAGCCAAGATTCGTTTAAGCCGTTCCACAATGAAATGTGATTTTTCGTGACTGCCGTGTCGGAATGATTCACCCTGTCAAATTTCATGGAGGTTATGATGACACAGACATTCTAAAACTAGTGTCTCGTCTTGCCTGTTGTATGTGAACCCGGCTTTAAAGATTAAAGATACCGGTCAAAGCACATAACCGTATAGCAGGCTGATATGTGAGCCAACACTAAACACTACACTGCACACACTCCCCCATGCTCCTGAACCAACAGCCTATTTTGCTCATCGGTCTGATCCTATGGAAACTATTCTATAGACTAACCACAGACGGTCTGGTGACTCGGTCCCATTGGGATGTCATCAGACCCCTGCTTCTTTGATGCTGACTGGTTGGAAGTTGGGAGTGGGCTAAAAGCCGAAAAAAATATTGGTGGTTATTTAAATGTTCCAATATGAACAAAACAGAGAAAAAAACAACTAAACATTACTTGGTGCAGTGGGATTGGATGTGGTCAGGCAATGTGGTTGCAGGCTGTGTTTTTTCGTTGGGCTGTGTGGCCTGTTTATAAATGGCACTGAGAAATTAAGATGCTGTTCTTGCTATACCTTCCCCCAAGGAACTATGGGAGATGTAGTCTGAAATGCCCCTTTTTCAATAAGCTGGATAGGAAGCCATTTAACTCCTACAGGATGCTTGTACATGTACAGTATGCTGTTTCATAAAGTACACAGCTTGTATTGTTATAATATTTTTGATATTTGTCTAGGTGTTCTTGGGTCACTTCCATTCTGGAAATCTTTGATGTACCACTTGTGTATCCAAATGCTCTGGTTATTATACATTTCAAGTTATGCCGTTCGTTGTTCAATTCAGAGCTTGTATCATCTATATTTCTGTATGATACCACTTCCTGCACTATTTGTATGTACTTAAAACAGTGGCCTTACTTGGGGTGGTGGTCCAGTTTTCTATCACCTCTGTATAACCCATTTGACCTGTAATAGTCGGTACATGTAAGTAGAGTATTTACTATTTACCACCTCCCCTCAAACATATGATATAATAATTGGAGCTTTAATGACATTTCAGGAATAATACTTAGTGCTATCCAGGAATAATGCCTGAGTTCATTACATTCTTCATCTTATTCTTTTCAATACTGCTTGGTTTTGTTTGACTTTTAAATCCTCTACAGAAGTTCTAAATATGACCATGTCAATATTATGAACCTATATTGTTTCTGTTGATGTGTTAAATGTATATGTTTTTTAGATGTATAGTCTGAGCATCGATAGACATAGCAGGGAGCTATCCAAGAGTTCTGCTTTGGTTGGTTGTGTGACGGTTGTTGTGTTGACGTTGGATTCCTGTGATCCAGAAGGAACTGTTCTTTTTTTCTTCATTATATTCACTTCTTATCTGTAAAGGTGCAGTCTGTGGGTTTTAAGAGTCCGGGCTTTTCCAAGTGCACTGTGAATTGATCGCAACCAAACTATGCTTTTTTTTGTATGAGTGTTCTACATTTCTGCCAGTGGATTGTTCGTTGTGTTTTATTCCGTGGACAGGGGGGGGGGGACAAAACATTTCAGATTGCACCTTTAAGGCCTTACTATTGCTGGAGAACTTTGCCATGTGCAGCTGCGTTGGACTGTGTGACAGGTTTTGACTCGTGTTTCCAAAGGTACAAAAGCCAAAGAGGCAGTACTACATTTCCAAAGATGTATACATATTTTTTATCGATGCTTACAAAACGCTGTTCGTTTCAAGGAGAAAATATATAAATATGCCTTTTCAAACGACTTCAATTGTGTCGTCATCATCTTTCATCCAGATTCATTTAAAACAATACAGGAGTGAAACAGTGTATCAGTCAATGGGCAATATGGTAGATAATACCATAATTGGCAATACGTAGAAAGAAAATGTTTTACTTGGCCATACTGTATGGAGATTGCAAGAGCTTGTATGGAGGTCCAATTAGTATACCTTTATGGCATAATAAAGTTACATATGCGGTTGTTGCACACACAGTACATTGCATTAGTCATTTAGCAGACGCTTTTATCCAAAGCGACTTACCATGATTGCAATTAACGCAGGTAGTCATTGGACTACTGCTTGCCAGAACTCACAAGTGCATCTCCTTACTAAACAAGTGACTAAGAGCATAATCTAGTGCTTAAGTCAAGGAGCAAGGGCATTAAGATACAATACAACACACACACACACACCATATGAAGTTACTGTACTACCACCCGGGTGTTACTGGGTGGATATAACTCTGGACACTGTATATTGAGTGTGTGGGCCTTTGGATATATTGAATGTCTGATAGGAATGTGTGTAAAGAGGGCGTCGGTGACCAGTATAAAACAAGCGCACAGTAAACATGTTGTCCCCCAACAACGATGCATCGCCCCTATGTGTCACTGAAGCACAGGAAGGTTAAACACTCAGCAGTCATTTGCATGTTTATTCTGCTCCTAATCCACCGCCACAATACTTTTTGACATTCGTCGCATCTAATTATCGGTACCCTATTGCCACTGACCCAAAACAATTTAGAATGTTAGCAAGCACAACAGCTGTTCACAGTGCATTGTCGTCGTCGAGCGGCTGGGTTTGACATTAGCTGACGAGCTAAACATCGCTAGTTCTGTGACGAAGTCCCATTCACATCCAAGCACAACTGCGTCCACGTTAATGAATATCGCTTCTTAAAAATATAATCAGTTAGCTACAGTATATATACACAATAGCTAGTCAATTAGTGACCAGGTTGCCTCTTGACTAGGACAGCTTGGCTGAATATAGGCCATTACATTTCAGGGAACATAGAATGTTGCTAAATTATATCCCAGATAGCAAGCGGATGTGTAATAATTCTGGGCCGGAACTAAGCCACAAGGACCAGATCTGGCCTGTATATGGCCCAGATCCGCTTGCTATCTGGGATACGACATGAACCAACCTAAGTTGTGTATCCATACTGTAGTGTGTGCATGGAGCAGGCCACGCCTAGCTGTATGTAGCCTAACGATCACAACAAGTACAGTACGCACGATACTGTATCATTCATGGTTCACAAAAGTCGATTTGCTCAGCTGCCATGGTTACCAGGGCTCGTTGTTTGTCACTGTGGACTAGGACCTCGATATTATGAGAATGGAGAACATGTAGAGAACATCTAGAACAAGCCAACTAAACTCCTCAAGCTCTGAACTCTGTGGATCTAGAAAGTAGACGGGACCCCTGAGTAGAAAAGACTATACTTTTACTGAGACCGCATACGTAGTATGTATTGGCAATGGGAAAAATGAACTGAGGCACGCGCCCTCTAGTGGTGGGCTCCGGTACACGCGCGACGGACGAGAGAGGTCCAGACAGAGCGGAGAGAGAGAGAGCGGTCCGGCCATCGGAAAGAATATTTTGGTTCTTTCGGTAGTCTGACATCTACCTCCTCCGCCTTCCTCAGCTCTGGTCAGCGGGCCGGGCCAGAGACGGCGTCCGGGCTGATCAGCCTGTCCAGCTCGTCCACCTGCGGGGTGGGCGTGGCCGGCAGCCGCGCAGGCCCCTCCCCCTCCGGGGCCAGGAGGTTGGGCACGCTCTTGCTGCGGACGCACTGGAAGTCCACGTGGCGGCTCTTCCCCTCCTCCTTCTCCCAGGACAGCTGGATGAAAGGTCGCTGGACATAGTTGTAGATGACCTCCGACCTCCCGCCCGGGCGCCTCTTCACCTTCTCCTTACACGTGGGGTACCCTGGGATACGGGAGGACGCGGTGCGATACACAGGATTCAGTGTGACGCACGCAAGAGTGAACGCACATGCTGCTGCGTTGGTTCTTGAATGCTTGAAGAGTTAAAATAACTGGAGAGTTGTCAGTAATAGGATTGACACAAAGAGATCAAGGCTAGTGGAAGAGGTCAGTGAGAGGTTTTGATGGGAGCTAAGGTCACAGTGAGAGGTTTTGATGGGAGCTAAGGTCACAGTGAGAGGTTTTGAAGGGAGCTAAGGTCACAGTGAGGGGTTTTGATGGGAGCTAAGGTCACAGTGAGGGGTTTTGAACGGAGCTAAGGTCACAGTGAGAGGTTTTGAACGGAGCTAAGGTCACAGTGAGAGGTTTTGAACGGAGCTAAGGTCACAGTGAGAGGTTTTGAAGGGAGCTAAGGTCACAGTGAGAGGTTTTGAAGGGAGCTAAGGTCACAGTGAGGGGTTTTGAAGGGAGCTAAGGTCACAGTGAGAGGTTTTGATGGGAGCTAAGGTCACAGTGAGAGGTTTTGAAGGGAGCTAAGGTCACAGTGAGAGGTTTTGAAGGGAGCTAAGGTCACAGTGAGAGGTTTTGGTGGGAGCTAAGGTCACAGTGAGAGGTTTTGAAGGGAGCTAAGGTCACAGTGAGGGGTTTTGATGGGAGCTAAGGTCACAGAGAACGAGGCAGCTGACTCACCTTCGATGCCGATCCTGATGTTCTTGAGGCCTCTCTCCTTCAGAAGGGCTTTAGCCACGTCTCTGTTCTCGATGTATTTGAAGAAGCGGTACAGCTTGGTGCTGTACAGAACTGGACGGGACATTAATACAGTTATTTTAAGCGACAATAATCGATTTCCTACCGCTAGATGGTATGGCAGTAAGAGATTTGTTTACAAACGAAAGGCCTAAAACGTACTGTATAATATGGACGTTTTAGGCATGGGGGCGGAGCACAGTTACAGGCCGTAATTTGACAACACAGGCAGAAATGCTGGAATAACAAGACGTGGCGACTGGTAGGGGTGAGTCATTGAAGTAGGGCGCTTTTAGGAAGCTATAGCTGAATTAAACAATCTGATTTTTTCGGCTTTAAATTCTAAGATATTTAAAGGTGCTCTGTTCGATTTACTGCACTTTTTGTAAAGAAAAATCCAATATATGCAATAAATAGGTCCAGGGGAGGCATAACTATCTGTACAGAAAATATAGCCAACAGTGTCGTGCCTGTGGAGCAAATGCAGAATTTCTTTTTATTCTGAGCGAAGCCGGCCCGGCGCTGAGCCCCACCCCCTGAACGGCACCTTATGGAGTGAAAACGCCCACTTGTTTATATCTGATATGCTGCACTAGTGGCTGAAAAAAATCGAACTGAGCACCTTTAAATATCTTAGAATTTAAAGCTGCAATAATTGATTTCAGAATTGAGGTCACTGGACAGGTGAAATATCTAAAAAAACAAGAACAAAGTTGTGAAAATGCAGGCCCTCTTCAAATTCAATCTATGTATCTGATCGTTTCAAAGACCCAGTAGCGCTCCCACGTCAGTCTTCACATTAAAAATGTTTTATTTGAAATCTATTGAAGTGTTCAGCTGTGTTTGACCCAGCTTTCCTGGTCCAACGGGGCCAGTGACGCACCCGCTGACCCCCTGACCCGCTGACCCCCTGCCCCAGGCTGTGTCCATCTCTTACTCTGAGAATACTCCTCTCCCATTGGCGGTGGGTTGTCATGGTCCCAGTCCACCAGATCGTCGTCGGTCAGAACCACGATGTGACACTCCCTCTCGCCCTCCCGGGCGCTGGACACCATCACCGGGACGACCAGCTCCTCCAGGAACACCGCGAACTGATGGCGCGCGCCGTCGTTGGACAGCTCGTGTAGCAGCGCACCTGGGAACCAACACAGCGCCGTCATACGACGTCTAATTCCAAGTACCTGATTGCATACTGTACGTACATAGAAGACCCCTCCCTCCCGATAGTTTTAGGGCCCCTGTCTCCGACTAAGACTGGGCCCCGGGCGCTGAAAGGGCCGCCCACTGCTCCTGGCTGTCCTTGGAGGAAGGATGGCATGGATGGGATAAATGCAGAGAAGGAATTTCATCAGCTGACCTCTCCTGCATGCGTGTATGCTCTGTGTGTCACAAGCTATATGACAAATAAACATGGATTCCATTTTAATTTCATAAACCCCTCATATGGGCACTTTTGTTTTTGAACGCATCCGGTGACTCTAGTGAATACTTGCAGCTTTTGTTTATGGATAGGTTTGAAATTGATTGCACTTAGAATATTTGAGCATGTCCAGCTGGGAGGAGGCCGCGGGGTTGACCCAGGACCAGGACTACATCTCCGCACTGGCCTGTGAGCGGCTAAAGATCCCCCAGGCAGAGCTGGTTGATGCTGCTAGGGAAAGGGATGTCTGGGGCCCCCTGCTGGGACTGCTACCTCCGCGACCCGGCCCCGGATAAGCGGATGACGATGGATAGATGGATGGATGGATATAAAAGTGACAATATACAATTCAAACATAAATGTCACCATTTGATGCATCGTAGCAGATTGTAGCTTAGAGCTACTGTAAATTGAATCGGCAGTCCATGCAGGTAACTGTAGACTTACTGAGGTCTCGACACCTCACGGTACTGTAGTCAAAGTTGATGCAGAGGTAGTCACACGCTTCCTTCAGCTCAGACACCAACACCCCCTCTGGACACTGTAGAATCCCCCCTCTGTAGTAGTCCTGAAAAACAGGAATACAGACAGAGAGAGAGGGAGAGAGAGAGAGAGAGAGAAAGAGAGAGGGAGAGAGAGGGACAAGTGACAAGCTGAGTCAGTGACTGAAAAAAACGGTCAGATCAATCTGAACGAACTGTCTAATTAAGATGATTTGCACTATAACAGTGTCAAGCGTTCAGGAAATCCAACCAGAAAGGACACTTCACTTCCTGTTTTGAATGTCATCCAGAGGAGAGACTCACCAGGACCACTCTGAAGATGCTGGCACCGATGCCCTCGGCGATCTCGTACTCGCCCTTACCGTTGGGACGGGTGATGTTATGGTGCCGACCCGGACCGAACATTCTGAGATTGAGATGAACATTTGATTTAATAAAAATACAAACATCAATAAATAATTCAATTAAGATTGTTTACCTTAAAAACAAAATGTGTCATTCTCTTTGGCTCATCTGGAAAAACTGCTGGTTTTGAGATTGAACATTCATATTCAGAACATTAGCCTACCATACTGTAGCTACCTCCTGCTGTTTTCAAACCTATAGATTTATACATTTGCTAACCTCCCGTGAACTAAATGGTGCCTTGGTGAGCAGAGGGAGATGTGAGGTTGTATTTCTCTCAGATTAGTCCATAGTAACCTACTGTACATGGATATAGGGGCTGAGTAAACATCATTGTTTGAAATTGAAAACGAGAGAGGGTATATTTTGGTACGCTGTGCGTTGCCTAGCACCCTGAAGATGTTGTCCCTAGTGTTCAGTCATAGCCCGAAGTTAACAATTACCTGGATAATGTATAGCATTAACCACCTAAGAAATGTTTGTTAAAAAACTACTTTGGATAACAATGAATGAGCTTGAATAACAATGAATATCCACTTTTACGAGTCCCTTGCTCTAAGATTTAAGTGGCAACACTTAACCTTAAATTGGCATGAATTAATAGGCTACATTACTATTAATGATTAGTTGAAGGGAATGTTGACCCAGCGGGTGTTTGATCTCTCTGACGCGGGCCCTACCTCCCCAGCATGGTGTCTGGGTGGGCGGTGAAGAGCGCGGGGTCCACCACAAAGCAGGTCCCGTCCACCACCAGGGTCACCCTCTCCGAGGCGGGGTGCGCGGAGGCGGCGTGCGGGGCCGTGTCCGCCCCGCCCTCCACCCCGGCGTACGGCTCCGAGCCTGCCGACATCCCACCGGCCGTCTGCTGGGGCAAGCAGATTGGTCACTGTAGAAGAGAGTTTATCTAACCGCCATTTTCGTTTAGTTTCGTTTTTGCTTCCCTCTGGAAAAGTTGGGGTAGGATCATTATGTGCATTCTCGCCTGTCTTCCTCTCTGTAAAGCACATTGTGTTGCCTCTGTGTATGAAATGCGCTTTACCAATAAAATTTGATTTGATTTGATTAATCCCGGCCTGATAAACAGGTGAGAAGCGACCTCATGAACGACAAGGCTCGGTGGGATAGCCTACATTCTTCAGGTGCACTTGATTTTGTTGCTTTTGAAGGCAGATGGTGCTTCATTTAAAACATAGCCTACTAATGTAGCTCATGATGTAAGACTACCCCCCAAACTTCACATATCGTCTGCATGTAAACAAGCCTAACTCACACATGCAGGGCTGCCAAGTCTCACGCATTGAGCGTGAGACACGCATTTCAGCCTCTTCTCACGCTCACACGCCACACATAGCAATTCTCACGCGGAGAAATGACCAACCCCTACATACTACAGGCCCGTAGCCAAGGGGGATCGAACAAACCCGCCTCACGACCAAAGGTGCAGAATTCAGGGCAAAAGTCCCCCCCCCCCACCCGTCAACAACTCGCCCGACAAAATTAACGGGGAACCTCTCCTCCTCTCTCTCTGGCTCATCCTCCTCCTCCTCTCTCTCTCTCTCTCTGGCTCCTCCTCCTCTCTCTCTCTCTCTCTGGCTCCTCCTCCTCTCTCTCTCTCTCTCTGGCTCCTCCTCCTCTCTCTCTCTCTCTGGCTCCTCCTCCTCTCTCTCTCTCTCTGGCTCCTCCTCCTCTCTCTCTCTCTCTCTGGCTCCTCCTCCTCTCTCTCTCTCTCTCTGGCTCCTCCTCCTCTCTCTCTCTGTCTCTGGCTCATCCTCCTCCTCCTCTCTCTCTGGCTCATCCTCCTCTCTCTCTCTCTCTCTGGCTCATCCGCCTCTCCTCCTCTCTCTCTGGCTCATCCTCCTCCTCCTCTCTCTCTGGCTCCTCCTCCTCTCTCTCTCTCTCTGGCTCATCCTCCTCCTCCTCTCTCTCTGGCTCCTCCTCCTCTCTCTCTCTCTCTCTCTGGCTCATCCTCCTCCTCCTCTCTCTCTGGCTCCTCCTCCTCTCTCTCTCTCTCTCTGGCTCATCCTCCTCCTCCTCTCTCTCTGGCTCCTCCTCCTCTCTCTCTCTCTCTCTGGCTCATCCTCCTCCTCTCTCTCTGGCTCCTCCTCCTCTCTCTCTCTCTCTCTGGCTCATCCTCCTCCTCCTCTCTCTCTGGCTCCTCCTCCTCTCTCTCTCTCTCTGGCTCATCCTCCTCCTCCTCTCTCTCTGGCTCCTCCTCCTCTCTCTCTCTCTCTGGCTCATCCTCTCTCCTCCTCCTCTCTATCTGGCTCCTCCTCCTCTCTCTCTCTCTCTCTCTGGCTCATCCTCCTCCTCCTCTCTCTCTGGCTCCTCCTCCTCTCTCTCTCTCTCTGGCTCATCCTCTCTCCTCCTCCTCCTCTCTCTCTGGCTCATCCTCCTTCTCTCTCTCTCTCTGGCTCATCCTCCTCCTCTTCCTCTCTCTCTGGCTCCTCCTCCTCCTCCTCCTCTCTCTCTGGCTCCTCCTCCTCCTCCTCCTCCTCTCTCTCTGGCTCATCCTCCTCCTCCTCTCTCTCTGGCTCCTCATCCTCTCTCTCAATTCAATTCAATTCAATGGGCTTTATTGGCATGAAAGAACAAATGTTCATATTGCCAAAGCAACAGTGGAATTACAGAAATTTACATATAAATTAAAGTATTATACATAAAAAGCTAAATAAATATAAGTAACTCAAGAAAAAAAAAGAAGAAAAAGTACTCACTCCAAGTTTTTGGTCAAACTTGGCAGCCCTTATATCACATGTATGATTGCCATGGCGCTGTAATGGCAGCCGGGCAGAGCTCCTCAACTTTTTCCTCTGTAGCCTACTTTATTTTTTTGTGCAAAGACTACAAATATAAATGATTAAAAATATAAAGGATGTCAACTTTCTCTGTTATGGGAACTATTTTGTGTCAACTGACCAGGTGACAGTGGACTTTCTGCTCAGTAACCAAACCAGAATGACCATTAGCCTACACTTGGTGAGCCTTTAACACTGGACCCATCTGCTCCTATAAACCAGGATTACAACGGGAGAGTCAGGTGAGGTCATCTACAAGACATCCCGTCCAGGAAGTAGGCTAGGCTACTAACGCAGAGGCATAGAGACATATGCTACTGTCAGAAAACACCACACTTCAGAAACACACTGCATATTAAATGCAATATATAATTGTGGTTATAAACTATAGAGACAAAACTTGAATGAATTGCCCTACTTGGATCCAATAAAGTTGTCTGAATCTGAATCTAATCTAACAGTGAAAAGATGAAAAGATGTACATAACTATAGGCTATTCTACTATATAACTATAACTATGTTATAACTAGGCTACTTGGGGAGTAAGATCTGTGGGCATGGCAACAGACTTGAATTGGCATGAATTCACTGGCATATGCCTACTGTAGGCCTATATATTTTTCCAAATAGTTATTTAGCCTACAGTAGACTACATTTGCAACAAGTCTATTCATCCAACTAAGATGCATTTGTTGCAGAGTTTGTCGGTTGGATATTGAACTAGAATGCTGATGCACACATAAAGCAGGTATATATAGCTGTTATGCATCGGGCTGATTTACTCTTTCATTCGTCATGACCCGGATACCTCTTAACACAATGATTTAATTGAGGGTAAAATAAAAATAAAATGATCACTTACTAGAGATGAAAGATGATAGTCGCGTCTTTCTGGCGTCGTTGGTGTGTCACGCACAAGCAGTAGAAAGCTGGCACAGTAGATTTCGAGGGCGCCCAGCGTCTTGCCTGGATTAACTCGGCGTCTCACTGGGATTAGGAGCCTATCCGTGGTGACACTGGATCAATGACGTCAAACTCATTAACGCCCTTGCAGGAAGTGAGAGACACGAATGGTATTCTGAGTTTGTTCTGAACGCACACGCACTGAGTAATATTGGGCCTGTGACCATGCTGGGCATGTGCCTGTATGTCGGCTCTGGCCCAGACGAACGGACAGGAATAAGCAGGCCTATTCTTGTGATGAGTTGTAGACTATGTGTAGGCTGTTGGGACATCGTAAAGCTAGAAAAAACATGGCCATTATTGCTTTTTGAACAAAATGTGAATGGCAATTCATTCATATTCAATAAAGATAACCTATTCACCTTTGTTTAGGCTATATAAATGTTATTCAAGTTCATAATTACCAAACAAAATAAGGATTCAATGGTCATATGTGAAGTCAACGCTACCCTACTAACACAGAAGAGCCACAAGCCAACTTTTTTTTAATCAATGAATGGAGGAGCCGCACATTGACGGGCATGCGGCTCGCGAGCCGCGGGTTGGCCACCCCTGGTTTAGTTCAAGTTCAAGTTCAGTTTAGGTCAATCAATGTGTCTTTCTCTTTGTGTTGGTCTGTGGAAAAACCTATGTACCAGAACCTCTCTGGCTCACCCAGGGTAGGCTAACTGACCTCAGAGGTAGTATAACATTGGTGAACATTGATGAATATTGATGAACACTGATGAATATTGATGAACATTGTTTAATATTCAAGTTGGCCTGATTGCATGTGTGAGAATGTGGAACCCAGAGATGTTCCTGCATTTTTCTCATCACTTCAGGCTGTCAAACGTAGAAGCTCTCTCTGTTCTGTGGTCACATTGTTTGGCCGTCTGTCATAGGGGGTAGACTGACAGACAGACAGGGAACTTGGCCAGACTGCTGTGATCACTCTCCTGTGTGTGTGTGTGTGTGTGTGTGTGTGTGTGTGTGTGTGTGTGTGTGTGTGTGTATGTGTGTGTGTGCGTGCGCGTGTGTGCGTGCGTGTGTGTGATGTATGTGTGTGTGTGTGATGTATGTGTGTGTGATGTGTGTGTGTGTGTGATGTGTGTGTGTGTGTGTGTGTGTGTGTGTGTGTGTGTGTGTGTGTGTGTGCGTGCGTGTGTGTGATGTATGTGTGTGTGTGTGATGTGTGTGTGTGTGTGTGATGTGTGTGTGTGTGTGTGATGTGTGTGTGTGTGTGTGTGTGTGTGTGTGTGTGCGTGCGTGTGTGTGATGTATGTGTGTGTGTGATGTGTGTGTGTGTGATGTGTGTGTGTGTGTGTGTGTGTGATGTGTGTGCGTGTGTGTGTGTGTGTGTGTGCGTGTGTGTGATGTATGTGTGTGTGCGTGTGTGAGATTCCGGAGAGTCTTAACCAGGTGATCATACTGAGTGGCTGGTACATACCTGAGCACCAGCGGAATGCTAGCTGACATTCTCTGGATGTTCATGGCCTCTTCAAGCACATCCTCATTCATGTTGCAACACACGCAGCCTTTAAACTGAAACTGAAAACCCTCTACAACGTTTCATAAACAGTCCTTGTGTTTAGAAGCAGTCTCTTCACTTATGGATATTGATACATCTAACATCTGTCTAACACATCTAACACATGAGCAAACCACTGTCTGTCTGTCCGTCTGTTTCCATGTTCCTCGGACACCGTCGGTCTGACAGCGTTCATGTATACAGGGCTCCTATGCAGACGGCTGGAGTTTTTAATTAGGCAATTAGGCCTGAATAAATGGCCAATTAGTGATAGTGATTGCACTACCTACAGCAGCCAGCACGGGGCACTATTGCACTGACGATAGTCCCTGCGTGGACTGAAATGTTTGCATTTGTTATTGATCCCTACTAAATCTACTAACCTTTTGATAAGACTTTGAGTCTGGTTATCTTTTTGTGTGCAAGTCCTCTTTTGCAGCTTAATGACTATTGTACCTGACTACCTGACTATTGTACCTGACTACTGCACTACAAACAGAACACACACTGCAGCTCTTTTCCTGCTATTTATTATGCAATGTGCACACACACGCCTGGGCACACACACACACACACACACACACATGCACACATGCTATACAGTAAATCATATAGAGGACAGCTAAACTCTACAGACGTGTGTGTGTGTGTGTGTGTGTGTGTGTGTAAAAAAAAAAAAGACACAGAGTTCAGATAGAGCACACACCCTGGAAGTCAACTGCAAACAAGTAGGGTTTGTATCGTTGCTCCAAGCCGTATCATCACCATCACATGGTCAAAAGCACATCCTTTATAAGGTCATTATGTCTCACAAAATGTTGTTCGCCAAATAACTGGGAGATTTTGTAGTTTGCTTTGCTTTTCAATGCTGTTTTTTTCAAATAGCTCAACTGTTCACAATCGGGAACACGTTGACGTGTGTTTCTATAACCTGTTTGGCTGAGCAAACGGTATCCTGGTGTTCTTGTGATGTCTGACGCCTAGTGCAGCTGAATTCTCCTTATGTGTCTGTCTCTCTCTCTGTGCCTTTCTCTTGTAGAAGAAATGTACAGTATACAATATGCCTTAATGCCTAGAGAGTACACTGATAGCAAAGTTTCTCTCTGACCAAGGCAGTCCCAGTCGAAGACATACGATTCAATAAAACAGAAGTGCTGATTCATGATTGCTACAAAAAGGATCAACAAGTCAGGAGACGAGCAGGGTCCTTCAGAACACAAAACACAGAACACAAGGAGTCCTTCATACAGGCCACAGTACCCTTGTCGGGGCCAGGAGAGACACTAGCTGGGGCACGGATACAACTCCTTCCTGCAATACAATTAATATGCCAAAATAATAGACTTTATTTAAAAGCAAGCAAGAGCAATATGTCATCTTCAATTAAGCAAGCATGAGGAGTAACATTTCTTTACCATTTAACTCTCTCATAAGTGATAAGATACTCAATATGCTCTTTCATAGTATTTCTACCCAGGTCTGCCTGTAATCCACTACACCTCCCCATCAGATTCCTATCTCCCTGTGTCTGATATCTTATATACTAAAATGACAGAGATCGACGGGGAGACTACGATGACAGACCGTGGTGCGATTCACCGCCTATCAGCCAGAGGGCGCTGTGCCGGCCATAACGTCACACATCACCAATAACACACATGGAAGAACTCGCAACGCAAGACAAGCCAAGCCCCCAGGATCAGCTTGGCGCATTGAAGCCACCATGGGCTTTCAGGCCAAGCTCGGTATTGCAAGTCACGTGACGGCATGCGGCCCAAGACCTTATTTCCCATGGTTTGTGGATTATGATAGATAGGGCTAGAAAAGGAAAACTAATTTTTTCTGGGTATCATTCAGCCTCAGAGACCAATCTAATCAATATAAACTTTTAATTCAATTGTTTTTTTTTGTTTTTGAAGCCACCAATACCTGTATCGAGCCCATTGAGGTCTTCCAATTTCAGTCAGACACCCGGTAACTGTTCTTCTGAAATATCGGCCATCTGGGTTTGGTTTGTATAACCAGCCTGGTGGAATCCAGCAGTTTGCGGGAGTCGTTGAGTTGGGTGTTGGGGATAAGACCTCCCTTTGAGTTGGATCCCTGGATTACACGGACAAACCTCTGGGTAGACTTGTCGAACATCACTAGTGAGGGCTAAAGCCTGGCTGGAATAACATTACACATGACACTTTAGAACAATCAATCAATCAAAGCTTTATTTGTATAGCGCATTTCATACCCAGAGGCAACACAATGTGCTTTACAGAGAACAAGGGAGGTGGGCATACGACCCACTCTCTACATATTCCAGAGGGAAGCAAAAAAACAGTAATCACTGTGTCAACAACATTGACACATGCAGTTTATGACTGTTTCCATATCTACAGTATATGTATTTATGATAGTATATTACAGTAATCCACATAAAAAATGCTGTGTGTAGGATCTGCCTCTAGGGGGAGCTCTTGAACACCAGACCATCAGACTACATCTATATTGTATATAGAATTATATGGCTGGTCACAAATTATTCAATCCTATTCATTTATCACCAATATCTCTGGGAAAAGCTAAAATTGCTCTTTCTCATACAATTGTGCTGCTGGATTAAGGTTTTTATTCTTTAGGAATTAAGACTGCAGTTAGGTATGAAGTGAAGTTTCTTTATGAATTACGACTGCAGTTGGGTATGAAGTTATGTTTCTTTATTGAATTGATGTTGAATTGAAGTTAAGTTTCTTTAAGACTGCAGTAAGGTATGACGTTATGTTTCTAATATTGGTAGGTTGTCACACACAGCAGTTTGCCAGATGTGGCTCAGGAGTGAAAAATTCTCCCCATCCATTGTCAATGCTGGGGGGGTGAAATGGACATATCTCGACGTAGGAATGTCACAGAGACAAGGAGTTTGGATATAAAGCTATCGACCTAATGAATGCAGCAATACCAAACATTACTACTCGCACGTGCACATGCACAGAGCCACAAAATGCATTAATTGGCGGAGGTCTGTGCTCTCTCAAGCACCATCTCGTTTCTGTTAAAGCAGAGAGCTGAGCATCTTCTTGTCAACAAATGTACACCTCTCTTTTTCAGACACAAGAGGGAGTCAGAGTGTAGGGAATAAGCCATTTCCTGTTTGTTCAAAGACAGCTCTTTGAGCTGCAGGAATCAGGAAATTAAGTTGACCATCTTTTGAATAAAGGCTCAAAACAAGTGTCAAAGACATTTTAGAGGACTATTTCGTAAATATGTTTGTGACAACCTTGGTAGCATGATCATTGATTGATTACTGCATGATTTAATGATGGATTATTAGAAAACAATAAATATTGACCTGTAGGTCTACTGTATGTTACACCTTCAGAACTAGATACTGTACAGTGGCACTTGGAAGTGTCCCCCATCCCCAACCCACGTTGACCTTTTACATAGCCTACCAACAAACCTGTGAGAAGGTATACATTGAACAGAATCAAAATTGACTGTGAAAACATATAAAATGTTATTGTACAGTAGGCTATATCAGTTGCACTTACTTTTTTTTTCTCTTGTCTTTAGTCGTATACCGTCTTGGTTGCTTCTGTGTGTTTGTTTCCTGTACTGAAGTGATTGTCTACCTGCGCCAGTGTCCCCATAAGAAAATGAGGAATAGAACATCATAGTCTAGTTGATAATCAAGTTAATACAGTAAAAAGGACAATTATACTACCAACCGTGACCCTAATTGCGTTGCTATATGTGTGGTATAAATACAGCTGAGTTGAGCTAACGTACTTGTGATTACCAGGTCACGAGTACATCTACTGTTGGGTGAAGTTAAGGCATTGCCTCTCCTCTCCTTCTGAGACATGAAAGCTGGTATTATATATATATATTATTATATATATTAGGGTAGCGGAAGGATTGGATGCAATGCGCCAAACATTAGTGGGGTGTACAGACGGCCTGGTAGTCCGTTTTTTTGTTTTCAGATGATCATTTATTATACGACATCTGTAAAAGCATCACTGCTCACAGTGGACTTTCGATTGGTCTGATTACAACTCGTCAGTTGTTGTTTCTTCTCTCAAAGAAACACAAGAACAGAACAATGTAACGTTATATATCCATATGTAGTAGTGTTAGTTAATGAAGTTAGCTGCTAGCTTTCTGTTGCACCTGTGCTTAACTATCAGCTGGTATGAGGTTGCTTAGCAACGATAAACATTGCCATTGGGCACGTTGTTATTGTAAACAGGTTTCTGTAAAAGCAAACATCCTAAATGTGCTCCTAAACTGAGATAAGACAGCAGGTTTCTGTAATGAGGCCCGCATGTCTCAGGATTGTGTTCTCCAAGTCATACGTTCCATACTTTTCTGAGTGAAATACACTTCAGAAATCATTCTTAGTGTAGAACCCTACTAGATAATGCGGTGAAGCGTACTGATGTTTCCAGAAGCCTTTTATTGTTCAGCCGTCCTTATATTGAACACAATGCCTTCCTTGCAGTTTCCTCAAGAAACACCGAGCTACAGGAGAGATGATGGAAATAAAATGAGCTCTTACAACATACAAACTTAAACGGTAGACCATATCAATTGGTGTATAAGAAAGCTCGCATTACCGTCGCGTTACAGCCATTCATTTCAACTCCATCTAACATCAGGAGCTAACATCAGCATGCCATTGCGGTAGAAATGCATCAATTGAATTAAATACTTCTTAACAGTTAGATCGAAACAAATCACACAACAAACAACCTTGTTCCCGTTCCAGCTAGGTGCTTAATGGGTTACAGGTAACAAAAATGTTACAGGGAGCAAATACAGAAGGTTAGTTTACCAAAAGGTCTCATAATATGAACAAACCAAAAAACAGCACTAAGAAAAATAAAGGCTTGCAGGAAGTAACTACTTAATAAATAGTCCTCACTAAGGGTTATTTACAACATGAATGAGAAATGGGTAATTTTCAATAGTATACAGTAGGGTGCTCCTACATCCATAGCACTGGTCTCCAAACGGTCTTCATCAAAACTATGTTTTGGTTGGGTTCTCTATTCAGGGACTGAGGTAGGCCTAATGTTAACGGGACGAGAAGCCAAACCGTTTCGTCAGCACTTTGAGGTTGTGTCTCAAAGAAGGCTACTTTATGAACAGAATAACAGGACCCGGGGGGCTTTAATCGGCCACACGACACCGCTCTCTCTCATGGGATCATGGGCTGTGCACTCGGGGTCAGGAGCGCAGCGCGCCTCTGTCTTGGGCTCCTTTCAAATCCTACTGCTAGCCTACGAGTAGTCTTCAAAATAACAAAACGCCCTTGAATATGAATGATTCATAGAGAGCGATTACTCTTTATTTAATTTCGCCAATAATGCCTATCCATCTCTATCGAAAACGTGGACAATTAACGACTGGATTTAACGGATTTAATGTGGGGGTGTATTAAATAAGGGGTATCGTTGGGTCTCAAGCAAAAAGAAAATAGCTTAAATCTTTTTAAATCTAGTATACATTTATTTCAATTAGCTGGCCGCCTGGACTAGCCGTCAAGTCAGTGTTGCCGCTGTGACGTGTACACGTTACGCCGTAGTGCCCGTGATGTCACAGACCGGATAGAATTATATCCGGTCTGTGACATCACGGGCACTACGGCGTAACGTGTACACGTCACAGCGGCAAGGTACATATCCTGCCTTAACAAGTGGACAAGCCTCAGTGCGGTGTTTGAGATGAGAGGAATATGTTGCGATGTATCTTTGCCAATATGTATGTATTCCTGGATCTTGATGTGAAACTCCTCTGCACGGTAGTTTTTATTGCGCTCTATGAGATCCTGTTCGCGCTTTGGCTATTAGATAAATGGAGAAATCGCCAGCTGGACAGTGTGACAGCCCGGTGCATGCGTGCATGCGAGCCATTGGGACTGCATGCGAAGATGCATGCGAGCTATTGGGACTGTCCAGGACAAGACGATCCAGGTTCTGACTCCTATGATCCGGGGGGCTGTGGACAAGACCCGGTGTCTGAGATGAGTTCATTTCACACAGCCCCGTCTGTCACCAGTTCATTTGTCACAGCCCCCTCTGTCACCAGTTCATTTGTCACAGCCCTGTCCTCCTCCAAGTTCTCTCTGCGTCGGAGGCTCTTTCGCAAGAAGTGGGAGGGAGTCTTTCAAGGAGCGGCCATTTCCACCTCGGACTCTATGGTTAAGAGGGCTCCTGACACAGCTCCATCTGACACAGCTCCATCTGTCAGTCCACCACTTTCCATGACCAGGACCAGTAGAGGAGACAGCCCCGCTAGCGCCTTATCCACCCCCATGGCGTCTAGTGGGGTGGCGCTAAAGGGACAATCTGAGCCGGACGTTCCACGATCGCCCAAGGCCCCCTGGAGATGCAATCTGGAGCTCTCTCGGTGTCAGAGGCTCATTTGTAAGAAGTGGGAAGACGTCTGTGAAGGAGCGACCACTTCTACCTCGGACTCTCTTATGAAGAGGGTACCTGATACAGCCCTGTCTGTAACAGGTCCATCTGACACAGCCCTGTCTGTCACAGGTCCATCTGTCAGTCCACCACTCTCTATGACTAGGACCAGTAGAGGACACAGCCCCGCTAGCCACCTATCCACGAACAAGGTTTTTAGTGGTGTGGTGGTAAAGGGACAATCTGAGCTGGACGTACCACGATCGCCCACGGCCCACTGGAAGCGAGATCTGGAGCTCTCTCTGCGTCAGAGACTCTTTCGCAAGAAGTGGGAGGGAGTCTTTCAAGGGGCGGCCATTTCCACCTCAGACTCTATGGTTAAGAAGGCTCCTGACACAGCTCCATCTGACACAGCTCCATCTGTCAGTCCAACACTCTCCACGACCAGGACCAGTAGAGGACACAACCCCGCTAGCGCCTTATCCACCCCCATGGCGTCTAGTGGGGTGGCGCTAAAGAGACAATCTGAGCCAAACGTTCCACGATCACCCGAGCCCCACTGGAGATGCAATCTGGAGCTCTCTCGGCGTCGGAGGCTCATTTGTAAGGAGTGGGAAGAAGTCTGTGAAGGAGCGACCACTTCTACCTCGGACTCTCTGATGAAGAGGACACCTGATACAGCCCTGTCTGTAACAGGTCCATCTGTCAGTCCACCACTCTCCATGAATAGGACCAGTAGAGGACACTGCCCCGCTAGCCACCTATCCACGAACAAGGTTTTTAGTGGTGTGGTGGTAAAGGGACAATCTGAGCTGGACGTACCACGATCGCCCACGGCCCACTGGAAGCGAGATCTGGAGCTCTCTCTGCGTCAGAGACTCTTTCGCAAGAAGTGGGAGGGAGTCTATCAAGGGGCGGCCATTTCCACCTCGGACTCTATGGCCCAGTCCCAATGTCCACCCTTGCAGACTCGCAGACTTAAGGGCGCGCTCCCGCGAAGTCCGCGAGGGCTTAGGGGTGTCCCAATGTCAACTCGGCAAGTGCGCGAGGGCTCTCCGGCAGCCATTTTGAGCCCTTTATGGCCCCTTCCCGTAAGTCTGCATTTCTGCAGACTTAGCCCAAGGGAATTACCCACAGTTCATAGCGTCGTGACGTGAAACACGGGGTTACCTGAAGAACAGCCAATAAACAAGCACGGACAGATCAACCAACCCTAACGTTCACGTTACAGAACAAAATATGTTTTCATGTTTTCATGTTTTCAGCTGGACTTGCTTATCTGCACATGTAGCCTTATAATTATTTTGGTTTCATTATTTTTAAGTAGGCCTATGGGTTATTAACCCCATGGGTTTGTATAATGTGATTTGATTAAAAATATGTAGGCTATGGTTAGAATTTACATCGATTTCGGTTGCTCTAAATCATATGATTGCCCAGTTAAAAGCAGTATGACATTAATTACCCATTTCGGTGCAGTGTTCTTTGAATTGAGATCGATGCGATCCTACTAACAAATACTGGGTTGGGTTGATATTTGATCGCAGATGCGATCGCATATGACCACAAAATGAAATGATTTCAAGTTGAACAAATGTTTTGAGGGTAACACAGAGAGTTCTGATAATGTAAAGGGGATTTGACTCAGCCAAAATTAATTTACACGAAGGCCTACAAGAAAAACATGTACAATTTACAAATTGATTTAAAAAAAGCCCCACGCCCACAATAGTAAGAAATATGTTTTCACGTCAACGTAATGTGATGTCACAAGTGCTGTCCCATTCCTTGTTATACCAATTCGAGCCCTTGCAGCCTCGCGCACTCGATCACTTCACCAGGTGACGTCAATAAGTCTGTGAGGGCTCAGGGCTTGAGGGTTTAGGGGGGACATTGGGATTGGGCCTATGGTTAAGAGGGCTCCTGACACAGCTCCATCCGACACAGCTCCATCTGTCAGTCCACCACTTTCCATGACCAGGACCAGTAGAGACGACAGCCCCACTAGCGCCTTATCCACCCCCATGGCGTCTAGTGGGGTGGCGCTAAAGGGACAATCTGAGCCAAACGTTCCACGATCACCCGAGCCCCACTGGAGATGCAATCTGGAGCTCTCTCGGCGTCGGAGGCTCATTTGTAAGGAGTGGGAAGAAGTCTGTGAAGGAGCGACCACTTCTACCTCGGACTCTCTGATGAAGAGGACACCTGACTCAGCCCCGTCTGTAACAGGTCCATCGGACCCGGTCCCTTCTATCACAGCTCCATCTGTTAGACCACCATTCGCGATCACCACCCCCATGGCGTCTAGTGGTGTGCTGGTAAAGGGACAATCTGACGCGGACGTTTTACGATCACCCAAGCCCCACTGGAGGCCATGTCCGGATCTGACTCTCCGTCGGAGGCGCATCCGTGGGCTGTGGAGACGAGCCATCCTGATAGTCCGCATCATTGGGATGCTGCTGCCGGACAGGCGGAAGGAGGTGGCTCGCAGTGAAGAGTCCCGTCAGCACATGTCACCTGATTGTGTCCAAGACCCGCTTGTCAGAGCGAGTTGCCTCTTTATTCAAGCGTTCAAAAGAAAGCTTGCAATCTTTGAACATGGGCTACCGGCTCTGAACCAGGAAAAATCCAAGGTCACATCCTGCTAACAGCCTGGCCGGAAACAAGACGTTCAAGACACAATACATAACAAATAACCCCACGATGACAGACCGACCAAAAAGACAACATACGTGGACATGCTGAGGAAGGACCCTGGCTACAGTGCTGATGAACTAAACTCTGGTATGCTGGACCAGGGTGTGTGAAGACGTGTCATCTAGACCATCACCATCTACCCCATTGGCCTCAACATTTGGTTTGTTCAGTTTGGGGTTACTTGTTATGTCTTGTGCTTGTACTGATTTCATTCATGAATAAAGTCTCTGAACATTCTCTGCCTGTGTTTGGGTTCTATCTCCACTGTATCCTGATGCGCGCTAATCAGTGCCCATCCCACGACTGTGCTCAGTGAGCTGCCTGGACTTCCTGTCACACACACGTACACACAGACATACACCAGCCCACTTCCGGCTTTAGGCCTGGGCCATAGCAAACACACACCAGTATTTGCCATGTCTCTCCTATGTCGTTTTTAGCTTCTCTTACTCTGAAAATGTAATTTATTGCTTTATAAATGTTCTTAGCTGGTAGACAAACATACTCCAGGAGCTTGCTCCATCAAAGCTTTATTTGTATAGCGCATTTCATACCCAGAGGCAACACAATGCGCTTTACAGAGAACAAGGGAGGTGGGCATACGACCCACCTCTACATATTCCATAGGGAAGCAAAAAAACAGTAATCACCCGGTGGCCAGTTAAGTGAGCTGTAAAAATTCTTCCTTGACCCCTCTCAACAAGGCGATCGACTCCCCCAAATGGTTCTATGTTGCTCCATATCTGAATGTCTGTGTGTCATGTGACATTACTGTTAATGACGTACTGTATTTGTGAAACTGTATAAATGTACATAACCTTTAAAGTTGTCTCATGTTTCTTTCATGCGTTATGTTGCCCAGATATGGATAAAAGACAGTTAGCTCTCTCATACTTGGGCCTCAAACTCAGAGATAAATCTAACGCACCTCAAGTCAAATGTACAGTGTGTGTACTTGACCTAGGTTCTCAGTATGTGACTCACAATTCTCACCAGGGGTGTCACACTCCAATTAATTCATCCATTCCCCCCTCTTTCTCATTCCTGTTGTGCTGCGCCCAGGAAGAGACAGGAGTGGATGGAAGTATACCAGCCGTGCATGTTTTGAGCATGGATTGAGAAAACTAGGCTTTAGGCACAAACTTCTATAGTTGATCAGATGGTGGGGAACAGGCCACAATTAAAGACTGTTTTCAAAGTAGTCAGCTTGTCACAGAGGTGCCAGGTGGTATAGACTGAAGGAGGACTGCCAGGTGGTATAGACTGAAGGAGGACTGCCAGGTGGTGTAGGCTGGAGAGGAGGGCTTGGTTTGGCTACACCCTTCCATCCTGCCAGGCCAAACTGCCCTCTGTGGTGCTCTCGTCTTCAACTCAAAGCTCATTGAAGAGCCGGGGTTCCAACCAACACCCTCTCAGATAATACATCTCAGTCCTAATCTATAAACAACTATTGTATGGTATAGTGATGCATCTCATCAGGTGGTCTCTGGACAGTGTGTTGTGTTCTCCAGGTGTACTTCCTGTGCTCTCCCGCCGAGAGGGACTGCATCACTGCTACATCACACACCTGACCTCTGACCTTCTCATCCTGGGACTGCATCGCTGCTACATCACACACCTGACCTTCTCATCCTGGGACTGCATCGCTGCTACATCACACACCTGACCTTCTCATCCTGGGACTGCATCACTGCTACATCACACACCTGACCTCTGACATTCTCATCCTGGGACTGCATCGCTGCTACATCACACACCTGACCTCTGACCTTCTCATCCTGGGACTGCATCGCTGCTACATCACACACCTGACCTCTGACCTTCTCATCCTGGGACTGCATCGCTGCTACATCACACACTTGACCTCTGACCTTCTCATCCTGGGACTGCATGGTGTACAGATCGTCTTTTTGTTACTCGGGTAATCAATGTACATATAATACTCCATCTGCCTTGCCTTTTTTTCTATACATGAGCACAATAAAAAATAAATATTAAAAATTAAGTATATCCACAACATTGGTCTGTGATGTTTTTCAAGCACTCATTCAATCACAGACAGACAGGAGCCGGCGTTAAAGAAAAGAAGCACTTAAGAATGTTTATTTTTTCCACAACTGGCCAAGATACTCAGTAGAACAACATTAGAATACAGCCATTTGTAACAGGACGGAAATACTTGGATTACAGTGTAACAAACGTACAAACAAGCGTTTGGAAAATATCGGCCATCTGGGTTTGGTTTGTATAACCAGCCTGGTGGAATCCAGCAGTTTGCTGGAGTCGTTGAGTCGGGTGTTGGGGATAAGACCTCCCTTTGAGTTGGATCCCTGGATTACACGGACAAACCTCTGGGTAGACTTGTCGAACATCACTAGTGAGGGCTAACACCTGGCTGGAATAACATTACACATGACACTTTAGAACAATCAATCAAAGCTTTATTTATATAGCGCATTTCATACCCAGAGGCAACACAATGCGCTTTACAGAGAACAAGGGAGGTGGGCATACGACCCACTCTCTACATATTCCAGAGGGAAGCAAAAAAACAGTAATCACTGTGTCAACAACATTGACACATGCAGTTTATGACTGTTTCCATATCTACAGTATATGTATTTATGATAGTATATTACAGTAATCCACATAAAAAATGCTGTGTGTAGGATCTGCCTCTAGGGGGAGCTCTTGAACACCAGACCATCAGACTACATCTATATTGTATATAGAATTATATGGCTGGTCACAAATTATTCAATCCTATTCATTTATCACCAATATCTCTGGGAAAAGCTAAAATTGCTCTTTCTCATACAATTGTGCTGCTGGATTAAGGTTTTTATTCTTTAGGAATTAAGACTGCTTTTACAGTAGGTATGATGTGAAGTTTCTTTATGAATTAAGACTGCAGTTAGGTATGAAGTGAAGTTTCTTTATGAATTACGACTGCAGTTGGGTATGAAGTTATGTTTCTTTATGAATTCAAACTGCAGTTAGGTATGAAGTTATGTTTCTTTATTGAATTGAGATTCTAATATTGGTAGGTTGTCACACACAGCAGTTTGCCAGATGTGGCTCAGGAGTGAAAAATTCTCCCCATCCATTGTCAATGCTAGGGGGGTGAAATGGACATATCTCGACGTAGGAATGTCACAGAGACAAGGAGTTTGGATATAAAGCTATCGACCTAATGAATGCAGCAATACCAAACATTACTACTCGCACGTGCACATGCACAGAGCCACAAAATGCATTAATTGGCGGAGGTCTGTGCTCTCTCAAGCACCATCTCGTTTCTGTTAAAGCAGAGAGCTGAGCATCTTCTTGTCAACAAATGTACACCTCTCTTTTTCAGACACAAGAGGGAGTCAGAGTGTAGGGAATAAGCCATTTCCTGTTTGTTCAAAGACAGCTCTTTGAGCTGCAGGAATCAGGAAATTAAGTTGACCATCTTTTGAATAAAGGCTCAAAACAAGTGTCAAAGACATTTTAGAGGACTATTTCGTAAACATGTTTGTGACAACCTTGGTAGCATGATCATTGATTGATTACTGCATGATTTAATGATGGATTATTAGAAAACAATAAATATTGACCTGTAGGTCTACTGTATGTTACACCTTCAGAACTAGATACTGTACAGTGGCACTTGGAAGTGTCCCCCATCCCCAACCCACGTTGACCTTTTACATAGCCTACCAACAAACCTGTGAGAAGGTATACATTGAACAGAATCAAAATTGACTGTGAAAACATATAAAATGTTATTGTACAGTAGGCTATATCAGTTGCACTTACTTTTTTTTTCTCTTGTCTTTAGTCGTATACCGTCTTGGTTGCTTCTGTGTGTTTGTTTCCTGTACTGAAGTGATTGTCTACCTGCGCCAGTGTCCCCATAAGAAAATGAGGAATAGAACATCATAGTCTAGTTGATAATCAAGTTAATACAGTAAAAAGGACAATTATACTACCAACCGTGACCCTAATTGCGTTGCTATATGTGTGGTATAAATACAGCTGAGTTGAGCTAACGTACTTGTGATTACCAGGTCACGAGTACATCTACTGTTGGGTGAAGTTAAGGCATTGCCTCTCCTCTCCTTCTGAGACATGAAAGCTGGTATTATATATATATATTATTATATATATTAGGGTAGCGGAAGGATTGGATGCAATGCGCCAAACATTAGTGGGGTGTACAGACGGCCTGGTAGTCCGTTTTTTTGTTTTCAGATGATCATTTATTATACGACATCTGTAAAAGCATCACTGCTCACAGTGGACTTTCGATTGGTCTGATTACAACTCGTCAGTTGTTGTTTCTTCTCTCAAAGAAACACAAGAACAGAACAATGTAACGTTTTTTATCCGTAGTAGTGTTAGTTAATGAAGTTAGCTGCTAGCTTTCTGTTGCACCTGTGCTTAACTATCAGCTGGTATGAGGTTGCTTAGCAACGATAAACATTGCCATTGGGCACGTTGTTATTGTAAACAGGTTTCTGTAAAAGCAAACATCCTAAATGTGCTCCTAAACTGAGATAAGACAGCAGGTTTCTGTAATGAGGCCCGCATGTCTCAGGATTGTGTTCTCCAAGTCATACGTTCCATACTTTTCTGAGTGAAATACACTTCAGAAATCATTCTTAGTGTAGAACCCTACTAGATAATGCGGTGAAGCGTACTGATGTTTCCAGAAGCCTTTTATTGTTCAGCCGTCCTTATATTGAACACAATGCCTTCCTTGCAGTTTCCTCAAGAAACACCGAGCTACAGGAGAGATGATGGAAATAAAATGAGCTCTTACAACATACAAACTTAAACGGTAGACCATATCAATTGGTGTATAAGAAAGCTCGCATTACCGTCGCGTTACAGCCATTCATTTCAACTCCATCTAACATCAGGAGCTAACATCAGCATGCCATTGCGGTAGAAATGCATCAATTGAATTAAATACTTCTTAACAGTTAGATCGAAACAAATCACACAACAAACAACCTTGTTCCCGTTCCAGCTAGGTGCTTAATGGGTTACAGGTAACAAAAATGTTACAGGGAGCAAATACAGAAGGTTAGTTTACCAAAAGGTCTCATAATATGAACAAACCAAAAAACAGCACTAAGAAAAATAAAGGCTTGCAGGAAGTAACTACTTAATAAATAGTCCTCACTAAGGGTTATTTACAACATGAATGAGAAATGGGTAATTTTCAATAGTATACAGTAGGGTGCTCCTACATCCATAGCACTGGTCTCCAAACGGTCTTCATCAAAACTATGTTTTGGTTGGGTTCTCTATTCAGGGACTGAGGTAGGCCTAATGTTAACGGGACGAGAAGCCAAACCGTTTCGTCAGCACTTTGAGGTTGTGTCTCAAAGAAGGCTACTTTATGAACAGAATAACAGGACCCGGGGGGCTTTAATCGGCCACACGACACCGCTCTCTCATGGGATCATGGGCTGTGCACTCGGGGTCAGGAGCGCAGCGCGCCTCTGTCTTGGGCTCCTTTCAAATCCTACTGCTAGCCTACGAGTAGTCTTCAAAATAACAAAACGCCCTTGAATATGAATGATTCATAGAGAGCGATTACTCTTTATTTAATTTCGCCAATAATGCCTATCCATCTCTATCGAAAACGTGGACAATTAACGACTGGATTTAACGGATTTAATGTGGGGGTGTATTAAATAAGGGGTATCGTTGGGTCTCAAGCAAAAAGAAAATAGCTTAAATCTTTTTAAATCTAGTATACATTTATTTCAATTAGCTGGCCGCCTGGACTAGCCGTCAAGTCAGTGTTGCCGCTGTGACGTGTACACGTTACGCCGTAGTGCCCGTGATGTCACAGACCGGATAGAATTATATCCGGTCTGTGACATCACGGGCACTACGGCGTAACGTGTACACGTCACAGCGGCAAGGTACATATCCTGCCTTAACAAGTGGACAAGCCTCAGTGCGGTGTTTGCAATGAGAGGAATATGTTGCGATGTATCTTTGCCAATATGTATGTATTCCTGGATCTTGATGTGAAACTCCTCTGCACGGTAGTTTTTATTGCGCTCTATGAGATCCTGTTCGCGCTTTGGCTATTAGATAAATGGAGAAATCGCCAGCTGGACAGTGTGACAGCCCGGTGCATGCGTGCATGCGAGCCATTGGGACTGCATGCGAAGATGCATGCGAGCTATTGGGACTGTCCAGGACAAGACGATCCAGGTTCTGACTCCTATGATCCGGGGGGCTGTGGACAAGACCCGGTGTCTGAGATGAGTTCATTTCACACAGCCCCGTCTGTCACCAGTTCATTTGTCACAGCCCCCTCTGTCACCAGTTCATTTGTCACAGCCCTGTCCTCCTCCAAGTTCTCTCTGCGTCGGAGGCTCTTTCGCAAGAAGTGGGAGGGAGTCTTTCAAGGAGCGGCCATTTCCACCTCGGACTCTATGGTTAAGAGGGCTCCTGACACAGCTCCATCTGACACAGCTCCATCTGTCAGTCCACCACTTTCCATGACCAGGACCAGTAGAGGAGACAGCCCCGCTAGCGCCTTATCCACCCCCATGGCGTCTAGTGGGGTGGCGCTAAAGGGACAATCTGAGCCGGACGTTCCACGATCGCCCAAGGCCCCCTGGAGATGCAATCTGGAGCTCTCTCGGTGTCAGAGGCTCATTTGTAAGAAGTGGGAAGACGTCTGTGAAGGAGCGACCACTTCTACCTCGGACTCTCTTATGAAGAGGGTACCTGATACAGCTCTGTCTGTAACAGGTCCATCTGACACAGCCCTGTCTGTCACAGGTCCATCTGTCAGTCCACCACTCTCTATGACTAGGACCAGTAGAGGACACAGCCCCGCTAGCCACCTATCCACGAACAAGGTTTTTAGTGGTGTGGTGGTAAAGGGACAATCTGAGCTGGACGTACCACGATCGCCCACGGCCCACTGGAAGCGAGATCTGGAGCTCTCTCTGCGTCAGAGACTCTTTCGCAAGAAGTGGGAGGGAGTCTTTCAAGGGGCGGCCATTTCCACCTCAGACTCTATGGTTAAGAAGGCTCCTGACACAGCTCCATCTGACACAGCTCCATCTGTCAGTCCAACACTCTCCACGACCAGGACCAGTAGAGGACACAACCCCGCTAGCGCCTTATCCACCCCCATGGCGTCTAGTGGGGTGGCGCTAAAGGGACAATCTGAGCCAAACGTTCCACGATCACCCGAGCCCCACTGGAGATGCAATCTGGAGCTCTCTCGGCGTCGGAGGCTCATTTGTAAGGAGTGGGAAGAAGTCTGTGAAGGAGCGACCACTTCTACCTCGGACTCTCTGATGAAGAGGACACCTGATACAGCCCTGTCTGTAACAGGTCCATCTGTCAGTCCACCACTCTCCATGAATAGGACCAGTAGAGGACACTGCCCCGCTAGCCACCTATCCACGAACAAGGTTTTTAGTGGTGTGGTGGTAAAGGGACAATCTGAGCTGGACGTACCACGATCGCCCACGGCCCACTGGAAGCGAGATCTGGAGCTCTCTCTGCGTCAGAGACTCTTTCGCAAGAAGTGGGAGGGAGTCTATCAAGGGGCGGCCATTTCCACCTCGGACTCTATGGTTAAGAGGGCTCCTGACACAGCTCCATCGGACACAGCTCCATCTGTCAGTCCACCACTTTCCATGACCAGGACCAGTAGAGACGACAGCCCCACTAGCGCCTTATCCACCCCCATGGCGTCTAGTGGGGTGGCGCTAAAGGGACAATCTGAGCCAAACGTTCCACGATCACCCGAGCCCCACTGGAGATGCAATCTGGAGCTCTCTCGGCGTCGGAGGCTCATTTGTAAGGAGTGGGAAGAAGTCTGTGAAGGAGCGACCACTTCTACCTCGGACTCTCTGATGAAGAGGACACCTGACTCAGCCCCGTCTGTAACAGGTCCATCGGACCCGGTCCCTTCTATCACAGCTCCATCTGTTAGACCACCATTCGCGATCACCACCCCCATGGCGTCTAGTGGTGTGCTGGTAAAGGGACAATCTGACGCGGACGTTTTACGATCACCCAAGCCCCACTGGAGGCCATGTCCGGATCTGACTCTCCGTCGGAGGCGCATCCGTGGGCTGTGGAGACGAGCCATCCTGATAGTCCGCATCATTGGGATGCTGCTGCCGGACAGGCTGAAGGAGGTGGCTCGCAGTGAAGAGTCCCGTCAGCACATGTCACCTGATTGTGTCCAAGACCCGCTTGTCAGAGCGAGTTGCCTCTTTATTCAAGCGTTCAAAAGAAAGCTTGCAATCTTTAAACATGGGCTACCGGCTCTGAACCAGGAAAAATCCAAGGTCACATCCTGCTAACAGCCTGGCCGGAAACAAGACGTTCAAGACACAATACATAACAAATAACCCCACGATGACAGACCGACCAAAAAGACAACATACGTGGACATGCTGAGGAAGGACCCTGTTTACAGTGCTGATGAACTAAACTCTGGTATGCTGGACCAGGGTGTGTGAAGACGTGTCATCTAGACCATCACCATCTACCCCATTGGCCTCAACATTTGGTTTGTTCAGTTTGGGGTTACTTGTTATGTCTTGTGCTTGTACTGATTTCATTCATGAATAAAGTCTCTGAACATTCTCTGCCTGTGTTTGGGTTCTATCTCCACTGTATCCTGATGCGCGCTAATCAGTGCCCATCCCACGACTGTGCTCATTGAGCTGCCTGGACTTCCTGTCACACACACGTACACACAGACATACACCAGCCCACTTCCGGCTTTAGGCCTGGGCCATAGCAAACACACACCAGTATTTGCCATGTCTCTCCTATGTCGTTTTTAGCTTCTCTTACTCTGAAAATGTAATTTATTGCTTTATAAATGTTCTTAGCTGGTAGACAAACATACTCCAGGAGCTTGCTCCATCAAAGCTTTATTTGTATAGCGCATTTCATACCCAGAGGCAACACAATGCGCTTTACAGAGAACAAGGGAGGTGGGCATACGACCCACCTCTACATATTCCATAGGGAAGCAAAAAAACAGTAATCACCCGGTGGCCAGTTAAGTGAGCTGTAAAAATTCTTCCTTGACCCCTCTCAACAAGGCGATCGACTCCCCCAAATGGTTCTATGTTGCTCCATATCTGAATGTCTGTGTGTCATGTGACATTACTGTTAATGACGTACTGTATTTGTGAAACTGTATAAATGTACATAACCTTTAAAGTTGTCTCATGTTTCTTTCATGCGTTATGTTGCCCAGATATGGATAAAAGACAGTTAGCTCTCTCATACTTGGGCCTCAAACTCAGAGATAAATCTAACGCACCTCAAGTCAAATGTACAGTGTGTGTACTTGACCTAGGTTCTCAGTATGTGACTCACAATTCTCACCACTAGAGGGGGTCACACTCCAATTAATTCACCCATTCCCCCCTCTTTCTCATTCCTGTTGTGCTGCGCCCAGGAAGAGACAGGAGTGGATGGAAGTATACCAGCCGTGCATGTTTTGAGCATGGATTGAGAAAACTAGGCTTTAGGCACAAACTTCTATAGTTGATCAGATGGTGGGGAACAGGCCACAATTAAAGACTGTTTTCAAAGTAGTCAGCTTGTCACAGAGGTGCCAGGTGGTATAGACTGAAGGAGGACTGCCAGGTGGTATAGACTGAAGGAGGACTGCCAGGTGGTGTAGGCTGGAGAGGAGGGCTTGGTTTGGCTACACCCTTCCATCCTGCCAGGCCAAACTGCCCTCTGTGGTGCTCTCGTCTTCAACTCAAAGCTCATTGAAGAGCCGGGGTTCCAACCAACACCCTCTCAGATAATACATCTCAGTCCTAATCTATAAACAACTATTGTATGGTATAGTGATGCATCTCATCAGGTGGTCTCTGGACAGTGTGTTGTGTTCTCCAGGTGTACTTCCTGTGCTCTCCCGCCGAGAGGGACTGCATCACTGCTACATCACACACCTGACCTCTGACCTTCTCATCCTGGGACTGCATCGCTGCTACATCACACACCTGACCTTCTCATCCTGGGACTGCATCGCTGCTACATCACACACCTGACCTTCTCATCCTGGGACTGCATCACTGCTACATCACACACCTGACCTCTGACATTCTCATCCTGGGACTGCATCGCTGCTACATCACACACCTGACCTCTGACCTTCTCATCCTGGGACTGCATCGCTGCTACATCACACACCTGACCTCTGACCTTCTCATCCTGGGACTGCATCGCTGCTACATCACACACTTGACCTCTGACCTTCTCATCCTGGGACTGCATGGTGTACAGATCGTCTTTTTGTTACTCGGGTAATCAATGTACATATAATACTCCATCTGCCTTGCCTTTTTTTCTATACATGAGCACAATAAAAAATAAATATTAAAAATTAAGTATATCCACAACATTGGTCTGTGATGTTTTTCAAGCACTCATTCAATCACAGACAGACAGGAGCCGGCGTTAAAGAAAAGAAGCACTTAAGAATGTTTATTTTTTCCACAACTGGCCAAGATACTCAGTAGAACAACATTAGAATACAGCCATTTGTAACAGGACGGAAATACTTGGATTACAGTGTAACAAACGTACAAACAAGCGTTTGGAAAATATCGGCCATCTGGGTTTGGTTTGTATAACCAGCCTGGTGGAATCCAGCAGTTTGCTGGAGTCGTTGAGTCGGGTGTTGGGGATAAGACCTCCCTTTGAGTTGGATCCCTGGATTACACGGACAAACCTCTGGGTAGACTTGTCGAACATCACTAGTGAGGGCTAACACCTGGCTGGAATAACATTACACATGACACTTTAGAACAATCAATCAAAGCTTTATTTATATAGCGCATTTCATACCCAGAGGCAACACAATGCGCTTTACAGAGAACAAGGGAGGTGGGCATACGACCCACTCTCTACATATTCCAGAGGGAAGCAAAAAAACAGTAATCACTGTGTCAACAACATTGACACATGCAGTTTATGACTGTTTCCATATCTACAGTATATGTATTTATGATAGTATATTACAGTAATCCACATAAAAAATGCTGTGTGTAGGATCTGCCTCTAGGGGGAGCTCTTGAACACCAGACCATCAGACTACATCTATATTGTATATAGAATTATATGGCTGGTCACAAATTATTCAATCCTATTCATTTATCACCAATATCTCTGGGAAAAGCTAAAATTGCTCTTTCTCATACAATTGTGCTGCTGGATTAAGGTTTTTATTCTTTAGGAATTAAGACTGCTTTTACAGTAGGTATGATGTGAAGTTTCTTTATGAATTAAGACTGCAGTTAGGTATGAAGTGAAGTTTCTTTATGAATTACGACTGCAGTTGGGTATGAAGTTATGTTTCTTTATGAATTCAAACTGCAGTTAGGTATGAAGTTATGTTTCTTTATTGAATTGAGATTCTAATATTGGTAGGTTGTCACACACAGCAGTTTGCCAGATGTGGCTCAGGAGTGAAAAATTCTCCCCATCCATTGTCAATGCTAGGGGGGTGAAATGGACATATCTCGACGTAGGAATGTCACAGAGACAAGGAGTTTGGATATAAAGCTATCGACCTAATGAATGCAGCAATACCAAACATTACTACTCGCACGTGCACATGCACAGAGCCACAAAATGCATTAATTGGCGGAGGTCTGTGCTCTCTCAAGCACCATCTCGTTTCTGTTAAAGCAGAGAGCTGAGCATCTTCTTGTCAACAAATGTACACCTCTCTTTTTCAGACACAAGAGGGAGTCAGAGTGTAGGGAATAAGCCATTTCCTGTTTGTTCAAAGACAGCTCTTTGAGCTGCAGGAATCAGGAAATTAAGTTGACCATCTTTTGAATAAAGGCTCAAAACAAGTGTCAAAGACATTTTAGAGGACTATTTCGTAAATATGTTTGTGACAACCTTGGTAGCATGATCATTGATTGATTACTGCATGATTTAATGATGGATTATTAGAAAACAATAAATATTGACCTGTAGGTCTACTGTATGTTACACCTTCAGAACTAGATACTGTACAGTGGCACTTGGAAGTGTCCCCCATCCCCAACCCACGTTGACCTTTTACATACCAACAAACCTGTGAGAAGGTATACATTGAACAGAATCAAAATTGACTGTGAAAACATATAAAATGTTATTGTACAGTAGGCTATATCAGTTGCACTTACTTTTTTTTTCTCTTGTCTTTAGTCGTATACCGTCTTGGTTGCTTCTGTGTGTTTGTTTCCTGTACTGAAGTGATTGTCTACCTGCGCCAGTGTCCCCATAAGAAAATGAGGAATAGAACATCATAGTCTAGTTGATAATCAAGTTAATACAGTAAAAAGGACAATTATACTACCAACCGTGACCCTAATTGCGTTGCTATATGTGTGGTATAAATACAGCTGAGTTGAGCTAACGTACTTGTGATTACCAGGTCACGAGTACATCTACTGTTGGGTGAAGTTAAGGCATTGCCTCTCCTCTCCTTCTGAGACATGAAAGCTGGTATTATATATATATATTCTTATATATATTAGGGTAGCGGAAGGATTGGATGCAATGCGCCAAACATTAGTGGGGTGTACAGACGGCCTGGTAGTCCGTTTTTTTGTTTTCAGATGATCATTTATTATACGACATCTGTAAAAGCATCACTGCTCACAGTGGACTTTCGATTGGTCTGATTACAACTCGTCAGTTGTTGTTTCTTCTCTCAAAGAAACACAAGAACAGAACAATGTAACGTTATATATCCATATGTAGTAGTGTTAGTTAATGAAGTTAGCTGCTAGCTTTCTGTTGCACCTGTGCTTAACTATCAGCTGGTATGAGGTTGCTTAGCAACGATAAACATTGCCATTGGGCACGTTGTTATTGTAAACAGGTTTCTGTAAAAGCAAACATCCTAAATGTGCTCCTAAACTGAGATAAGACAGCAGGTTTCTGTAATGAGGCCCGCATGTCTCAGGATTGTGTTCTCCAAGTCATACGTTCCATACTTTTCTGAGTGAAATACACTTCAGAAATCATTCTTAGTGTAGAACCCTACTAGATAATGCGGTGAAGCGTACTGATGTTTCCAGAAGCCTTTTATTGTTCAGCCGTCCTTATATTGAACACAATGCCTTCCTTGCAGTTTCCTCAAGAAACACCGAGCTACAGGAGAGATGATGGAAATAAAATGAGCTCTTACAACATACAAACTTAAACGGTAGACCATATCAATTGGTGTATAAGAAAGCTCGCATTACCGTCGCGTTACAGCCATTCATTTCAACTCCATCTAACATCAGGAGCTAACATCAGCATGCCATTGCGGTAGAAATGCATCAATTGAATTAAATACTTCTTAACAGTTAGATCGAAACAAATCACACAACAAACAACCTTGTTCCCGTTCCAGCTAGGTGCTTAATGGGTTACAGGTAACAAAAATGTTACAGGGAGCAAATACAGAAGGTTAGTTTACCAAAAGGTCTCATAATATGAACAAACCAAAAAACAGCACTAAGAAAAATAAAGGCTTGCAGGAAGTAACTACTTAATAAATAGTCCTCACTAAGGGTTATTTACAACATGAATGAGAAATGGGTAATTTTCAATAGTATACAGTAGGGTGCTCCTACATCCATAGCACTGGTCTCCAAACGGTCTTCATCAAAACTATGTTTTGGTTGGGTTCTCTATTCAGGGACTGAGGTAGGCCTAATGTTAACGGGACGAAAAGCCAAACCGTTTCGTCAGCACTTTGAGGTTGTGTCTCAAAGAAGGCTACTTTATGAACAGAATAACAGGACCCGGGGGGCTTTAATCGGCCACACGACACCGCTCTCTCATGGGATCATGGGCTGTGCACTCGGGGTCAGGAGCGCAGCGCGCCTCTGTCTTGGGCTCCTTTCAAATCCTACTGCTAGCCTACGAGTAGTCTTCAAAATAACAAAACGCCCTTGAATATGAATGATTCATAGAGAGCGATTACTCTTTATTTAATTTCGCCAATAATGCCTATCCATCTCTATCGAAAACGTGGACAATTAACGACTGGATTTAACGGATTTAATGTGGGGGTGTATTAAATAAGGGGTATCGTTGGGTCTCAAGCAAAAAGAAAATAGCTTAAATCTTTTTAAATCTAGTATACATTTATTTCAATTAGCTGGCCGCCTGGACTAGCCGTCAAGTCAGTGTTGCCGCTGTGACGTGTACACGTTACGCCGTAGTGCCCGTGATGTCACAGACCGGATAGAATTATATCCGGTCTGTGACATCACGGGCACTACGGCGTAACGTGTACACGTCACAGCGGCAAGGTACATATCCTGCCTTAACAAGTGGACAAGCCTCAGTGCGGTGTTTGAGATGAGAGGAATATGTTGCGATGTATCTTTGCCAATATGTATGTATTCCTGGATCTTGATGTGAAACTCCTCTGCACGGTAGTTTTTATTGCGCTCTATGAGATCCTGTTCGCGCTTTGGCTATTAGATAAATGGAGAAATCGCCAGCTGGACAGTGTGACAGCCCGGTGCATGCGTGCATGCGAGCCATTGGGACTGCATGCGAAGATGCATGCGAGCTATTGGGACTGTCCAGGACAAGACGATCCAGGTTCTGACTCCTATGATCCGGGGGGCTGTGGACAAGACCCGGTGTCTGAGATGAGTTCATTTCACACAGCCCCGTCTGTCACCAGTTCATTTGTCACAGCCCCCTCTGTCACCAGTTCATTTGTCACAGCCCTGTCCTCCTCCAAGTTCTCTCTGCGTCGGAGGCTCTTTCGCAAGAAGTGGGAGGGAGTCTTTCAAGGAGCGGCCATTTCCACCTCGGACTCTATGGTTAAGAGGGCTCCTGACACAGCTCCATCTGACACAGCTCCATCTGTCAGTCCACCACTTTCCATGACCAGGACCAGTAGAGGAGACAGCCCCGCTAGCGCCTTATCCACCCCCATGGCGTCTAGTGGGGTGGCGCTAAAGGGACAATCTGAGCCGGACGTTCCACGATCGCCCAAGGCCCCCTGGAGATGCAATCTGGAGCTCTCTCGGTGTCAGAGGCTCATTTGTAAGAAGTGGGAAGACGTCTGTGAAGGAGCGACCACTTCTACCTCGGACTCTCTTATGAAGAGGGTACCTGATACAGCCCTGTCTGTAACAGGTCCATCTGACACAGCCCTGTCTGTCACAGGTCCATCTGTCAGTCCACCACTCTCTATGACTAGGACCAGTAGAGGACACAGCCCCGCTAGCCACCTATCCACGAACAAGGTTTTTAGTGGTGTGGTGGTAAAGGGACAATCTGAGCTGGACGTACCACGATCGCCCACGGCCCACTGGAAGCGAGATCTGGAGCTCTCTCTGCGTCAGAGACTCTTTCGCAAGAAGTGGGAGGGAGTCTTTCAAGGGGCGGCCATTTCCACCTCAGACTCTATGGTTAAGAAGGCTCCTGACACAGCTCCATCTGACACAGCTCCATCTGTCAGTCCAACACTCTCCACGACCAGGACCAGTAGAGGACACAACCCCGCTAGCGCCTTATCCACCCCCATGGCGTCTAGTGGGGTGGCGCTAAAGGGACAATCTGAGCCAAACGTTCCACGATCACCCGAGCCCCACTGGAGATGCAATCTGGAGCTCTCTCGGCGTCGGAGGCTCATTTGTAAGGAGTGGGAAGAAGTCTGTGAAGGAGCGACCACTTCTACCTCGGACTCTCTGATGAAGAGGACACCTGATACAGCCCTGTCTGTAACAGGTCCATCTGTCAGTCCACCACTCTCTATGACTAGGACCAGTAGAGGACACAGCCCCGCTAGCCACCTATCCACGAACAAGGTTTTTAGTGGTGTGGTGGTAAAGGGACCATCTGAGCTGGACGTACCACGATCGCCCACGGCCCACTGGAAGCGAGATCTGGAGCTCTCTCTGCGTCAGAGACTCTTTCGCAAGAAGTGGGAGGGAGTCTATCAAGGGGCGGCCATTTCCACCTCGGACTCTATGGTTAACAGGGCTCCTGACACAGCTCCATCCGACACAGCTCCATCTGTCAGTCCACCACTTTCCATGACCAGGACCAGTAGAGACGACAGCCCCACTAGCGCCTTATCCACCCCCATGGCGTCTAGTGGGGTGGCGCTAAAGGGACAATCTGAGCCAAACGTTCCACGATCACCCGAGCCCCACTGGAGATGCAATCTGGAGCTCTCTCGGCGTCGGAGGCTCATTTGTAAGGAGTGGGAAGAAGTCTGTGAAGGAGCGACCACTTCTACCTCGGACTCTCTGATGAAGAGGACACCTGACTCAGCCCCGTCTGTAACAGGTCCATCGGACCCGGTCCCTTCTATCACAGCTCCATCTGTTAGACCACCATTCGCGATCACCACCCCCATGGCGTCTAGTGGTGTGCTGGTAAAGGGACAATCTGACGCGGACGTTTTACGATCACCCAAGCCCCACTGGAGGCCATGTCCGGATCTGACTCTCCGTCGGAGGCGCATCCGTGGGCTGTGGAGACGAGCCATCCTGATAGTCCGCATCATTGGGATGCTGCTGCCGGACAGGCTGAAGGAGGTGGCTCGCAGTGAAGAGTCCCGTCAGCACATGTCACCTGATTGTGTCCAAGACCCGCTTGTCAGAGCGAGTTGCCTCTTTATTCAAGCGTTCAAAAGAAAGCTTGCAATCTTTAAACATGGGCTACCGGCTCTGAACCAGGAAAAATCCAAGGTCACATCCTGCTAACAGCCTGGCCGGAAACAAGACGTTCAAGACACAATACATAACAAATAACCCCACGATGACAGACCGACCAAAAAGACAACATACGTGGACATGCTGAGGAAGGACCCTGTTTACAGTGCTGATGAACTAAACTCTGGTATGCTGGACCAGGGTGTGTGAAGACGTATCATCTAGACCATCACCATCTACCCCATTGGCCTCAACATTTGGTTTGTTCAGTTTGGGGTTACTTGTTATGTCTTGTGCTTGTACTGATTTCATTCATGAATAAAGTCTCTGAACATTCTCTGCCTGTGTTTGGGTTCTATCTCCACTGTATCCTGATGCGCGCTAATCAGTGCCCATCCCACGACTGTGCTCAGTGAGCTGCCTGGACTTCCTGTCACACACACGTACACACAGACATACACCAGCCCACTTCCGGCTTTAGGCCTGGGCCATAGCAAACACACACCAGTATTTGCCATGTCTCTCCTATGTCGTTTTTAGCTTCTCTTACTCTGAAAATGTAATTTATTGCTTTATAAATGTTCTTAGCTGGTAGACAAACATACTCCAGGAGCTTGCTCCATCAAAGCTTTATTTGTATAGCGCATTTCATACCCAGAGGCAACACAATGCGCTTTACAGAGAACAAGGGAGGTGGGCATACGACCCACCTCTACATATTCCATAGGGAAGCAAAAAAACAGTAATCACCCGGTGGCCAGATAAGTGAGCTGTAAAAATTCTTCCTTGACCCCTCTCAACAAGGCGATCGACTCCCCCAAATGGTTCTATGTTGCTCCATATCTGAATGTCTGTGTGTCATGTGACATTACTGTTAATGACGTACTGTATTTGTGAAACTGTATAAATGTACATAACCTTTAAAGTTGTCTCATGTTTCTTTCATGCGTTATGTTGCCCAGATATGGATAAAAGACAGTTAGCTCTCTCATACTTGGGCCTCAAACTCAGAGATAAATCTAACGCACCTCAAGTCAAATGTACAGTGTGTGTACTTGACCTAGGTTCTCAGTATGTGACTCACAATTCTCACCACTAGAGGGGGTCACACTCCAATTAATTCACCCATTCCCCCCTCTTTCTCATTCCTGTTGTGCTGCGCCCAGGAAGAGACAGGAGTGGATGGAAGTATACCAGCCGTGCATGTTTTGAGCATGGATTGAGAAAACTAGGCTTTAGGCACAAACTTCTATAGTTGATCAGATGGTGGGGAACAGGCCACAATTAAAGACTGTTTTCAAAGTAGTCAGCTTGTCACAGAGGTGCCAGGTGGTATAGACTGAAGGAGGACTGCCAGGTGGTATAGACTGAAGGAGGACTGCCAGGTGGTGTAGGCTGGAGAGGAGGGCTTGGTTTGGCTACACCCTTCCATCCTGCCAGGCCAAACTGCCCTCTGTGGTGCTCTCGTCTTCAACTCAAAGCTCATTGAAGAGCCGGGGTTCCAACCAACACCCTCTCAGATAATACATCTCAGTCCTAATCTATAAACAACTATTGTATGGTATAGTGATGCATCTCATCAGGTGGTCTCTGGACAGTGTGTTGTGTTCTCCAGGTGTACTTCCTGTGCTCTCCCGCCGAGAGGGACTGCATCACTGCTACATCACACACCTGACCTCTGACCTTCTCATCCTGGGACTGCATCGCTGCTACATCACACACCTGACCTTCTCATCCTGGGACTGCATCGCTGCTACATCACACACCTGACCTTCTTATCCTGGGACTGCATCACTGCTACATCACACACCTGACCTCTGACATTCTCATCCTGGGACTGCATCGCTGCTACATCACACACCTGACCTCTGACCTTCTCATCCTGGGACTGCATCGCTGCTACATCACACACCTGACCTCTGACCTTCTCATCCTGGGACTGCATCGCTGCTACATCACACACTTGACCTCTGACCTTCTCATCCTGGGACTGCATGGTGTACAGATCGTCTTTTTGTTACTCGGGTAATCAATGTACATATAATACTCCATCTGCCTTGCCTTTTTTTCTATACATGAGCACAATAAAAAATAAATATTAAAAATTAAGTATATCCACAACATTGGTCTGTGATGTTTTTCAAGCACTCATTCAATCACAGACAGACAGGAGCCGGCGTTAAAGAAAAGAAGCACTTAAGAATGTTTATTTTTTCCACAACTGGCCAAGATACTCAGTAGAACAACATTAGAATACAGCCATTTGTAACAGGACGGAAATACTTGGATTACAGTGTAACAAACGTACAAACAAGCGTTTGGAAAATATCGGCCATCTGGGTTTGGTTTGTATAACCAGCCTGGTGGAATCCAGCAGTTTGCTGGAGTCGTTGAGTCGGGTGTTGGGGATAAGACCTCCCTTTGAGTTGGATCCCTGGATTACACGGACAAACCTCTGGGTAGACTTGTCGAACATCACTAGTGAGGGCTAACACCTGGCTGGAATAACATTACACATGACACTTTAGAACAATCAATCAAAGCTTTATTTATATAGCGCATTTCATACCCAGAGGCAACACAATGCGCTTTACAGAGAACAAGGGAGGTGGGCATACGACCCACTCTCTACATATTCCAGAGGGAAGCAAAAAAACAGTAATCACTGTGTCAACAACATTGACACATGCAGTTTATGACTGTTTCCATATCTACAGTATATGTATTTATGATAGTATATTACAGTAATCCACATAAAAAATGCTGTGTGTAGGATCTGCCTCTAGGGGGAGCTCTTGAACACCAGACCATCAGACTACATCTATATTGTATATAGAATTATATGGCTGGTCACAAATTATTCAATCCTATTCATTTATCACCAATATCTCTGGGAAAAGCTAAAATTGCTCTTTCTCATACAATTGTGCTGCTGGATTAAGGTTTTTATTCTTTAGGAATTAAGACTGCTTTTACAGTAGGTATGATGTGAAGTTTCTTTATGAATTAAGACTGCAGTTAGGTATGAAGTGAAGTTTCTTTATGAATTACGACTGCAGTTGGGTATGAAGTTATGTTTCTTTATGAATTCAAACTGCAGTTAGGTATGAAGTTATGTTTCTTTATTGAATTGAGATTCTAATATTGGTAGGTTGTCACACACAGCAGTTTGCCAGATGTGGCTCAGGAGTGAAAAATTCTCCCCATCCATTGTCAATGCTAGGGGGGTGAAATGGACATATCTCGACGTAGGAATGTCACAGAGACAAGGAGTTTGGATATAAAGCTATCGACCTAATGAATGCAGCAATACCAAACATTACTACTCGCACGTGCACATGCACAGAGCCACAAAATGCATTAATTGGCGGAGGTCTGTGCTCTCTCAAGCACCATCTCGTTTCTGTTAAAGCAGAGAGCTGAGCATCTTCTTGTCAACAAATGTACACCTCTCTTTTTCAGACACAAGAGGGAGTCAGAGTGTAGGGAATAAGCCATTTCCTGTTTGTTCAAAGACAGCTCTTTGAGCTGCAGGAATCAGGAAATTAAGTTGACCATCTTTTGAATAAAGGCTCAAAACAAGTGTCAAAGACATTTTAGAGGACTATTTCGTAAATATGTTTGTGACAACCTTGGTAGCATGATCATTGATTGATTACTGCATGATTTAATGATGGATTATTAGAAAACAATAAATATTGACCTGTAGGTCTACTGTATGTTACACCTTCAGAACTAGATACTGTACAGTGGCACTTGGAAGTGTCCCCCATCCCCAACCCACGTTGACCTTTTACATACCAACAAACCTGTGAGAAGGTATACATTGAACAGAATCAAAATTGACTGTGAAAACATATAAAATGTTATTGTACAGTAGGCTATATCAGTTGCACTTACTTTTTTTTTCTCTTGTCTTTAGTCGTATACCGTCTTGGTTGCTTCTGTGTGTTTGTTTCCTGTACTGAAGTGATTGTCTACCTGCGCCAGTGTCCCCATAAGAAAATGAGGAATAGAACATCATAGTCTAGTTGATAATCAAGTTAATACAGTAAAAAGGACAATTATACTACCAACCGTGACCCTAATTGCGTTGCTATATGTGTGGTATAAATACAGCTGAGTTGAGCTAACGTACTTGTGATTACCAGGTCACGAGTACATCTACTGTTGGGTGAAGTTAAGGCATTGCCTCTCCTCTCCTTCTGAGACATGAAAGCTGGTATTATATATATATATTCTTATATATATTAGGGTAGCGGAAGGATTGGATGCAATGCGCCAAACATTAGTGGGGTGTACAGACGGCCTGGTAGTCCGTTTTTTTGTTTTCAGATGATCATTTATTATACGACATCTGTAAAAGCATCACTGCTCACAGTGGACTTTCGATTGGTCTGATTACAACTCGTCAGTTGTTGTTTCTTCTCTCAAAGAAACACAAGAACAGAACAATGTAACGTTATATATCCATATGTAGTAGTGTTAGTTAATGAAGTTAGCTGCTAGCTTTCTGTTGCACCTGTGCTTAACTATCAGCTGGTATGAGGTTGCTTAGCAACGATAAACATTGCCATTGGGCACGTTGTTATTGTAAACAGGTTTCTGTAAAAGCAAACATCCTAAATGTGCTCCTAAACTGAGATAAGACAGCAGGTTTCTGTAATGAGGCCCGCATGTCTCAGGATTGTGTTCTCCAAGTCATACGTTCCATACTTTTCTGAGTGAAATACACTTCAGAAATCATTCTTAGTGTAGAACCCTACTAGATAATGCGGTGAAGCGTACTGATGTTTCCAGAAGCCTTTTATTGTTCAGCCGTCCTTATATTGAACACAATGCCTTCCTTGCAGTTTCCTCAAGAAACACCGAGCTACAGGAGAGATGATGGAAATAAAATGAGCTCTTACAACATACAAACTTAAACGGTAGACCATATCAATTGGTGTATAAGAAAGCTCGCATTACCGTCGCGTTACAGCCATTCATTTCAACTCCATCTAACATCAGGAGCTAACATCAGCATGCCATTGCGGTAGAAATGCATCAATTGAATTAAATACTTCTTAACAGTTAGATCGAAACAAATCACACAACAAACAACCTTGTTCCCGTTCCAGCTAGGTGCTTAATGGGTTACAGGTAACAAAAATGTTACAGGGAGCAAATACAGAAGGTTAGTTTACCAAAAGGTCTCATAATATGAACAAACCAAAAAACAGCACTAAGAAAAATAAAGGCTTGCAGGAAGTAACTACTTAATAAATAGTCCTCACTAAGGGTTATTTACAACATGAATGAGAAATGGGTAATTTTCAATAGTATACAGTAGGGTGCTCCTACATCCATAGCACTGGTCTCCAAACGGTCTTCATCAAAACTATGTTTTGGTTGGGTTCTCTATTCAGGGACTGAGGTAGGCCTAATGTTAACGGGACGAAAAGCCAAACCGTTTCGTCAGCACTTTGAGGTTGTGTCTCAAAGAAGGCTACTTTATGAACAGAATAACAGGACCCGGGGGGCTTTAATCGGCCACACGACACCGCTCTCTCATGGGATCATGGGCTGTGCACTCGGGGTCAGGAGCGCAGCGCGCCTCTGTCTTGGGCTCCTTTCAAATCCTACTGCTAGCCTACGAGTAGTCTTCAAAATAACAAAACGCCCTTGAATATGAATGATTCATAGAGAGCGATTACTCTTTATTTAATTTCGCCAATAATGCCTATCCATCTCTATCGAAAACGTGGACAATTAACGACTGGATTTAACGGATTTAATGTGGGGGTGTATTAAATAAGGGGTATCGTTGGGTCTCAAGCAAAAAGAAAATAGCTTAAATCTTTTTAAATCTAGTATACATTTATTTCAATTAGCTGGCCGCCTGGACTAGCCGTCAAGTCAGTGTTGCCGCTGTGACGTGTACACGTTACGCCGTAGTGCCCGTGATGTCACAGACCGGATAGAATTATATCCGGTCTGTGACATCACGGGCACTACGGCGTAACGTGTACACGTCACAGCGGCAAGGTACATATCCTGCCTTAACAAGTGGACAAGCCTCAGTGCGGTGTTTGAGATGAGAGGAATATGTTGCGATGTATCTTTGCCAATATGTATGTATTCCTGGATCTTGATGTGAAACTCCTCTGCACGGTAGTTTTTATTGCGCTCTATGAGATCCTGTTCGCGCTTTGGCTATTAGATAAATGGAGAAATCGCCAGCTGGACAGTGTGACAGCCCGGTGCATGCGTGCATGCGAGCCATTGGGACTGCATGCGAAGATGCATGCGAGCTATTGGGACTGTCCAGGACAAGACGATCCAGGTTCTGACTCCTATGATCCGGGGGGCTGTGGACAAGACCCGGTGTCTGAGATGAGTTCATTTCACACAGCCCCGTCTGTCACCAGTTCATTTGTCACAGCCCCCTCTGTCACCAGTTCATTTGTCACAGCCCTGTCCTCCTCCAAGTTCTCTCTGCGTCGGAGGCTCTTTCGCAAGAAGTGGGAGGGAGTCTTTCAAGGAGCGGCCATTTCCACCTCGGACTCTATGGTTAAGAGGGCTCCTGACACAGCTCCATCTGACACAGCTCCATCTGTCAGTCCACCACTTTCCATGACCAGGACCAGTAGAGGAGACAGCCCCGCTAGCGCCTTATCCACCCCCATGGCGTCTAGTGGGGTGGCGCTAAAGGGACAATCTGAGCCGGACGTTCCACGATCGCCCAAGGCCCCCTGGAGATGCAATCTGGAGCTCTCTCGGTGTCAGAGGCTCATTTGTAAGAAGTGGGAAGACGTCTGTGAAGGAGCGACCACTTCTACCTCGGACTCTCTTATGAAGAGGGTACCTGATACAGCCCTGTCTGTAACAGGTCCATCTGACACAGCCCTGTCTGTCACAGGTCCATCTGTCAGTCCACCACTCTCTATGACTAGGACCAGTAGAGGACACAGCCCCGCTAGCCACCTATCCACGAACAAGGTTTTTAGTGGTGTGGTGGTAAAGGGACAATCTGAGCTGGACGTACCACGATCGCCCACGGCCCACTGGAAGCGAGATCTGGAGCTCTCTCTGCGTCAGAGACTCTTTCGCAAGAAGTGGGAGGGAGTCTTTCAAGGGGCGGCCATTTCCACCTCAGACTCTATGGTTAAGAAGGCTCCTGACACAGCTCCATCTGACACAGCTCCATCTGTCAGTCCAACACTCTCCACGACCAGGACCAGTAGAGGACACAACCCCGCTAGCGCCTTATCCACCCCCATGGCGTCTAGTGGGGTGGCGCTAAAGGGACAATCTGAGCCAAACGTTCCACGATCACCCGAGCCCCACTGGAGATGCAATCTGGAGCTCTCTCGGCGTCGGAGGCTCATTTGTAAGGAGTGGGAAGAAGTCTGTGAAGGAGCGACCACTTCTACCTCGGACTCTCTGATGAAGAGGACACCTGATACAGCCCTGTCTGTAACAGGTCCATCTGTCAGTCCACCACTCTCTATGACTAGGACCAGTAGAGGACACAGCCCCGCTAGCCACCTATCCACGAACAAGGTTTTTAGTGGTGTGGTGGTAAAGGGACCATCTGAGCTGGACGTACCACGATCGCCCACGGCCCACTGGAAGCGAGATCTGGAGCTCTCTCTGCGTCAGAGACTCTTTCGCAAGAAGTGGGAGGGAGTCTATCAAGGGGCGGCCATTTCCACCTCGGACTCTATGGTTAACAGGGCTCCTGACACAGCTCCATCCGACACAGCTCCATCTGTCAGTCCACCACTTTCCATGACCAGGACCAGTAGAGACGACAGCCCCACTAGCGCCTTATCCACCCCCATGGCGTCTAGTGGGGTGGCGCTAAAGGGACAATCTGAGCCAAACGTTCCACGATCACCCGAGCCCCACTGGAGATGCAATCTGGAGCTCTCTCGGCGTCGGAGGCTCATTTGTAAGGAGTGGGAAGAAGTCTGTGAAGGAGCGACCACTTCTACCTCGGACTCTCTGATGAAGAGGACACCTGACTCAGCCCCGTCTGTAACAGGTCCATCGGACCCGGTCCCTTCTATCACAGCTCCATCTGTTAGACCACCATTCGCGATCACCACCCCCATGGCGTCTAGTGGTGTGCTGGTAAAGGGACAATCTGACGCGGACGTTTTACGATCACCCAAGCCCCACTGGAGGCCATGTCCGGATCTGACTCTCCGTCGGAGGCGCATCCGTGGGCTGTGGAGACGAGCCATCCTGATAGTCCGCATCATTGGGATGCTGCTGCCGGACAGGCTGAAGGAGGTGGCTCGCAGTGAAGAGTCCCGTCAGCACATGTCACCTGATTGTGTCCAAGACCCGCTTGTCAGAGCGAGTTGCCTCTTTATTCAAGCGTTCAAAAGAAAGCTTGCAATCTTTAAACATGGGCTACCGGCTCTGAACCAGGAAAAATCCAAGGTCACATCCTGCTAACAGCCTGGCCGGAAACAAGACGTTCAAGACACAATACATAACAAATAACCCCACGATGACAGACCGACCAAAAAGACAACATACGTGGACATGCTGAGGAAGGACCCTGTTTACAGTGCTGATGAACTAAACTCTGGTATGCTGGACCAGGGTGTGTGAAGACGTATCATCTAGACCATCACCATCTACCCCATTGGCCTCAACATTTGGTTTGTTCAGTTTGGGGTTACTTGTTATGTCTTGTGCTTGTACTGATTTCATTCATGAATAAAGTCTCTGAACATTCTCTGCCTGTGTTTGGGTTCTATCTCCACTGTATCCTGATGCGCGCTAATCAGTGCCCATCCCACGACTGTGCTCAGTGAGCTGCCTGGACTTCCTGTCACACACACGTACACACAGACATACACCAGCCCACTTCCGGCTTTAGGCCTGGGCCATAGCAAACACACACCAGTATTTGCCATGTCTCTCCTATGTCGTTTTTAGCTTCTCTTACTCTGAAAATGTAATTTATTGCTTTATAAATGTTCTTAGCTGGTAGACAAACATACTCCAGGAGCTTGCTCCATCAAAGCTTTATTTGTATAGCGCATTTCATACCCAGAGGCAACACAATGCGCTTTACAGAGAACAAGGGAGGTGGGCATACGACCCACCTCTACATATTCCATAGGGAAGCAAAAAAACAGTAATCACCCGGTGGCCAGATAAGTGAGCTGTAAAAATTCTTCCTTGACCCCTCTCAACAAGGCGATCGACTCCCCCAAATGGTTCTATGTTGCTCCATATCTGAATGTCTGTGTGTCATGTGACATTACTGTTAATGACGTACTGTATTTGTGAAACTGTATAAATGTACATAACCTTTAAAGTTGTCTCATGTTTCTTTCATGCGTTATGTTGCCCAGATATGGATAAAAGACAGTTAGCTCTCTCATACTTGGGCCTCAAACTCAGAGATAAATCTAACGCACCTCAAGTCAAATGTACAGTGTGTGTACTTGACCTAGGTTCTCAGTATGTGACTCACAATTCTCACCACTAGAGGGGGTCACACTCCAATTAATTCACCCATTCCCCCCTCTTTCTCATTCCTGTTGTGCTGCGCCCAGGAAGAGACAGGAGTGGATGGAAGTATACCAGCCGTGCATGTTTTGAGCATGGATTGAGAAAACTAGGCTTTAGGCACAAACTTCTATAGTTGATCAGATGGTGGGGAACAGGCCACAATTAAAGACTGTTTTCAAAGTAGTCAGCTTGTCACAGAGGTGCCAGGTGGTATAGACTGAAGGAGGACTGCCAGGTGGTATAGACTGAAGGAGGACTGCCAGGTGGTGTAGGCTGGAGAGGAGGGCTTGGTTTGGCTACACCCTTCCATCCTGCCAGGCCAAACTGCCCTCTGTGGTGCTCTCGTCTTCAACTCAAAGCTCATTGAAGAGCCGGGGTTCCAACCAACACCCTCTCAGATAATACATCTCAGTCCTAATCTATAAACAACTATTGTATGGTATAGTGATGCATCTCATCAGGTGGTCTCTGGACAGTGTGTTGTGTTCTCCAGGTGTACTTCCTGTGCTCTCCCGCCGAGAGGGACTGCATCACTGCTACATCACACACCTGACCTCTGACCTTCTCATCCTGGGACTGCATCGCTGCTACATCACACACCTGACCTTCTCATCCTGGGACTGCATCGCTGCTACATCACACACCTGACCTTCTTATCCTGGGACTGCATCACTGCTACATCACACACCTGACCTCTGACATTCTCATCCTGGGACTGCATCGCTGCTACATCACACACCTGACCTCTGACCTTCTCATCCTGGGACTGCATCGCTGCTACATCACACACCTGACCTCTGACCTTCTCATCCTGGGACTGCATCGCTGCTACATCACACACTTGACCTCTGACCTTCTCATCCTGGGACTGCATGGTGTACAGATCGTCTTTTTGTTACTCGGGTAATCAATGTACATATAATACTCCATCTGCCTTGCCTTTTTTTCTATACATGAGCACAATAAAAAATAAATATTAAAAATTAAGTATATCCACAACATTGGTCTGTGATGTTTTTCAAGCACTCATTCAATCACAGACAGACAGGAGCCGGCGTTAAAGAAAAGAAGCACTTAAGAATGTTTATTTTTTCCACAACTGGCCAAGATACTCAGTAGAACAACATTAGAATACAGCCATTTGTAACAGGACGGAAATACTTGGATTACAGTGTAACAAACGTACAAACAAGCGTTTGGAAAATATCGGCCATCTGGGTTTGGTTTGTATAACCAGCCTGGTGGAATCCAGCAGTTTGCTGGAGTCGTTGAGTCGGGTGTTGGGGATAAGACCTCCCTTTGAGTTGGATCCCTGGATTACACGGACAAACCTCTGGGTAGACTTGTCGAACATCACTAGTGAGGGCTAACACCTGGCTGGAATAACATTACACATGACACTTTAGAACAATCAATCAAAGCTTTATTTATATAGCGCATTTCATACCCAGAGGCAACACAATGCGCTTTACAGAGAACAAGGGAGGTGGGCATACGACCCACTCTCTACATATTCCAGAGGGAAGCAAAAAAACAGTAATCACTGTGTCAACAACATTGACACATGCAGTTTATGACTGTTTCCATATCTACAGTATATGTATTTATGATAGTATATTACAGTAATCCACATAAAAAATGCTGTGTGTAGGATCTGCCTCTAGGGGGAGCTCTTGAACACCAGACCATCAGACTACATCTATATTGTATATAGAATTATATGGCTGGTCACAAATTATTCAATCCTATTCATTTATCACCAATATCTCTGGGAAAAGCTAAAATTGCTCTTTCTCATACAATTGTGCTGCTGGATTAAGGTTTTTATTCTTTAGGAATTAAGACTGCTTTTACAGTAGGTATGATGTGAAGTTTCTTTATGAATTAAGACTGCAGTTAGGTATGAAGTGAAGTTTCTTTATGAATTACGACTGCAGTTGGGTATGAAGTTATGTTTCTTTATGAATTCAAACTGCAGTTAGGTATGAAGTTATGTTTCTTTATTGAATTGAGATTCTAATATTGGTAGGTTGTCACACACAGCAGTTTGCCAGATGTGGCTCAGGAGTGAAAAATTCTCCCCATCCATTGTCAATGCTAGGGGGGTGAAATGGACATATCTCGACGTAGGAATGTCACAGAGACAAGGAGTTTGGATATAAAGCTATCGACCTAATGAATGCAGCAATACCAAACATTACTACTCGCACGTGCACATGCACAGAGCCACAAAATGCATTAATTGGCGGAGGTCTGTGCTCTCTCAAGCACCATCTCGTTTCTGTTAAAGCAGAGAGCTGAGCATCTTCTTGTCAACAAATGTACACCTCTCTTTTTCAGACACAAGAGGGAGTCAGAGTGTAGGGAATAAGCCATTTCCTGTTTGTTCAAAGACAGCTCTTTGAGCTGCAGGAATCAGGAAATTAAGTTGACCATCTTTTGAATAAAGGCTCAAAACAAGTGTCAAAGACATTTTAGAGGACTATTTCGTAAATATGTTTGTGACAACCTTGGTAGCATGATCATTGATTGATTACTGCATGATTTAATGATGGATTATTAGAAAACAATAAATATTGACCTGTAGGTCTACTGTATGTTACACCTTCAGAACTAGATACTGTACAGTGGCACTTGGAAGTGTCCCCCATCCCCAACCCACGTTGACCTTTTACATAGCCTACCAACAAACCTGTGAGAAGGTATACATTGAACAGAATCAAAATTGACTGTGAAAACATATAAAATGTTATTGTACAGTAGGCTATATCAGTTGCACTTACTTTTTTTTTCTCTTGTCTTTAGTCGTATACCGTCTTGGTTGCTTCTGTGTGTTTGTTTCCTGTACTGAAGTGATTGTCTACCTGCGCCAGTGTCCCCATAAGAAAATGAGGAATAGAACATCATAGTCTAGTTGATAATCAAGTTAATACAGTAAAAAGGACAATTATACTACCAACCGTGACCCTAATTGCGTTGCTATATGTGTGGTATAAATACAGCTGAGTTGAGCTAACGTACTTGTGATTACCAGGTCACGAGTACATCTACTGTTGGGTGAAGTTAAGGCATTGCCTCTCCTCTCCTTCTGAGACATGAAAGCTGGTATTATATATATATATTATTATATATATTAGGGTAGCGGAAGGATTGGATGCAATGCGCCAAACATTAGTGGGGTGTACAGACGGCCTGGTAGTCGTTTTTTTGTTTTCAGATGATCATTTATTATACGACATCTGTAAAAGCATCACTGCTCACAGTGGACTTTCGATTGGTCTGATTACAACTCGTCAGTTGTTGTTTCTTCTCTCAAAGAAACACAAGAACAGAACAATGTAACGTTATATATCCATATGTAGTAGTGTTAGTTAATGAAGTTAGCTGCTAGCTTTCTGTTGCACCTGTGCTTAACTATCAGCTGGTATGAGGTTGCTTAGCAACGATAAACATTGCCATTGGGCACGTTGTTATTGTAAACAGGTTTCTGTAAAAGCAAACATCCTAAATGTGCTCCTAAACTGAGATAAGACAGCAGGTTTCTGTAATGAGGCCCGCATGTCTCAGGATTGTGTTCTCCAAGTCATACGTTCCATACTTTTCTGAGTGAAATACACTTCAGAAATCATTCTTAGTGTAGAACCCTACTAGATAATGCGGTGAAGCGTACTGATGTTTCCAGAAGCCTTTTATTGTTCAGCCGTCCTTATATTGAACACAATGCCTTCCTTGCAGTTTCCTCAAGAAACACCGAGCTACAGGAGAGATGATGGAAATAAAATGAGCTCTTACAACATACAAACTTAAACGGTAGACCATATCAATTGGTGTATAAGAAAGCTCGCATTACCGTCGCGTTACAGCCATTCATTTCAACTCCATCTAACATCAGGAGCTAACATCAGCATGCCATTGCGGTAGAAATGCATCAATTGAATTAAATACTTCTTAACAGTTAGATCGAAACAAATCACACAACAAACAACCTTGTTCCCGTTCCAGCTAGGTGCTTAATGGGTTACAGGTAACAAAAATGTTACAGGGAGCAAATACAGAAGGTTAGTTTACCAAAAGGTCTCATAATATGAACAAACCAAAAAACAGCACTAAGAAAAATAAAGGCTTGCAGGAAGTAACTACTTAATAAATAGTCCTCACTAAGGGTTATTTACAACATGAATGAGAAATGGGTAATTTTCAATAGTATACAGTAGGGTGCTCCTACATCCATAGCACTGGTCTCCAAACGGTCTTCATCAAAACTATGTTTTGGTTGGGTTCTCTATTCAGGGACTGAGGTAGGCCTAATGTTAACGGGACGAGAAGCCAAACCGTTTCGTCAGCACTTTGAGGTTGTGTCTCAAAGAAGGCTACTTTATGAACAGAATAACAGGACCCGGGGGGCTTTAATCGGCCACACGACACCGCTCTCTCTCATGGGATCATGGGCTGTGCACTCGGGGGTCAGGAGCGCAGCGCGTCTCTGTCTTGGGCTCCTTTCAAATCCTACTGCTAGCCTACGAGTAGTCTTCAAAATAACAAAACGCCCTTGAATATGAATGATTCATAGAGAGCGATTACTCTTTATTTAATTTCGCCAATAATGCCTATCCATCTCTATCGAAAACGTGGACAATTAACGACTGGATTTAACGGATTTAATGTGGGGGTGTATTAAATAAGGGGTATCGTTGGGTCTCAAGCAAAAAGAAAATAGCTTAAATCTTTTTAAATCTAGTATACATTTATTTCAATTAGCTGGCCGCCTGGACTAGCCGTCAAGTCAGTGTTGCCGCTGTGACGTGTACACGTTACGCCGTAGTGCCCGTGATGTCACAGACCGGATAGAATTATATCCGGTCTGTGACATCACGGGCACTACGGCGTAACGTGTACACGTCACAGCGGCAAGGTACATATCCTGCCTTAACAAGTGGACAAGCCTCAGTGCGGTGTTTGAGATGAGAGGAATATGTTGCGATGTATCTTTGCCAATATGTATGTATTCCTGGATCTTGATGTGAAACTCCTCTGCACGGTAGTTTTTATTGCGCTCTATGAGATCCTGTTCGCGCTTTGGCTATTAGATAAATGGAGAAATCGCCAGCTGGACAGTGTGACAGCCCGGTGCATGCGTGCATGCGAGCCATTGGGACTGCATGCGAAGATGCATGCGAGCTATTGGGACTGTCCAGGACAAGACGATCCAGGTTCTGACTCCTATGATCCGGGGGGCTGTGGACAAGACCCGGTGTCTGAGATGAGTTCATTTCACACAGCCCCGTCTGTCACCAGTTCATTTGTCACAGCCCCCTCTGTCACCAGTTCATTTGTCACAGCCCTGTCCTCCTCCAAGTTCTCTCTGCGTCGGAGGCTCTTTCGCAAGAAGTGGGAGGGAGTCTTTCAAGGAGCGGCCATTTCCACCTCGGACTCTATGGTTAAGAGGGCTCCTGACACAGCTCCATCTGACACAGCTCCATCTGTCAGTCCACCACTTTCCATGACCAGGACCAGTAGAGGAGACAGCCCCGCTAGCGCCTTATCCACCCCCATGGCGTCTAGTGGGGTGGCGCTAAAGGGACAATCTGAGCCGGACGTTCCACGATCGCCCAAGGCCCCCTGGAGATGCAATCTGGAGCTCTCTCGGTGTCAGAGGCTCATTTGTAAGAAGTGGGAAGACGTCTGTGAAGGAGCGACCACTTCTACCTCGGACTCTCTTATGAAGAGGGTACCTGATACAGCCCTGTCTGTAACAGGTCCATCTGACACAGCCCTGTCTGTCACAGGTCCATCTGTCAGTCCACCACTCTCTATGACTAGGACCAGTAGAGGACACAGCCCCGCTAGCCACCTATCCACGAACAAGGTTTTTAGTGGTGTGGTGGTAAAGGGACAATCTGAGCTGGACGTACCACGATCGCCCACGGCCCACTGGAAGCGAGATCTGGAGCTCTCTCTGCGTCAGAGACTCTTTCGCAAGAAGTGGGAGGGAGTCTTTCAAGGGGCGGCCATTTCCACCTCAGACTCTATGGTTAAGAAGGCTCCTGACACAGCTCCATCTGACACAGCTCCATCTGTCAGTCCAACACTCTCCACGACCAGGACCAGTAGAGGACACAACCCCGCTAGCGCCTTATCCACCCCCATGGCGTCTAGTGGGGTGGCGCTAAAGGGACAATCTGAGCCAAACGTTCCACGATCACCCGAGCCCCACTGGAGATGCAATCTGGAGCTCTCTCGGCGTCGGAGGCTCATTTGTAAGGAGTGGGAAGAAGTCTGTGAAGGAGCGACCACTTCTACCTCGGACTCTCTGATGAAGAGGACACCTGATACAGCCCTGTCTGTAACAGGTCCATCTGTCAGTCCACCACTCTCCATGAATAGGACCAGTAGAGGACACTGCCCCGCTAGCCACCTATCCACGAACAAGGTTTTTAGTGGTGTGGTGGTAAAGGGACCATCTGAGCTGGACGTACCACGATCGCCCACGGCCCACTGGAAGCGAGATCTGGAGCTCTCTCTGCGTCAGAGACTCTTTCGCAAGAAGTGGGAGGGAGTCTATCAAGGGGCGGCCATTTCCACCTCGGACTCTATGGTTAACAGGGCTCCTGACACAGCTCCATCCGACACAGCTCCATCTGTCAGTCCACCACTTTCCATGACCAGGACCAGTAGAGACGACAGCCCCACTAGCGCCTTATCCACCCCCATGGCGTCTAGTGGGGTGGCGCTAAAGGGACAATCTGAGCCAAACATTCCACGATCACCCGAGCCCCACTGGAGATGCAATCTGGAGCTCTCTCGGCGTCGGAGGCTCATTTGTAAGGAGTGGGAAGAAGTCTGTGAAGGAGCGACCACTTCTACCTCGGACTCTCTGATGAAGAGGACACCTGACTCAGCCCCGTCTGTAACAGGTCCATCGGACCCGGTCCCTTCTATCACAGCTCCATCTGTTAGACCACCATTCGCGATCACCACCCCCATGGCGTCTAGTGGTGTGCTGGTAAAGGGACAATCTGACGCGGACGTTTTACGATCACCCAAGCCCCACTGGAGGCCATGTCCGGATCTGACTCTCCGTCGGAGGCGCATCCGTGGGCTGTGGAGACGAGCCATCCTGATAGTCCGCATCATTGGGATGCTGCTGCCGGACAGGCTGAAGGAGGTGGCTCGCAGTGAAGAGTCCCGTCAGCACATGTCACCTGATTGTGTCCAAGACCCGCTTGTCAGAGCGAGTTGCCTCTTTATTCAAGCGTTCAAAAGAAAGCTTGCAATCTTTAAACATGGGCTACCGGCTCTGAACCAGGAAAAATCCAAGGTCACATCCTGCTAACAGCCTGGCCGGAAACAAGACGTTCAAGACACAATACATAACAAATAACCCCACGATGACAGACCGACCAAAAAGACAACATACGTGGACATGCTGAGGAAGGACCCTGGCTACAGTGCTGATGAACTAAACTCTGGTATGCTGGACCAGGGTGTGTGAAGACGTGTCATCTAGACCATCACCATCTACCCCATTGGCCTCAACATTTGGTTTGTTCAGTTTGGGGTTACTTGTTATGTCTTGTGCTTGTACTGATTTCATTCATGAATAAAGTCTCTGAACATTCTCTGCCTGTGTTTGGGTTCTATCTCCACTGTATCCTGATGCGCGCTAATCAGTGCCCATCCCACGACTGTGCTCAGTGAGCTGCCTGGACTTCCTGTCACACACACGTACACACAGACATACACCAGCCCACTTCCGGCTTTAGGCCTGGGCCATAGCAAACACACACCAGTATTTGCCATGTCTCTCCTATGTCGTTTTTAGCTTCTCTTACTCTGAAAATGTAATTTATTGCTTTATAAATGTTCTTAGCTGGTAGACAAACATACTCCAGGAGCTTGCTCCATCAAAGCTTTATTTGTATAGCGCATTTCATACCCAGAGGCAACACAATGCGCTTTACAGAGAACAAGGGAGGTGGGCATACGACCCACCTCTACATATTCCATAGGGAAGCAAAAAAACAGTAATCACCCGGTGGCCAGATAAGTGAGCTGTAAAAATTCTTCCTTGACCCCTCTCAACAAGGCGATCGACTCCCCCAAATGGTTCTATGTTGCTCCATATCTGAATGTCTGTGTGTCATGTGACATTACTGTTAATGACGTACTGTATTTGTGAAACTGTATAAATGTACATAACCTTTAAAGTTGTCTCATGTTTCTTTCATGCGTTATGTTGCCCAGATATGGATAAAAGACAGTTAGCTCTCTCATACTTGGGCCTCAAACTCAGAGATAAATCTAACGCACCTCAAGTCAAATGTACAGTGTGTGTACTTGACCTAGGTTCTCAGTATGTGACTCACAATTCTCACCAGGGGCGTCACACTCCAATTAATTCATCCATTCCCCCCTCTTTCTCATTCCTGTTGTGCTGCGCCCAGGAAGAGACAGGAGTGGATGGAAGTATACCAGCCGTGCATGTTTTGAGCATGGATTGAGAAAACTAGGCTTTAGGCACAAACTTCTATAGTTGATCAGATGGTGGGGAACAGGCCACAATTAAAGACTGTTTTCAAAGTAGTCAGCTTGTCACAGAGGTGCCAGGTGGTATAGACTGAAGGAGGACTGCCAGGTGGTATAGACTGAAGGAGGACTGCCAGGTGGTGTAGGCTGGAGAGGAGGGCTTGGTTTGGCTACACCCTTCCATCCTGCCAGGCCAAACTGCCCTCTGTGGTGCTCTCGTCTTCAACTCAAAGCTCATTGAAGAGCCGGGGTTCCAACCAACACCCTCTCAGATAATACATCTCAGTCCTAATCTATAAACAACTATTGTATGGTATAGTGATGCATCTCATCAGGTGGTCTCTGGACAGTGTGTTGTGTTCTCCAGGTGTACTTCCTGTGCTCTCCCGCCGAGAGGGACTGCATCGCTGCTACATCACACACCTGACCTCTGACCTTCTCATCCTGGGACTGCATCACTGCTACATCACACACCTGACCTTCTCATCCTGGGACTGCATCACTGCTACATCACACACCTGACCTTCTCATCCTGGGACTGCATCACTGCTACATCACACACCTGACCTCTGACATTCTCATCCTGGGACTGCATCGCTGCTACATCACACACCTGACCTCTGACCTTCTCATCCTGGGACTGCATCGCTGCTACATCACACACCTGACCTCTGACCTTCTCATCCTGGGACTGCATCGCTGCTACATCACACACTTGACCTCTGACCTTCTCATCCTGGGACTGCATGGTGTACAGATCGTCTTTTTGTTACTCGGGTAATCAATGTACATATAATACTCCATCTGCCTTGCCTTTTTTTCTATACATGAGCACAATAAAAAATAAATATTAAAAATTAAGTATATCCACAACATTGGTCTGTGATGTTTTTCAAGCACTCATTCAATCACAGACAGACAGGAGCCGGCGTTAAAGAAAAGAAGCACTTAAGAATGTTTATTTTTTCCACAACTGGCCAAGATACTCAGTAGAACAACATTAGAATACAGCCATTTGTAACAGGACGGAAATACTTGGATTACAGTGTAACAAACGTACAAACAAGCGTTTGGAAAATATCGGCCATCTGGGTTTGGTTTGTATAACCAGCCTGGTGGAATCCAGCAGTTTGCTGGAGTCGTTGAGTCGGGTGTGGGGATAAGACCTCCCTTTGAGTTGGATCCCTGGATTACACGGACAAACCTCTGGGTAGACTTGTCGAACATCACTAGTGAGGGCTAACACCTGGCTGGAATAACATTACACATGACACTTTAGAACAATCAATCAAAGCTTTATTTATATAGCGCATTTCATACCCAGAGGCAACACAATGCGCTTTACAGAGAACAAGGGAGGTGGGCATACGACCCACTCTCTACATATTCCAGAGGGAAGCAAAAAAACAGTAATCACTGTGTCAACAACATTGACACATGCAGTTTATGACTGTTTCCATATCTACAGTATATGTATTTATGATAGTATATTACAGTAATCCACATAAAAAATGCTGTGTGTAGGATCTGCCTCTAGGGAGAGCTCTTGAACACCAGACCATCAGACTACATCTATATTGTATATAGAATTATATGGCTGGTCACAAATTATATAAAATTGCTCTTTCTCATACAATTGTGCTGCTGGATTAAGGTTTTTATTCTTTAGGAATTAAGACTGCTTTTACAGTAGGTATGATGTGAAGTTTCTTTATGAATTAAGACTGCAGTTAGGTATGAAGTGAAGTTTCTTTATGAATTACGACTGCAGTTGGGTATGAAGTTATGTTTCTTTATGAATTCAAACTGCAGTTAGGTATGAAGTTATGTTTCTTTATTGAATTGAGATTCTAATATTGGTAGGTTGTCACACACAGCAGTTTGCCAGATGTGGCTCAGGAGTGAAAAATTCTCCCCATCCATTGTCAATGCTAGGGGGGTGAAATGGACATATCTCGACGTAGGAATGTCACAGAGACAAGGAGTTTGGATATAAAGCTATCGACCTAATGAATGCAGCAATACCAAACATTACTACTCGCACGTGCACATGCACAGAGCCACAAAATGCATTAATTGGCGGAGGTCTGTGCTCTCTCAAGCACCATCTCGTTTCTGTTAAAGCAGAGAGCTGAGCATCTTCTTGTCAACAAATGTACACCTCTCTTTTTCAGACACAAGAGGGAGTCAGAGTGTAGGGAATAAGCCATTTCCTGTTTGTTCAAAGACAGCTCTTTGAGCTGCAGGAATCAGGAAATTAAGTTGACCATCTTTTGAATAAAGGCTCAAAACAAGTGTCAAAGACATTTTAGAGGACTATTTCGTAAATATGTTTGTGACAACCTTGGTAGCATGATCATTGATTGATTACTGCATGATTTAATGATGGATTATTAGAAAACAATAAATATTGACCTGTAGGTCTACTGTATGTTACACCTTCAGAACTAGATACTGTACAGTGGCACTTGGAAGTGTCCCCCATCCCCAACCCACGTTGACCTTTTACATACCAACAAACCTGTGAGAAGGTATACATTGAACAGAATCAAAATTGACTGTGAAAACATATAAAATGTTATTGTACAGTAGGCTATATCAGTTGCACTTACTTTTTTTTTCTCTTGTCTTTAGTCGTATACCGTCTTGGTTGCTTCTGTGTGTTTGTTTCCTGTACTGAAGTGATTGTCTACCTGCGCCAGTGTCCCCATAAGAAAATGAGGAATAGAACATCATAGTCTAGTTGATAATCAAGTTAATACAGTAAAAAGGACAATTATACTACCAACCGTGACCCTAATTGCGTTGCTATATGTGTGGTATAAATACAGCTGAGTTGAGCTAACGTACTTGTGATTACCAGGTCACGAGTACATCTACTGTTGGGTGAAGTTAAGGCATTGCCTCTCCTCTCCTTCTGAGACATGAAAGCTGGTATTATATATATATATTCTTATATATATTAGGGTAGCGGAAGGATTGGATGCAATGCGCCAAACATTAGTGGGGTGTACAGACGGCCTGGTAGTCCGTTTTTTTGTTTTCAGATGATCATTTATTATACGACATCTGTAAAAGCATCACTGCTCACAGTGGACTTTCGATTGGTCTGATTACAACTCGTCAGTTGTTGTTTCTTCTCTCAAAGAAACACAAGAACAGAACAATGTAACGTTATATATCCATATGTAGTAGTGTTAGTTAATGAAGTTAGCTGCTAGCTTTCTGTTGCACCTGTGCTTAACTATCAGCTGGTATGAGGTTGCTTAGCAACGATAAACATTGCCATTGGGCACGTTGTTATTGTAAACAGGTTTCTGTAAAAGCAAACATCCTAAATGTGCTCCTAAACTGAGATAAGACAGCAGGTTTCTGTAATGAGGCCCGCATGTCTCAGGATTGTGTTCTCCAAGTCATACGTTCCATACTTTTCTGAGTGAAATACACTTCAGAAATCATTCTTAGTGTAGAACCCTACTAGATAATGCGGTGAAGCGTACTGATGTTTCCAGAAGCCTTTTATTGTTCAGCCGTCCTTATATTGAACACAATGCCTTCCTTGCAGTTTCCTCAAGAAACACCGAGCTACAGGAGAGATGATGGAAATAAAATGAGCTCTTACAACATACAAACTTAAACGGTAGACCATATCAATTGGTGTATAAGAAAGCTCGCATTACCGTCGCGTTACAGCCATTCATTTCAACTCCATCTAACATCAGGAGCTAACATCAGCATGCCATTGCGGTAGAAATGCATCAATTGAATTAAATACTTCTTAACAGTTAGATCGAAACAAATCACACAACAAACAACCTTGTTCCCGTTCCAGCTAGGTGCTTAATGGGTTACAGGTAACAAAAATGTTACAGGGAGCAAATACAGAAGGTTAGTTTACCAAAAGGTCTCATAATATGAACAAACCAAAAAACAGCACTAAGAAAAATAAAGGCTTGCAGGAAGTAACTACTTAATAAATAGTCCTCACTAAGGGTTATTTACAACATGAATGAGAAATGGGTAATTTTCAATAGTATACAGTAGGTGCTCCTACATCCATAGCACTGGTCTCCAAACGGTCTTCATCAAAACTATGTTTTGGTTGGGTTCTCTATTCAGGGACTGAGGTAGGCCTAATGTTAACGGGACGAGAAGCCAAACCGTTTCGTCAGCACTTTGAGGTTGTGTCTCAAAGAAGGCTACTTTATGAACAGAATAACAGGACCCGGGGGGCTTTAATCGGCCACACGACACCGCTCTCTCTCATGGGATCATGGGCTGTGCACTCGGGGGTCAGGAGCGCAGCGCGCCTCTGTCTTGGGCTCCTTTCAAATCCTACTGCTAGCCTACGAGTAGTCTTCAAAATAACAAAACGCCCTTGAATATGAATGATTCATAGAGAGCGATTACTCTTTATTTAATTTCGCCAATAATGCCTATCCATCTCTATCGAAAACGTGGACAATTAACGACTGGATTTAACGGATTTAATGTGGGGGTGTATTAAATAAGGGGTATCGTTGGGTCTCAAGCAAAAAGAAAATAGCTTAAATCTTTTTAAATCTAGTATACATTTATTTCAATTAGCTGGCCGCCTGGACTAGCCGTCAAGTCAGTGTTGCCGCTGTGACGTGTACACGTTACGCCGTAGTGCCCGTGATGTCACAGACCGGATAGAATTATATCCGGTCTGTGACATCACGGGCACTACGGCGTAACGTGTACACGTCACAGCGGCAAGGTACATATCCTGCCTTAACAAGTGGACAAGCCTCAGTGCGGTGTTTGCAATGAGAGGAATATGTTGCGATGTATCTTTGCCAATATGTATGTATTCCTGGATCTTGATGTGAAACTCCTCTGCACGGTAGTTTTTATTGCGCTCTATGAGATCCTGTTCGCGCTTTGGCTATTAGATAAATGGAGAAATCGCCAGCTGGACAGTGTGACAGCCCGGTGCATGCGTGCATGCGAGCCATTGGGACTGCATGCGAAGATGCATGCGAGCTATTGGGACTGTCCAGGACAAGACGATCCAGGTTCTGACTCCTATGATCCGGGGGGCTGTGGACAAGACCCGGTGTCTGAGATGAGTTCATTTCACACAGCCCTGTCTGTCACCAGTTCATTTGTCACAGCCCCCTCTGTCACCAGTTCATTTGTCACAGCCCTGTCCTCCTCCAAGTTCTCTCTGCGTCGGAGGCTCTTTCGCAAGAAGTGGGAGGGAGTCTTTCAAGGAGCGGCCATTTCCACCTCGGACTCTATGGTTAAGAGGGCTCCTGACACAGCTCCATCTGACACAGCTCCATCTGTCAGTCCACCACTTTCCATGACCAGGACCAGTAGAGGAGACAGCCCCGCTAGCGCCTTATCCACCCCCATGGCGTCTAGTGGGGTGGCGCTAAAGGGACAATCTGAGCCGGACGTTCCACGATCGCCCAAGGCCCCCTGGAGATGCAATCTGGAGCTCTCTCGGTGTCAGAGGCTCATTTGTAAGAAGTGGGAAGACGTCTGTGAAGGAGCGACCACTTCTACCTCGGACTCTCTTATGAAGAGGATACCTGATACAGCCCTGTCTGTAACAGGTCCATCTGACACAGCCCTGTCTGTCACAGGTCCATCTGTCAGTCCACCACTCTCTATGACTAGGACCAGTAGAGGACACAGCCCCGCTAGCCACCTATCCACGAACAAGGTTTTTAGTGGTGTGGTGGTAAAGGGACAATCTGAGCTGGACGTACCACGATCGCCCACGGCCCACTGGAAGCGAGATCTGGAGCTCTCTCTGCGTCAGAGACTCTTTCGCAAGAAGTGGGAGGGAGTCTTTCAAGGGGCGGCCATTTCCACCTCAGACTCTATGGTTAAGAAGGCTCCTGACACAGCTCCATCTGACACAGCTCCATCTGTCAGTCCAACACTCTCCACGACCAGGACCAGTAGAGGACACAACCCCGCTAGCGCCTTATCCACCCCCATGGCGTCTAGTGGGGTGGCGCTAAAGGGACAATCTGAGCCAAACGTTCCACGATCACCCGAGCCCCACTGGAGATGCAATCTGGAGCTCTCTCGGCGTCGGAGGCTCATTTGTAAGGAGTGGGAAGAAGTCTGTGAAGGAGCGACCACTTCTACCTCGGACTCTCTGATGAAGAGGACACCTGATACAGCCCGGTCTGTAACAGGTCCATCTGTCAGTCCACCACTCTCCATGAATAGGACCAGTAGAGGACACTGCCCCGCTAGCCACCTATCCACGAACAAGGTTTTTAGTGGTGTGGTGGTAAAGGGACAATCTGAGCTGGACGTACCACGATCGCCCACGGCCCACTGGAAGCGAGATCTGGAGCTCTCTCTGCGTCAGAGACTCTTTCGCAAGAAGTGGGAGGGAGTCTATCAAGGGGCGGCCATTTCCACCTCGGACTCTATGGTTAAGAGGGCTCCTGACACAGCTCCATCCGACACAGCTCCATCTGTCAGTCCACCACTTTCCATGACCAGGACCAGTAGAGACGACAGCCCCACTAGCGCCTTATCCACCCCCATGGCGTCTAGTGGGGTGGCGCTAAAGGGACAATCTGAGCCAAACGTTCCACGATCACCCGAGCCCCACTGGAGATGCAATCTGGAGCTCTCTCGGCGTCGGAGGCTCATTTGTAAGGAGTGGGAAGAAGTCTGTGAAGGAGCGACCACTTCTACCTCGGACTCTCTGATGAAGAGGACACCTGACTCAGCCCCGTCTGTAACAGGTCCATCGGACCCGGTCCCTTCTATCACAGCTCCATCTGTTAGACCACCATTCGCGATCACCACCCCCATGGCGTCTAGTGGTGTGCTGGTAAAGGGACAATCTGACGCGGACGTTTTACGATCACCCAAGCCCCACTGGAGGCCATGTCCGGATCTGACTCTCCGTCGGAGGCGCATCCGTGGGCTGTGGAGACGAGCCATCCTGATAGTCCGCATCATTGGGATGCTGCTGCCGGACAGGCTGAAGGAGGTGGCTCGCAGTGAAGAGTCCCGTCAGCACATGTCACCTGATTGTGTCCAAGACCCGCTTGTCAGAGCGAGTTGCCTCTTTATTCAAGCGTTCAAAAGAAAGCTTGCAATCTTTGAACATGGGCTACCGGCTCTGAACCAGGAAAAATCCAAGGTCACATCCTGCTAACAGCCTGGCCGGAAACAAGACGTTCAAGACACAATACATAACAAATAACCCCACGATGACAGACCGACCAAAAAGACAACATACGTGGACATGCTGAGGAAGGACCCTGTTTACAGTGCTGATGAACTAAACTCTGGTATGCTGGACCAGGGTGTGTGAAGACGTGTCATCTAGACCATCACCATCTACCCCATTGGCCTCAACATTTGGTTTGTTCAGTTTGGGGTTACTTGTTATGTCTTGTGCTTGTACTGATTTCATTCATGAATAAAGTCTCTGAACATTCTCTGCCTGTGTTTGGGTTCTATCTCCACTGTATCCTGATGCGCGCTAATCAGTGCCCATCCCACGACTGTGCTCAGTGAGCTGCCTGGACTTCCTGTCACACACACGTACACACAGACATACACCAGCCCACTTCCGGCTTTAGGCCTGGGCCATAGCAAACACACACCAGTATTTGCCATGTCTCTCCTATGTCGTTTTTAGCTTCTCTTACTCTGAAAATGTAATTTATTGCTTTATAAATGTTCTTAGCTGGTAGACAAACATACTCCAGGAGCTTGCTCCATCAAAGCTTTATTTGTATAGCGCATTTCATACCCAGAGGCAACACAATGCGCTTTACAGAGAACAAGGGAGGTGGGCATACGACCCACCTCTACATATTCCATAGGGAAGCAAAAAAACAGTAATCACCCGGTGGCCAGATAAGTGAGCTGTAAAAATTCTTCCTTGACCCCTCTCAACAAGGCGATCGACTCCCCCAAATGGTTCTATGTTGCTCCATATCTGAATGTCTGTGTGTCATGTGACATTACTGTTAATGACGTACTGTATTTGTGAAACTGTATAAATGTACATAACCTTTAAAGTTGTCTCATGTTTCTTTCATGCGTTATGTTGCCCAGATATGGATAAAAGACAGTTAGCTCTCTCATACTTGGGCCTCAAACTCAGAGATAAATCTAACGCACCTCAAGTCAAATGTACAGTGTGTGTACTTGACCTAGGTTCTCAGTATGTGACTCACAATTCTCACCACTAGAGGGGGTCACACTCCAATTAATTCACCCATTCCCCCCTCTTTCTCATTCCTGTTGTGCTGCGCCCAGGAAGAGACAGGAGTGGATGGAAGTATACCAGCCGTGCATGTTTTGAGCATGGATTGAGAAAACTAGGCTTTAGGCACAAACTTCTATAGTTGATCAGATGGTGGGGAACAGGCCACAATTAAAGACTGTTTTCAAAGTAGTCAGCTTGTCACAGAGGTGCCAGGTGGTATAGACTGAAGGAGGACTGCCAGGTGGTATAGACTGAAGGAGGACTGCCAGGTGGTGTAGGCTGGAGAGGAGGGCTTGGTTTGGCTACACCCTTCCATCCTGCCAGGCCAAACTGCCCTCTGTGGTGCTCTCGTCTTCAACTCAAAGCTCATTGAAGAGCCGGGGTTCCAACCAACACCCTCTCAGATAATACATCTCAGTCCTAATCTATAAACAACTATTGTATGGTATAGTGATGCATCTCATCAGGTGGTCTCTGGACAGTGTGTTGTGTTCTCCAGGTGTACTTCCTGTGCTCTCCCGCCGAGAGGGACTGCATCACTGCTACATCACACACCTGACCTCTGACCTTCTCATCCTGGGACTGCATCGCTGCTACATCACACACCTGACCTTCTCATCCTGGGACTGCATCGCTGCTACATCACACACCTGACCTTCTCATCCTGGGAATGCATCACTGCTACATCACACACCTGACCTCTGACATTCTCATCCTGGGACTGCATCGCTGCTACATCACACACCTGACCTCTGACCTTCTCATCCTGGGACTGCATCGCTGCTACATCACACACCTGACCTCTGACCTTCTCATCCTGGGACTGCATCGCTGCTACATCACACACTTGACCTCTGACCTTCTCATCCTGGGACTGCATGGTGTACAGATCGTCTTTTTGTTACTCGGGTAATCAATGTACATATAATACTCCATCTGCCTTGCCTTTTTTTCTATACATGAGCACAATAAAAAATAAATATTAAAAATTAAGTATATCCACAACATTGGTCTGTGATGTTTTTCAAGCACTCATTCAATCACAGACAGACAGGAGCCGGCGTTAAAGAAAAGAAGCACTTAAGAATGTTTATTTTTTCCACAACTGGCCAAGATACTCAGTAGAACAACATTAGAATACAGCCATTTGTAACAGGACGGAAATACTTGGATTACAGTGTAACAAACGTACAAACAAGCGTTTGGAAAATATCGGCCATCTGGGTTTGGTTTGTATAACCAGCCTGGTGGAATCCAGCAGTTTGCTGGAGTCGTTGAGTCGGGTGTTGGGGATAAGACCTCCCTTTGAGTTGGATCCCTGGATTACACGGACAAACCTCTGGGTAGACTTGTCGAACATCACTAGTGAGGGCTAACACCTGGCTGGAATAACATTACACATGACACTTTAGAACAATCAATCAAAGCTTTATTTATATAGCGCATTTCATACCCAGAGGCAACACAATGCGCTTTACAGAGAACAAGGGAGGTGGGCATACGACCCACTCTCTACATATTCCAGAGGGAAGCAAAAAAACAGTAATCACTGTGTCAACAACATTGACACATGCAGTTTATGACTGTTTCCATATCTACAGTATATGTATTTATGATAGTATATTACAGTAATCCACATAAAAAATGCTGTGTGTAGGATCTGCCTCTAGGGGGAGCTCTTGAACACCAGACCATCAGACTACATCTATATTGTATATAGAATTATATGGCTGGTCACAAATTATTCAATCCTATTCATTTATCACCAATATCTCTGGGAAAAGCTAAAATTGCTCTTTCTCATACAATTGTGCTGCTGGATTAAGGTTTTTATTCTTTAGGAATTAAGACTGCTTTTACAGTAGGTATGATGTGAAGTTTCTTTATGAATTAAGACTGCAGTTAGGTATGAAGTGAAGTTTCTTTATGAATTACGACTGCAGTTGGGTATGAAGTTATGTTTCTTTATGAATTCAAACTGCAGTTAGGTATGAAGTTATGTTTCTTTATTGAATTGAGATTCTAATATTGGTAGGTTGTCACACACAGCAGTTTGCCAGATGTGGCTCAGGAGTGAAAAATTCTCCCCATCCATTGTCAATGCTAGGGGGGTGAAATGGACATATCTCGACGTAGGAATGTCACAGAGACAAGGAGTTTGGATATAAAGCTATCGACCTAATGAATGCAGCAATACCAAACATTACTACTCGCACGTGCACATGCACAGAGCCACAAAATGCATTAATTGGCGGAGGTCTGTGCTCTCTCAAGCACCATCTCGTTTCTGTTAAAGCAGAGAGCTGAGCATCTTCTTGTCAACAAATGTACACCTCTCTTTTTCAGACACAAGAGGGAGTCAGAGTGTAGGGAATAAGCCATTTCCTGTTTGTTCAAAGACAGCTCTTTGAGCTGCAGGAATCAGGAAATTAAGTTGACCATCTTTTGAATAAAGGCTCAAAACAAGTGTCAAAGACATTTTAGAGGACTATTTCGTAAATATGTTTGTGACAACCTTGGTAGCATGATCATTGATTGATTACTGCATGATTTAATGATGGATTATTAGAAAACAATAAATATTGACCTGTAGGTCTACTGTATGTTACACCTTCAGAACTAGATACTGTACAGTGGCACTTGGAAGTGTCCCCCATCCCCAACCCACGTTGACCTTTTACATACCAACAAACCTGTGAGAAGGTATACATTGAACAGAATCAAAATTGACTGTGAAAACATATAAAATGTTATTGTACAGCAGGCTATATCAGTTGCACTTACTTTTTTTTTCTCTTGTCTTTAGTCGTATACCGTCTTGGTTGCTTCTGTGTGTTTGTTTCCTGTACTGAAGTGATTGTCTACCGGCGCCAGTGTCCCCATAAGAAAATGAGGAATAGAACATCATAGTCTAGTTGATAATCAAGTTAATACAGTAAAAAGGACAATTATACTACCAACCGTGACCCTAATTGCGTTGCTATATGTGTGGTATAAATACAGCTGAGTTGAGCTAACGTACTTGTGATTACCAGGTCACGAGTACATCTACTGTTGGGTGAAGTTAAGGCATTGCCTCTCCTCTCCTTCTGAGACATGAAAGCTGGTATTATATATATATATTCTTATATATATTAGGGTAGCGGAAGGATTGGATGCAATGCGCCAAACATTAGTGGGGTGTACAGACGGCCTGGTAGTCCGTTTTTTTGTTTTCAGATGATCATTTATTATACGACATCTGTAAAAGCATCACTGCTCACAGTGGACTTTCGATTGGTCTGATTACAACTCGTCAGTTGTTGTTTCTTCTCTCAAAGAAACACAAGAACAGAACAATGTAACGTTATATATCCATATGTAGTAGTGTTAGTTAATGAAGTTAGCTGCTAGCTTTCTGTTGCACCTGTGCTTAACTATCAGCTGGTATGAGGTTGCTTAGCAACGATAAACATTGCCATTGGGCACGTTGTTATTGTAAACAGGTTTCTGTAAAAGCAAACATCCTAAATGTGCTCCTAAACTGAGATAAGACAGCAGGTTTCTGTAATGAGGCCCGCATGTCTCAGGATTGTGTTCTCCAAGTCATACGTTCCATACTTTTCTGAGTGAAATACACTTCAGAAATCATTCTTAGTGTAGAACCCTACTAGATAATGCGGTGAAGCGTACTGATGTTTCCAGAAGCCTTTTATTGTTCAGCCGTCCTTATATTGAACACAATGCCTTCCTTGCAGTTTCCTCAAGAAACACCGAGCTACAGGAGAGATGATGGAAATAAAATGAGCTCTTACAACATACAAACTTAAACGGTAGACCATATCAATTGGTGTATAAGAAAGCTCGCATTACCGTCGCGTTACAGCCATTCATTTCAACTCCATCTAACATCAGGAGCTAACATCAGCATGCCATTGCGGTAGAAATGCATCAATTGAATTAAATACTTCTTAACAGTTAGATCGAAACAAATCACACAACAAACAACCTTGTTCCCGTTCCAGCTAGGTGCTTAATGGGTTACAGGTAACAAAAATGTTACAGGGAGCAAATACAGAAGGTTAGTTTACCAAAAGGTCTCATAATATGAACAAACCAAAAAACAGCACTAAGAAAAATAAAGGCTTGCAGGAAGTAACTACTTAATAAATAGTCCTCACTAAGGGTTATTTACAACATGAATGAGAAATGGGTAATTTTCAATAGTATACAGTAGGGTGCTCCTACATCCATAGCACTGGTCTCCAAACGGTCTTCATCAAAACTATGTTTTGGTTGGGTTCTCTATTCAGGGACTGAGGTAGGCCTAATGTTAACGGGACGAGAAGCCAAACCGTTTCGTCAGCACTTTGAGGTTGTGTCTCAAAGAAGGCTACTTTATGAACAGAATAACAGGACCCGGGGGGCTTTAATCGGCCACACGACACCGCTCTCTCTCATGGGATCATGGGCTGTGCACTCGGGGGTCAGGAGCGCAGCGCGCCTCTGTCTTGGGCTCCTTTCAAATCCTACTGCTAGCCTACGAGTAGTCTTCAAAATAACAAAACGCCCTTGAATATGAATGATTCATAGAGAGCGATTACTCTTTATTTAATTTCGCCAATAATGCCTATCCATCTCTATCGAAAACGTGGACAATTAACGACTGGATTTAACGGATTTAATGTGGGGGTGTATTAAATAAGGGGTATCGTTGGGTCTCAAGCAAAAAGAAAATAGCTTAAATCTTTTTAAATCTAGTATACATTTATTTCAATTAGCTGGCCGCCTGGACTAGCCGTCAAGTCAGTGTTGCCGCTGTGACGTGTACACGTTACGCCGTAGTGCCCGTGATGTCACAGACCGGATAGAATTATATCCGGTCTGTGACATCACGGGCACTACGGCGTAACGTGTACACGTCACAGCGGCAAGGTACATATCCTGCCTTAACAAGTGGACAAGCCTCAGTGCGGTGTTTGCAATGAGAGGAATATGTTGCGATGTATCTTTGCCAATATGTATGTATTCCTGGATCTTGATGTGAAACTCCTCTGCACGGTAGTTTTTATTGCGCTCTATGAGATCCTGTTCGCGCTTTGGCTATTAGATAAATGGAGAAATCGCCAGCTGGACAGTGTGACAGCCCGGTGCATGCGTGCATGCGAGCCATTGGGACTGCATGCGAAGATGCATGCGAGCTATTGGGACTGTCCAGGACAAGACGATCCAGGTTCTGACTCCTATGATCCGGGGGGCTGTGGACAAGACCCGGTGTCTGAGATGAGTTCATTTCACACAGCCCCGTCTGTCACCAGTTCATTTGTCACAGCCCCCTCTGTCACCAGTTCATTTGTCACAGCCCTGTCCTCCTCCAAGTTCTCTCTGCGTCGGAGGCTCTTTCGCAAGAAGTGGGAGGGAGTCTTTCAAGGAGCGGCCATTTCCACCTCGGACTCTATGGTTAAGAGGGCTCCTGACACAGCTCCATCTGACACAGCTCCATCTGTCAGTCCACCACTTTCCATGACCAGGACCAGTAGAGGAGACAGCCCCGCTAGCGCCTTATCCACCCCCATGGCGTCTAGTGGGGTGGCGCTAAAGGGACAATCTGAGCCGGACGTTCCACGATCGCCCAAGGCCCCCTGGAGATGCAATCTGGAGCTCTCTCGGTGTCAGAGGCTCATTTGTAAGAAGTGGGAAGACGTCTGTGAAGGAGCGACCACTTCTACCTCGGACTCTCTTATGAAGAGGGTACCTGATACAGCCCTGTCTGTAACAGGTCCATCTGACACAGCCCTGTCTGTCACAGGTCCATCTGTCAGTCCACCACTCTCTATGACTAGGACCAGTAGAGGACACAGCCCCGCTAGCCACCTATCCACGAACAAGGTTTTTAGTGGTGTGGTGGTAAAGGGACAATCTGAGCTGGACGTACCACGATCGCCCACGGCCCACTGGAAGCGAGATCTGGAGCTCTCTCTGCGTCAGAGACTCTTTCGCAAGAAGTGGGAGGGAGTCTTTCAAGGGGCGGCCATTTCCACCTCAGACTCTATGGTTAAGAAGGCTCCTGACACAGCTCCATCTGACACAGCTCCATCTGTCAGTCCAACACTCTCCACGACCAGGACCAGTAGAGGACACAACCCCGCTAGCGCCTTATCCACCCCCATGGCGTCTAGTGGGGTGGCGCTAAAGGGACAATCTGAGCCAAACGTTCCACGATCACCCGAGCCCCACTGGAGATGCAATCTGGAGCTCTCTCGGCGTCGGAGGCTCATTTGTAAGGAGTGGGAAGAAGTCTGTGAAGGAGCGACCACTTCTACCTCGGACTCTCTGATGAAGAGGACACCTGATACAGCCCTGTCTGTAACAGGTCCATCTGTCAGTCCACCACTCTCCATGAATAGGACCAGTAGAGGACACTGCCCCGCTAGCCACCTATCCACGAACAAGGTTTTTAGTGGTGTGGTGGTAAAGGGACAATCTGAGCTGGACGTACCACGATCGCCCACGGCCCACTGGAAGCGAGATCTGGAGCTCTCTCTGCGTCAGAGACTCTTTCGCAAGAAGTGGGAGGGAGTCTATCAAGGGGCGGCCATTTCCACCTCGGACTCTATGGTTAAGAGGGCTCCTGACACAGCTCCATCCGACACAGCTCCATCTGTCAGTCCACCACTTTCCATGACCAGGACCAGTAGAGACGACAGCCCCACTAGCGCCTTATCCACCCCCATGGCGTCTAGTGGGGTGGCGCTAAAGGGACAATCTGAGCCAAACGTTCCACGATCACCCGAGCCCCACTGGAGATGCAATCTGGAGCTCTCTCGGCGTCGGAGGCTCATTTGTAAGGAGTGGGAAGAAGTCTGTGAAGGAGCGACCACTTCTACCTCGGACTCTCTGATGAAGAGGACACCTGACTCAGCCCCGTCTGTAACAGGTCCATCGGACCCGGTCCCTTCTATCACAGCTCCATCTGTTAGACCACCATTCGCGATCACCACCCCCATGGCGTCTAGTGGTGTGCTGGTAAAGGGACAATCTGACGCGGACGTTTTACGATCACCCAAGCCCCACTGGAGGCCATGTCCGGATCTGACTCTCCGTCGGAGGCGCATCCGTGGGCTGTGGAGACGAGCCATCCTGATAGTCCGCATCATTGGGATGCTGCTGCCGGACAGGCTGAAGGAGGTGGCTCGCAGTGAAGAGTCCCGTCAGCACATGTCACCTGATTGTGTCCAAGACCCGCTTGTCAGAGCGAGTTGCCTCTTTATTCAAGCGTTCAAAAGAAAGCTTGCAATCTTTAAACATGGGCTACCGGCTCTGAACCAGGAAAAATCCAAGGTCACATCCTGCTAACAGCCTGGCCGGAAACAAGACGTTCAAGACACAATACATAACAAATAACCCCACGATGACAGACCGACCAAAAAGACAACATACGTGGACATGCTGAGGAAGGACCCTGTTTACAGTGCTGATGAACTAAACTCTGGTATGCTGGACCAGGGTGTGTGAAGACGTGTCATCTAGACCATCACCATCTACCCCATTGGCCTCAACATTTGGTTTGTTCAGTTTGGGGTTACTTGTTATGTCTTGTGCTTGTACTGATTTCATTCATGAATAAAGTCTCTGAACATTCTCTGCCTGTGTTTGGGTTCTATCTCCACTGTATCCTGATGCGCGCTAATCAGTGCCCATCCCACGACTGTGCTCAGTGAGCTGCCTGGACTTCCTGTCACACACACGTACACACAGACATACACCAGCCCACTTCCGGCTTTAGGCCTGGGCCATAGCAAACACACACCAGTATTTGCCATGTCTCTCCTATGTCGTTTTTAGCTTCTCTTACTCTGAAAATGTAATTTATTGCTTTATAAATGTTCTTAGCTGGTAGACAAACATACTCCAGGAGCTTGCTCCATCAAAGCTTTATTTGTATAGCGCATTTCATACCCAGAGGCAACACAATGCGCTTTACAGAGAACAAGGGAGGTGGGCATACGACCCACCTCTACATATTCCATAGGGAAGCAAAAAAACAGTAATCACCCGGTGGCCAGATAAGTGAGCTGTAAAAATTCTTCCTTGACCCCTCTCAACAAGGCGATCGACTCCCCCAAATGGTTCTATGTTGCTCCATATCTGAATGTCTGTGTGTCATGTGACATTACTGTTAATGACGTACTGTATTTGTGAAACTGTATAAATGTACATAACCTTTAAAGTTGTCTCATGTTTCTTTCATGCGTTATGTTGCCCAGATATGGATAAAAGACAGTTAGCTCTCTCATACTTGGGCCTCAAACTCAGAGATAAATCTAACGCACCTCAAGTCAAATGTACAGTGTGTGTACTTGACCTAGGTTCTCAGTATGTGACTCACAATTCTCACCAGGGGCGTCACACTCCAATTAATTCACCCATTCCCCCCTCTTTCTCATTCCTGTTGTGCTGCGCCCAGGAAGAGACAGGAGTGGATGGAAGTATACCAGCCGTGCATGTTTTGAGCATGGATTGAGAAAACTAGGCTTTAGGCACAAACTTCTATAGTTGATCAGATGGTGGGGAACAGGCCACAATTAAAGACTGTTTTCAAAGTAGTCAGCTTGTCACAGAGGTGCCAGGTGGTATAGACTGAAGGAGGACTGCCAGGTGGTATAGACTGAAGGAGGACTGCCAGGTGGTGTAGGCTGGAGAGGAGGGCTTGGTTTGGCTACACCCTTCCATCCTGCCAGGCCAAACTGCCCTCTGTGGTGCTCTCGTCTTCAACTCAAAGCTCATTGAAGAGCCGGGGTTCCAACCAACACCCTCTCAGATAATACATCTCAGTCCTAATCTATAAACAACTATTGTATGGTATAGTGATGCATCTCATCAGGTGGTCTCTGGACAGTGTGTTGTGTTCTCCAGGTGTACTTCCTGTGCTCTCCCGCCGAGAGGGACTGCATCACTGCTACATCACACACCTGACCTCTGACCTTCTCATCCTGGGACTGCATCGCTGCTACATCACACACCTGACCTTCTCATCCTGGGACTGCATCGCTGCTACATCACACACCTGACCTTCTCATCCTGGGACTGCATCACTGCTACATCACACACCTGACCTCTGACATTCTCATCCTGGGACTGCATCGCTGCTACATCACACACCTGACCTCTGACCTTCTCATCCTGGGACTGCATCGCTGCTACATCACACACCTGACCTCTGACCTTCTCATCCTGGGACTGCATCGCTGCTACATCACACACTTGACCTCTGACCTTCTCATCCTGGGACTGCATGGTGTACAGATCGTCTTTTTGTTACTCGGGTAATCAATGTACATATAATACTCCATCTGCCTTGCCTTTTTTTCTATACATGAGCACAATAAAAAATAAATATTAAAAATTAAGTATATCCACAACATTGGTCTGTGATGTTTTTCAAGCACTCATTCAATCACAGACAGACAGGAGCCGGCGTTAAAGAAAAGAAGCACTTAAGAATGTTTATTTTTTCCACAACTGGCCAAGATACTCAGTAGAACAACATTAGAATACAGCCATTTGTAACAGGACGGAAATACTTGGATTACAGTGTAACAAACGTACAAACAAGCGTTTGGAAAATATCGGCCATCTGGGTTTGGTTTGTATAACCAGCCTGGTGGAATCCAGCAGTTTGCTGGAGTCGTTGAGTCGGGTGTTGGGGATAAGACCTCCCTTTGAGTTGGATCCCTGGATTACACGGACAAACCTCTGGGTAGACTTGTCGAACATCACTAGTGAGGGCTAACACCTGGCTGGAATAACATTACACATGACACTTTAGAACAATCAATCAAAGCTTTATTTATATAGCGCATTTCATACCCAGAGGCAACACAATGCGCTTTACAGAGAACAAGGGAGGTGGGCATACGACCCACTCTCTACATATTCCAGAGGGAAGCAAAAAAACAGTAATCACTGTGTCAACAACATTGACACATGCAGTTTATGACTGTTTCCATATCTACAGTATATGTATTTATGATAGTATATTACAGTAATCCACATAAAAAATGCTGTGTGTAGGATCTGCCTCTAGGGGGAGCTCTTGAACACCAGACCATCAGACTACATCTATATTGTATATAGAATTATATGGCTGGTCACAAATTATTCAATCCTATTCATTTATCACCAATATCTCTGGGAAAAGCTAAAATTGCTCTTTCTCATACAATTGTGCTGCTGGATTAAGGTTTTTATTCTTTAGGAATTAAGACTGCTTTTACAGTAGGTATGATGTGAAGTTTCTTTATGAATTAAGACTGCAGTTAGGTATGAAGTGAAGTTTCTTTATGAATTACGACTGCAGTTGGGTATGAAGTTATGTTTCTTTATGAATTCAAACTGCAGTTAGGTATGAAGTTATGTTTCTTTATTGAATTGAGATTCTAATATTGGTAGGTTGTCACACACAGCAGTTTGCCAGATGTGGCTCAGGAGTGAAAAATTCTCCCCATCCATTGTCAATGCTAGGGGGGTGAAATGGACATATCTCGACGTAGGAATGTCACAGAGACAAGGAGTTTGGATATAAAGCTATCGACCTAATGAATGCAGCAATACCAAACATTACTACTCGCACGTGCACATGCACAGAGCCACAAAATGCATTAATTGGCGGAGGTCTGTGCTCTCTCAAGCACCATCTCGTTTCTGTTTAAGCAGAGAGCTGAGCATCTTCTTGTCAACAAATGTACACCTCTCTTTTTCAGACACAAGAGGGAGTCAGAGTGTAGGGAATAAGCCATTTCCTGTTTGTTCAAAGACAGCTCTTTGAGCTGCAGGAATCAGGAAATTAAGTTGACCATCTTTTGAATAAAGGCTCAAAACAAGTGTCAAAGACATTTTAGAGGACTATTTCGTAAATATGTTTGTGACAACCTTGGTAGCATGATCATTGATTGATTACTGCATGATTTAATGATGGATTATTAGAAAACAATAAATATTGACCTGTAGGTCTACTGTATGTTACACCTTCAGAACTAGATACTGTACAGTGGCACTTGGAAGTGTCCCCCATCCCCAACCCACGTTGACCTTTTACATACCAACAAACCTGTGAGAAGGTATACATTTAACAGAATCAAAATTGACTGTGAAAACATATAAAATGTTATTGTACAGTAGGCTATATCAGTTGCACTTACTTTTTTTTTCTCTTGTCTTTAGTCGTATACCGTCTTGGTTGCTTCTGTGTGTTTGTTTCCTGTAGTGATTGTCTACCTGCGCCAGTGTCCCTATAAGAAAATGAGGAATAGAACATCATAGTCTAGTTGATAATAAAGTTAATACAGTAAAAAGGACAATTATACTACCAACCGTGACCCTAATTGCGTTGCTATATGTGTGGTATAAATACAGCTGAGTTGAGCTAACGTACTTGTGATTACCAGGTCATGAGTACAGCTACTGTTGGGTGAAGTTAAGGCATGCTAACACAGTACGTAAAACTGACGGGACACATTGGTGTAAATGTGGTAACTTTGCGACGGTACCAGCAGCGGACCTAGCTGACACCTAGCTGACACTTGCCTTTTCAGTCGCAAAATAACCAAAATAGCCGTCCTCAAGGACACTGTAAGGGAACGTAGCCGCCACTGCTGCTTAAATCCGTAACTACGATGTAATTAAATAACGTGACAATGTGGTTACATCACAGTCCCAATCTGACTTTATTGGAAATGTGTCACAGTGGGTCAGAACATTTGTAAATTACTTAGGTTTTAAAATAAATTTTGAAGTCATACAGTTACAGAATTGTAATAATGAGGAGAAATCCTGCATGTCTGTTTTGTGTGTAATTTCTCATTTACAGTTAATATTAACACTAAATATTTGCAGTCTAGGCCTAATAAAAATAATGATAAAAAATATGCCTATGAATAAAGTCCTAATTTTGCAACCTAAATGTGAGCAATGAACGCTGAGCAGTGAACGTAGAATGCAAGGCATTGGGCTACTTTCTTAGGTGACACAATTGAAGAACTAGACAAACAAGTTACACACTCTGGTACAGTAGGTGGCTGTATGCACATTAAAGTTGTTTGCGATCCGCCACTAAACCCAGCGAAGACGAAGACGACGGATTAAACTTCCGCTCCGTTTGAAACAGAAACGATTGAGAAAGACCAACACGCTGTCTTTGTCCCCGCGACAACACAGATCCTGTAAGAATCTCAATTTCAATGTATACAGTACATAGCTAGCTATGTATTTTGGTATCGTCCCAGATAAAACACCAACGTTATGTGCAAGCTACCCTTTTGTAATGATTATCTATATGCAGATGCTCTCATTCCAATGTTAGCTAACTAGCTAGCCAGCTAACGTGATTAGCCTTTTTCTGTACATCATGGCTAGCTAAGTAGCCTACATAAAATTACTCTGTCGCAATTATTGTTATAACTTTCGCTTTTTCGTAATTGTAGCTTAAATTATAATGTTGGCTTGGCAACTTGAGAATATTTCAGTTGTGTACACTATAACTTTTATGAAGTGTTGTGTGGGCCATTGTTTCCTAATTACGGGCAATGGTGGAGTCTTCTCGAGTCTAGCAGGCTCGCGCGAGCTCCTGCACGTTCGTACTGTTTCATCGCTTGGAATAAAATGCGATAATTAGCTTACTAATTGATTTCGCATTAACCCACGACACCGTTAGTATGTGTTTGTTTTTAGGCATTAATTTTTCCGAAGTTAACGTTAACAGAATACTAGAAGCCCCAACAACAGAGCTAGGCTAGCTAGCAGGATTTGTTATAGCAGCCATCTTGGCTTTTTTGGTTACAGCAGCCATCTTGGTGGATTTCATGTTACTCTTAACTGTTGAAATGGTTGCTCATTCTGTCAAACGGGTAAAGAATTGTGTACTACGTTTTCACTCACATACAAATCAAAATTTTGCATAATAGGTACTCATGATGTGGACTACTAATATAGTGTCTTGCAAAATCTATTTAATTACTGAGTGTGAAGGGTGGTAGACATGTTGCCCTGTTCCTCTAAACGTGCCAGAAATCACGTGGTCCTGTGGAGTGTGCATGTCAGCCAACGAGAGGGTCACCCACCCACTCTCTCTCTCTCTCCCCTCCCATGCTCTCAGTTGCCAACCTCCCAGTTCTTGTTTGAACTGAGCAAGAAGCAGGTGAGCGGGACAGGAAGAGGCGCTAAAACGGGGACAGGCGTCCTGGGACAGCACCACAGGCTCTGTGAGTCTTGTTCAGTTGAATGCCCTCATGAGTATTAACAGAAGAGCACCATATACATATGCACACATACACTCTAACATGTCGCTCTCTCCTCAGGTCAGCCCAATGGTCTCTGATGGTTCTGTCTGGCCAGCCCTTAGGTGGAGAAACACCTGATCATCAATATAGGCAGGCACACGTAAGTACAAATGCACATACGTTTCCATAGACGGGATAAACAAATGGGAATATTGATATTGAGTTAATGTTAGCGGTAGACATGTGAGATTCATAAGACGCATCACTGACGCCAGTGACGCCCCAGTATCAGGGAAATTGAGCAATTGCTTCCCTGTAGTGCAAACTTGCAAGATTCGCTCAGTTATTAACCCTTCTTGCCTTTTTTGTTGTTGGTTTTCTCTCTCCTCCTTCCTCTCTGTGCAGTTCTCCTGTGTGCTGAGCCGCTATCCCATGTATTGCCACTGCTGACAGGGTAGAGCTCAGCCCCATGCAGAAGTGAGTGATGAGGAGAGGGAAGATCATTTTCCCGTTTTTTTTCCCTCCAGTTTTAGGAACCGTCTCAAGAATGTGTTCCCCACTTTTATGCCTTTAAATCAGGGTTGGAGTATTCCAGGTGTGTGGCCATGGCCATGAACACCAGTAGAGGAGGGAACCAAGTGTCTCATTCTCTCTCCACAGTTGTGTGGTTGTAACCCCCCACTAGCTACATATTCATTCAATCTTTATTTAACCTCGTGAATCAATTGAGAGTAAGCTCTCATTTACAATGACGTATAATCACTCTATATTTGAACTTGTACTACAGGTGAGATAATCCTTTTTAATGGTCTCTCTCATTCGCTCTCCTAGCTGTGATGTTAGAGTTGTGCAAGACTTAGGTGTTCTCCTGCTCTGAGTGCCCATTCTCCTATACCTCCCAGATCTACCTCCACAAGCACATCAAGAGGAGCCATGACAACCTCTGTCTCTGCTGAGGAACACACAGAGCATTATGAAGTAGCCAGTGCCTTGGCGAAGGTGTTTGAGCAGCAGTCATCAATGGATTAACTCCCAAGACACAAGGAAGAGACAGCGCAACACGCACTATGACTCCAGTGACGAAGGTAATATAATAAAGTGCATTCAACAGTCCCAAAAGAGTACTACTTGAGTTGACTAATCTGAGCTTATTTACCTCTACTATATGTTACAGTGCCCAGGCAGCCGGTCGGCAGAACTCAGACCAGACCAGCTATGCCAGGTGCCAGAGCCGGAAGGCCAGCTCTGCCAGTTATCAATGCAGGTATCCATGCATGTTTGTGTTGGTGAAATGTCTATGCATATTTGTCTTACTTATACTTACAGTTAACTCAGGACTTTCTGAAGACTCATGTACTCAGTTCACTAATTCGCTCATCTCACATCTCACTACTCGGCAGTAGATGTTCATCGCCCGGGTCCTTTGAGCCAAGGCGCTGTGAGCCCAGGCCCTTCAGCCCTTCAGACGTCCAGGCACGAGCAGCATGCATCAGCGATTAGCACCCCGGCCAGACCAGGTCAGGGTCTGACATGTCTCATGTCGAGTTGATTCTTCCCCTTATGCCAGAATCACTATGCCGCCAGCACCATAGTTTCCTGCTCATCCCTTTATCCTCTGGTTTTCAGGTAGTTCTCTGATGCCATCGCCTGTGAGACCAACAGCTCCAGCAGTGTTGCAATCAAGCTCTGCAGATGCTGGTATGCTGAATTTTGTGAACTACTTCATGCTGCATGTAGGGATATACTTTGAGCTGAATATCCATTATGGGACCGTACAATTACTTATAGCCACATCTGTGTTTAATATCCAGACTTCCAGAGGATGATGTGTCAGCAGTTCTCCAGCGTCATGCAGAGTCTGAGGGAGATGGCACAGACAATGATGAGGCTGGAGCAGAGGCTGGAGCAGAGACTGTCCGGCGAGTCTGCAGACAGCTATCGGGGAGCAGTACTGGATGACCTGCACCCTGCTAAAACGGAGGAGGAGCTGCTGGTCTTGGAGGAGCAGCTGAAGGACAAGGATCATTCAAAGGAAGATGGTGAGTAACTTCAGGGCAGAACTTTGTTCCTTATTTTTGCAGGGAAGTGTTAAGGAAATGTAAAAGTAAATGATTGTCTTTATGTTTTGCAGACACGATATCTGAGTTCCATTGGCAGCAAAGATCTGCCAGATGTGGTCCGGCGGGTGCTGTCAGCCATTGCCATACACAGAGTGTGGTGTGTCTACAGCATCCATGGGAAGAGGGGGAAGAAGCCTCTGAAGAATATGACCCTCTACAATGTCATATTACGTAAGGGATTGTTCATATTTTCGCAAAATAATACATTGTCTTTGCTTCATGCCATGTGCATTGAAACCATTCCCTTTTTGGTTAAAAGGTGCAGTTATGGCCTGTAAGCCAAGCACCACTGTGACGGAGGTGTCTGCCCAGCTGCAGGAGATGCTGAAACATGCCCCTGCTCGATGCAAAAAGGTATGTGATGTCAGGCAGTTAATTTTCTCGTATCCAGTGACATGGCACGCTTCCAATGAACGTATGCGACTTGCTTTTACAGCCATTTCATTATGTCCTTAAGCCTCTGCTCCAGCCCAGCTGACCTCCCCAGCCCAGCCCCTGACCGCAGCTCCAGCCCTGACCACAGTGGAGTATTCAGATGAGGATGACCTCTTCAGCCCAGACCCTCGATTCAGATGTGGGTGACCCCCAGCCCATCTCCCTAAACCTGCCTTTCCAGCCTGCCAAGATGGATGCCTTTTTTGTAAATAGTTTTTGTAAATTTTAACCTTTTTTTTGTGGGATACAACGGTCTGTTCCCGGTCTGCCTGCCACAGAATGCGCACTTTGTTTCATTTTTGTTTTTAGAACTTTTGCAATTGTCAGATAATGGGTTGCTAGCCAGAGCTTGTACATACTTTTTTTTGCTTTTCTGGCTATGCGTAATGTGACAGACCGTAAACCTCATCCCTGTAAATATGTATACTTTTAATTTGTAATGTACTTTGTGTAATAAAATGTTCTAAACTGTTAATGGTGTTCAGTCTTATATTGGTTTGTATCATAATGCTTGCTGCTATATCCCCATATAGCATTAATTCGTTTTTGTACTGGTAAATGCTAAATATAGCCAGTGGTACTGCAAATGCTAAATATAGCCAGTGGTACTGCAAATGCTAAATATAGCCAGTGGTACTGCAAATGCTAAATATAGCCAGTGGTCAGTAAGTGACCATATTTGCACCGTGCGAAAAAGACGTGCAGACCAAGTCATATAAATACCTGTAAATCTAGTGTCAGCCAAGTGAGTTTATTACGGAAGTTCCTGCCCACGTTTTTTGCACGCGGCCGCAACCATATTTGCACCGTGCGAAAAAGACGTGCAGACCAAGTCATATAAATACCTGTAAATCTAGTGTCAACCAAGTGAGTTTATAACGGAAGTTCCTGCCCACGTGATCACGTGCGTTCTTTGCACGCGGCCGCAACTTCTGAATGACGTGTCGTTCTAACGTAGCGGCTACTAATCGGCAGATCTCGCGTTTCCGTAAATGGCCGCGTAATTTCCGCACGTGGCGCAGATTAATCGTCACCTATAGCGGCCGTATGTAGAACGTTTGCGCAACCTGCGTGTGTTAGTAGGGTATTAGGCCTATAGCCTAATCTGTTACCAAATGAACAACTCCTTGGCTATGATGCATGTGATAGATCAATGTGAAATTCTACTGTTTGGGTTTCTTAGAAAGTACTAATAAGTGTCTATTAGTATATAGCTATACTTGTCCAAATACAATTTCTTAACCTCTCTATCCCGTCGCCACCGTGGCGCAATTCCTTGTTGAGAAGGGGCCACAAACTCACAGAAGTAGATCTTTCATAAAGTAGGCCCTACAGCTAGCAATTGGCCGCAGCCGATAAATTGTCTCAAATCTGCTACAGTGGACAAAAAAGCTATGGATATGCACCTTCAAATAATGGTCAAACACATAGCCTAAATAATTCAAATAAAATAATATCAAGGAAACAGACCAATGGTTACAACCAAAATAGGTCTGAAAGACACTGAAAAAGTAAGGTGAAAATCATTTAAAACAAAACGTATACTTTTTGACATGAATCATTTAATTGCTAGTCATGAATCCTTTAATTGTTGACCATACTGCACCGTATCTTATTTAAGACCACAACCCTTCATTTCAAACGGTATCACGTGGCTTCTTATAGCCTACGTCACAAACACAAACCCGGAACCAACTTGACAGACGATATCAGTGGAGATGCTGCATGATGAAGCCCCAACACTTCAGTCAATGTTGCACTTTTTATCATGACATCATATCCTGTTATGATCGGTGAAGAGTCTCTGGTCGAGTTATGGACCCATGTTGCTTCTTGTAAAGTAACTTCTTGCCTGTTTAAATAAAAGTGCTCCCTTCCTGTGTCCGGATGACCAGCCTTGTTCTAACACGAGGGCGTGTCCAGTACTGACCAATCAGACATTGCTCAAAAATCTAATGGAAAAAGGCACATTTTCAAAGATCTATCAGGGCCAACATGTCATTCCAGCAAAACGTCAACAGATCAGAAGACAACATGTGGTTAATACGTGTCAATGAGGTGTTAACCTGAACATAACATATGGAACCCAAACATTTGTATTGTAAATAAAACATTTTGATAGAAAAAACTTTCATATAGGCCTACTGTAAATCTCTCTCTATCTCTTGTCTCTCTATCTCGTCTCTCTTCAACTCTCTCAAATAAACCAGTAAAGGTTTCATCCAACAAAACCATTCAAACCTCCAACAGTGGAGTCACATAGGTGCCTTAAAATCTGCTTAACCAATCAGATCTCAACCCATGTCTCAAGACACCAAATGAGGACTGTCCAATTTGTAGAAAGTGGCATTTCATGCCTCAGCACGTAATGTCAATAGTTGACACTCAGCAGTGCACTGTGGTACAAGCCTATTGGTCTACACTAGGCCGTTGGGTGTAGTTGGTTGGTTGGGCTCGCTTGGGTGGGGAGAGGTGGGATAGGTCGCCTCTTCCGTTGGGCAACCTTTCCTCTGCGACCGTTCAGGAGCTGAGAGGCAGCGGTCTCCATCTCCTGGGGGTCAAAGTTCATTGATTCCGCCATTTCCTGCTTTGTCACGGATACGAAACCAGGGTCGTTGGCCAAGACTTCCAAACCTCCATTTATCAGGGCCTGCAAGAGAGAGGAGAGAGAGAGAGGGAGGAGACAGAGGAGAGAGGGAGAGAGAATGTGAGGTAGAGAGAGGGGAGAGAGATGGAGGGGAGAGAGAGAGAGTGTGAAGGAGAGGGAGGCGAGAGAGAGAGGGAGGGGGACTCCATATTGAACATGCCTTGGTGTTTTTGTGACATAGAATTTAGTTTCATATGTCAAATCACAGGAGAGCAAATGTCTGCTAAAGTCAGTGTGCAAATTTTAAATATTGATGCTCAGCTATGCTCAGAGACCTCGGTCAGAGAAGCCCCTGAAGTGTCAAATGCCACCTTGCTGTTTCAAAGTTATTTCGAAACAAGTTCATAATGATGGAATATGTCACAACTGAGGCTGTACTGTCCAGTCCATCTATAATGTCCAGATGACTTCCTGCTCTGCCCTCACCTCCTGAATCAGTCTGTCCGCTGCCCTCTCTGAGTCCTGCCCCACAGCCTGCTGGGAGCTGGAGTTCTCAGTGCCCTGGGCGGGGCCGGTGGTCTGGAGCTGGAGGTCTGTGACCGAGTGACATCCGCTGGCTCCTGAGATGGTGTACACCTGAGCGCGAGTCTCCTGTTCATAGACCAAGCTAGAAAAGCACAAGTAGATTAGATTAGATAGGTTGATCCATCCACCATTGTTTCTGCTTATTGAGTAAGAATGAACACAACACTACCTACATGCACGCTCACACTACCCATATGCACACACACACACACACACACGCACGCACAATGCGGTAGTCCTCACCTTTCCCTTGAGCCTTCACCTTTGTTGTTGGTGTTGTTGTTGTTTATATTGTTGGGCGCCGCCTCGCCATCTGCGAACTGAAGGGGGCGCTGGTTGGTCATCTGGGTGGGGTTGCTGTGGCCTTGGTCTGAGTAGGGCTCCACGTGGTTCCCAAACAGACCGCCCGCCCTCTGGAAGGGCAGCAGAGACAGGGAGAAGCATGGTGTTTTGTTGGCTTCCTTTAAAGTTGGTTTCCTTTAAAGGTGCAGTGTGTAGAATTTTGTGGCATACTTTTGTGTAGTAGGCAATGACATGGAATATAATATTCATAGGCATATTTTAATTAGTACATAAGCATGAAAATAATAATCTTTTTTTTTTCATAACCTTAGAATGAGACCTTTATATCAACATAAAGTAGGTAGGGTCCTTTCATGGAGGTCGCCATGTTGCGTCATGTAATTGTATTCAGTTGGTTGCCATCTACAACCTCAGCACTGTAGATGCTGTCAGAAATCACACACTGCACCTTTAAAGGCACACTTTACAGTGCGCCTTTAAATCACACACTGCACCTTTAAAGGCACACTTTACAGTGCCCCTTTAAATCACACACTGCACCTTTAAAGGCACACTACAGTGCCCCTTTAAATCACACACTGCACCTTTAAAGGCACACTTGTACAACCCAACAGCACTCTATAGGCGTTGGCGTCTGATACCGTTACTAAACATTTCACATAATTCTCGCTCTTCTTCCCTTTTCCTCTCCCCGGTCCACTTCCCCTCTTCTCTCCTCCCTCCCTCTTTTCTGTCCCCCTCTCTCCTCCTCCTCCTCCTCCTCCTCACCCTGAAGATGCCCTCCTCCTCCGCCGCCTCCTCCATGGCCCGGTCCATCTCCTCCTCATACAGCAGCTCTCCAGAGATGGCCCTGTGGAGCTCGGGGGCCGCCTCCTCCTCAATGCTCCTCAGACCGGCCTGGGAGGAGGAGAGAGAGAGAGAGAGAGAGAGAGAGAGAGGAAGGGGGGAGAGAGAGAGAGAGAGAGAGGGGGGGGGAGAGGAAGAGAGAGAGGGAGAGAGAGAGAGAGAGAGGGGTGGGAGAGGGAGAGAGAGAGAGAGAGAGAGAGAGAGAGAGAGGGGGGGGGGGAGTGAGAGAGAGAGGGGGGGAGGGAGAGAGAGAGAGGGTGAGAGAGAGAGAGAGAGAGAAAGAGAGGGGGGGGAGTGGGAGAGAGAGAGAGAGGGTGAGAGAGAGGGGAGGGGGAGAGGGACAGAGAGGGGGGAGAGAGGGAGAGAGTAGGTTTGTAGGTGTCTGGGTTGAGAATACATTTGTACAATAGGTGCTGGGGTAACAGTATAGGTTTGTACTCTAGGTGTCTGGGACAAGTTGAGAGTAGGTCTGTAGTTTTTTGGGATGAGAGTAGGTTGGTTTGTGTAGGTGTCTGTTGAGTGTAGGTGTGCAGGTGTCTGTGTTGAGTGTAGGTGTGCAGGTGTCTGTGTTGAGTGTAGGTGTGCAGGTGTCTGTGTTGAGTGTAGGTGTCTGAGTTGAGAGTAGGTGTGCAGGTGTCTGGGTTGAGAGTAGGTGTGCAGGTGTCTGGGTTGAGAGTAGGTGTGCAGGTGTCTGGGTTGAGAGTAGGTGTGCAGGTGTCTGTGTTGAGTGTAGGTGTGCAGGTGTCTGGGTTCAGTGTAGGTGTGCAGGTGTCTGGGTTGAGTGTAGGTGTGCAGGTGTCTGGGTTGAGAGTAGGTGTGCAGGTGTCTGGGTTGAGAGTAGGTGTGCAGGTGTCTGTGTTGAGTGTAGGTGTGCAGGTGTCTGGGTTCAGTGTAGGTGTGCAGGTGTCTGGGTTGAGTGTAGGTGTGCAGGTGTCTGGGTTGAGAGTAGGTGTGCAGGTGTCTGGGTTGAGAGTAGGTGTGCAGGTGTCTGGGTTGAGAGTAGGTGTGCAGGTGTCTGGGTTCAGTGTAGGTGTCTGTGTTGAGTGTAGGTGTGCAGGTGTCTGTGTTGAATGTAGGTGTGCAGGTGTCTGTGTTGAGTGTAGGTGTGTCGGTGTCTGGGTTGAGTAAGTCTCAGTGTCTCAGTGTCTGTGGGTGCATGTGTTGAGAGTAGGTGTTCAGTACAGGTGAGCTGAGAGCAGCTCTGACCTGGATCTCGGTGGTGTTGTTCTTGTTGGATCTGAAGCCGTAGTACTCCTCCTGTCTCTTTTTCAGCTTCCTGAAGTAGTCCTGGATCAGGAACGTGGCGTAGAACTTCCCCACCGTCACCTCGTCATCTGCCACCACACATCCAGACGCATGAATACCCACATAGCAAGCGGATCTGGGCCATATACAGGCCAGATCTGGCCCTTGTGGCTTAGTTCCGGCCCATATATGGCCCAGAATCATTACACATCCGCTTGCTATCTGGGTGGGCTTCCCAGAATCTTATAACAGTTATGAGATGTACTGTACTATTGTATTTTAGATTGCTATTCTTGCACTTTGCCTTCAGCACTAGATTATGCTCTTAGTCACTTGTTTTAGAAAGGAGATGCACTTGTGAGTTCTGGCAAGTAGTAGTACATTGGCTCTTCCTACGTTAAATGCAATTATTGTTAGTCGCTTTGGATAAAAGTGTCTGCTAAATGACTGTAATATAATGTAATGTACTGTAATATAGAAGGAGTAGTTTGCTTGGGGAAGTACAGTTGATTGATGGTATTGTATGTAGGCTAGGTCATATTGATTGATGGTTCCGCATATATAATAGGTCATATTGATTGATGGAGGCTAGGTCATATTGATTGATGATGATAGTGTTGGTCTGAAATCCAGATCGATCATGTGGTTCTTGTGGTGCTCATGTGTTCTCTCGTCTTCTCACCTCCTATTGGTGGAATGACCTACGTCTTCTCACCTCCTATTGGTGGAATGACCTGGTCCAGCAGCTTCATACTGGTCCTCTTCCAGATCTTCTTGATGATGGCTCTCAGCTCCTCATTGGCCTGTTCAAAATTACCTAATGACCAATAGAACGACTGTCGTTAGGCATCTTCATCCATAAATGAGACTAATTTACAAACACACTATACTTTACCATACCATACCATCTCTCTCTCTCTCTCTCTCTCTCTCTCTCTCTCTCTCTCTCGTTCTTTTAAAAACACACACACACACACACACACACACACACACACCTTCAGTCTTGATCTTCAGTGCGGTCCTGACCAATGCGAACAGTGTAGCGTTGAAGGTAACCGTTCCGTCACTGTTAAGTGGCATGTTCATTGACACCAGCCTCTGCAGACACACACGCACACACACACGCACACACACACACACACACACAGAAAATATTAGCATACCAGTGTAGACATACAGTATGTTTTACAATCCTCCCAGGATGGAAGTGAAGTTCTTTTCATGGGAATGTTGAGAGTAGGTCTGTAGGCGTCGGGCTTGAGAGTGCAGTACAAGTGCTTGGCCAGCAGGTGGCGCAAGCATCAGCCTTGCTGCCCAGGAGGGTTTGGGGTGGGGCCCAGTGCTGAAGTAAACAGTAGTTGAGAGGTTCTCACCTTGCAGGCCACCCTGTGGGGGCAGAACTTGCCGAAACCAAGAGGAGGCGGGATCCGGCGCAGCAGAGTCACCACATCCAGATGCTTGATACGCCCCCTACAGGCCAGGAGGAGGCCATGCGTGTAGATTTACTGTATACTGTAGCAATACACACAACACACACACACACACACACACACACACACACACACACACGTGCACACACTTACGTGGCCTCAGGGTCGTATTCTGCCCAGATCTTCTTGAATTCGTCCAGGTGATGGGGTCCAAGGATGGACCAATCACGTGTCAGGTAGTCAAAGTTATCCATGATGACCGCCACAAAAAGGTTGATGATCTGTAGAGGATGACAGTAGTTAACATTATTAGCTAACAGTGACAGTGTTGTGTGTGCGTGTTGTGTGTGAGTATGTGTGTGTGTGTGTGGGTGTGTGTGTACCATATAAGAGAAAGTGAGAGGGTAGGTATGTGTGTGTGTGTGTGTGTGTGTGTACCATATAAGAGAAAGTGAGAGGGTATGTGTGTGTGTGTGTGTGTGTGTGTGTACCATATGAAAGAAAGTGAGAGGGTTGTGTGTGTGCGTGTGTGTGCATGCGTGTGTGTGTGTACTACACAAGTACCAGGAAGGCACAAAGCATATAGAAGCTCAAGAAGTAGGCGATGGAGAAGCTGGCTCCGCAGGTGTACTCCTCTCCCGGCAGGAAGTCGGACTTAGGATCACACTTCTTCCCGTACATGCAGGCTAACATCACTTCCTGCCACGCCTCCCCCGTAGCACACCTGAACAGGAAACAGAACACAGTCACTGAACATATAAACACATGCTAACTGCTTGTCTAGGCGCTGCGAACATCTAATATTCAGTGGAAAATCACACCCGAACACACTGAGAAAGCACACCTGAACACAAATGTGAGCAAAGATTTGAGAATTTGCCGCGGTATTAAAAGATGAAAGCCAGTGTGCTGTGTTAAAGGAGCAGGTAGGCAGGATGAGACCCACCTGAAAAGAAGCAGCACAGCTTGAGGGAATGTCTGGAAGTTGTTGTTCCTGTTGATGTAGGTGCCGTCCACCAAGGCTATTTTACCAAAGATCTGCAAGGGGAACAAACAAACGTTTTTTTCCCTGTACCTGTGTGTGTGTGTGTGTGTGTGTGTGTGTGTGTGTGTGTGTGTGTGTGTGTCTGCGTGGGTGTGTTATTGGTAACAGTACCTGCATCCCGACAACAGCGTAGATGAAGAACAGCATGAGGATGAGGAGTGCCACATAAGGGAGAGCCTGCAAGATAACCAATCACCACATCAGAGAGATACACAATAACCAATCACAGCCTCAGAGAGATACACAATAACCAATCACAAACTCAGAGAGATACGCAATAACCAATCACAGAGAGATACGCAATAACCAATCACAACCTCAGACCGTAACCACTCACAGCCTGGACCTGACCAGGAAGTAGATGACTGACCTGGAAGGACTTGATGAATGTCCACAGAAGGTTCCGGATTCCCTCAGAGCGATTCAGCAGTTTCACCAAACGCATGACACGGAACAGTCGGAAGAATGTGATCGACACACTCATATTCTCGGAGGCCTTTCCAGAAAAAGATTTAAAAAAATAACTCATCTCTTAGATACATGATCATTAAGTTAGAAGATTTTACTGTGGTCTTTCAGTAAATTATGTGAACCAATGACAAACGAGTATGACTGAACATGTGAACCAATGACAAATGAGTATGACTGAACATGTGAGCCAATGACAAATGAGTATGACTATACATACCGCGATTGCTTGCATGGGGTTCACCTCCTGAAATACCAAAGAGACATTTAAGTACCTTGACATTTGACCACTGGAAATCAGAATTCTCCGTGTTTATTAGGAGTCTTACATAACCGCTAACTACAAAAGCAAACAACACCCCAGAGAAAAGAGCCGTTAGTGAAGCTCACCTCTCAGGGGCTCATCAAGTCTGGGCTGAGTTTCCCAGAGGCATCGTAGCGCTATGATGAACGCCATAGCTTACGATGAACGTAGCGCCACGATGCCTCTGGGAAACTCAGCCCTGGTTTGTGTTAGTAGAAGCCAGACAGGTGAGTAACGGAGTTAACCCTTGCATGAACAGCAGTCAACAAGTTAGAAAAAGCTCAACGCTACATCGCAATATGATTGATGTGCTGGTGGGTTAGATACTTCAACACGGCTGCTTATTGTACTGTATGTGTAACGGTGTTTACTAACCCACAAGGATCTTAACTAGGGCTAACCGAACCTTACAGAGCATGAACTAGGAAAATACTGACCACAAACACACAAGACCATCCCCCAGAAACACGCTTCAACCACTCAAAAAACTTGATGGCATGAGTAGACATTATTTATACTGAGGAGTCAGTTTAACATAGTGTTAAGCTCAATTACATAGGTAAATTCACAGTACTATTGGGGTCGAAGAATAGCTCATGTAATGCTTATGAAAGAATAGAAATGCAATGCGTGTAAAGGCTCACACAACATCGAGCGACGTCAGGACAACGGCCATGCAACATCCACGTGACGTCAAAACAACATTTACGCAACATTTATGCAACAAGCAAGTGCATAATTACAGCGCAGCCGTGGAGACAGTACAGTCCTCCAGAGGCGGCCAGAGCTGCCTGAAGGGGGCGAGAGACAAGAGACACAGGAAGTGAGTTCGGGGAGGAAGTGACATCAGCAGACACAGGAAGTAGGAGAGGGAGAGCCAGCCACAGGAGGGAAGAGCGTGGAGAGTCGAAGGGGGGCAATGGAGAGAGACAGAAGACTGCATTATGTAGGAACAAAAGATAAGAAGAACCAAAAAGGTTAGAAAGAGAAAAGATGTGAGAACCGAAAGACAACAAAGCAACAGTCAAATACGCGACTGGATGAACACGTCAGCTGCCATACAGGTGCGTCGGAACATCGATTGAAGGGTCTTCTGAAGGTTTACTGCAATGGCTACTTCTACTTTCATGAAACAAATACTTTACATGTAGAATGTTATCGGCTCCACAAATCTAGAGCAGGATTTCAGGTGTCATAACATTTGGTCTAAAAATTACAATTTGTTAGACATGTTCATTCTGCCATCTTAAAGGAGGTCTATCCCTTTAAGGTGGACTATCCCTTTAATTCTAAATACTGGATGTGTAAATACCGAAATCACAGTAAAATCACAGAAAGTTATCTCTCTCAGTTCCCAGCGACAGTGGTTGACAGGTAGACGCATGGCGATGAAGCAAGGTGACCGGGATTAGTTTCTGCCTTCAACAACAGAACTGATTCCGAATCTGTATTTCGAATCTGTAGAGCTTCAAATGATGTTGGTGAGATGAGAAAGCTGGTCTGGGGCCAGCTGTTAAAGGCAGAAAGTAGTTCCACATAAAAGGGCGCGGTTTTCAAGGCCGGGCAACACCAGGCGCTGCTCAGCTTCATGGTGGGTGTGACACGATGACCCTATTCAAATACATTCAAATACTTACAAAGTTGTATTTACCTTTCCTCCTCCCTCCCCTTCTTTGATTAAACATTTATGCAAATTGCCCCTGGCAACAATATTGTTAAATCAACATTCTATTAATGTCATGTTTTACATTATATTTAATTTGGTTGGGAATAATTGATCGTAATCAGTTGACAAATATCACATTTTTTCTTTGTTGGTTGGGCGTACGTTGATATCCCAATTTCAACGTACATTCAACGTTGTTGCAACGTCCTTGTCCAGGTGGGGTACTGTGAGGAAGGGAGGAAGGAGGAGCTTGTTTAGGTATTGGAACAGGGCCTCTGGCTGGCGAGGGAGAGAAGGTGTGTTTGGGGGGGGTGCGCAGCAGGGGGGGGGGGGGGGGGGGGGCTGGGTAGGCGGGGGAGCGAATGGACCGTCCAGGGATGGGGGGAGGGGGGATACTGACCGCGTCCTCAGAGCTAAGGTCGGAGTCGAAGACTGGCGGGGGAGTCAGGCTCGAGTGTCTCTAAGCGGGCGGGTGGAGGGAGTATCAAGATAGACACACAGTCCACATCACGTCAGTTAGACATAATCATGTTTGCGTTTTCACATTTTCACAACATCGTGGAGGAAGAATCACAAGTGACCGGGGAAGATAATCAGTTATAACAGGTTAAACAGGTGAGAGTTGTGCCTGCATCATTGGCTGTGCTGGTTTAGTTCTTTGTCTTGTAGTCATTCAAAGAATTACGACCCCAAATTCCATCGTTCCATGTATTCATTGAAAGTTAAGAGGCAGTAACTGTATTCAAAAAATGGAGGTACAATGAATGGTGAATAACAGAGCTCAAAATATGTACAGTACTTAAAAAACATGAATTGTTATATCATTGTATATGTAGGTCACTGTTGTCATGTTTGTGTGTGTGTGTGTGTGTGTGTGTGCGCGTATGGATTGTACTCACATCTATCTCACTGAGGATGACGTCAACGACGCTGCCGATGACGATGACAAAGTCAAACACATTCCACGGGTCCCCGAAGTAGCCCTGCAGACAGGAGGATGCTCAGTCATGAGGTGTGTGTGTGTGTGTGTGTGTGTGTGTGTGTGTGTGTGTGTGTGTGTGTGTGTGTGTGTGTGTGTGTGTGAGAGTGTGTGTGCGTGTGACAAGACGCGTACAAGACAAGTATGTAATAACAAGTCAGCACGC
>NC_140244.1:3320531-3338031 GCF_949987555.1 Borostomias antarcticus
TGAAGCTAGAGAGAGAACAGGCTTTACCAGGGAAACAGGGCCTCATTACTGAAGCTAGAGAGAGAACAGGCTTTACCAGGGAAACAGGGCCTCATTACTGAAGCTAGAGAGAGAACAGGCTTTACCAGGGAAACAGGGCCTCATTACTGAAGCTAGTGAGAGAACAGGCTTTACCAGGGAAACAGGGCCTCATTACTGAAGCTAGTGAGAGAACAGGCTTTACCAGGGAAACAGGGCCTCATTACTGAAGCTAGTGAGAGAACAGGCTTTACCAGGGAAACAGGGCCTCATTACTGAAGCTAGTGAGAGAACAGGCTTTACCAGGGAAATCAGCTGGCGGGAAAGGGTCCTTGATCTCGTTTACATTGGACTCAAACTCGTCCACTCTGAGCTGTATGGAGGAAGGGGGGATTGAGAGAGAGAGAGAGAGAGAGAGAGAGAGAGACAGACAGACAGAGAGAGAGAAAGAGAGAGACAGACAGACAGAGGGAGAGAAAAGATAGATTGAGAATGGTTGTTTATTGCCATTCTAAGCGTACACACAGGGGGAGTTTGCACACCTTCTGTTACCTCAAGGGCCTGATACCTCAAGGGCCCTGAAAATAGCCATAATGACAGGAAGAGAAGTAGTGTTACTATTGTCAAATAGGTGTCCTTGTGTGACTTGGACATGTGACCCCTTAGTCTGCTACGCCACCAAAAAGCTAGAGATTTGATTGGCACATGGTGTTCGGTACTGTGTTTCAACTTAGGAGTTAAACCTATTCGACTATGTGTATCTATGTGTGTGTGCTATACACTTTCAACAGTCTCTGATTTTTGGCTTTACAAAATATATTTTTGTTCTGACCAGGATGTGTTGAAACAAATCAAAATGTGTTTCCATCCTGTTGGCAGTGTGACATCATACCTTACATCCTGTTGGCAGTGTGACATCATACCTTACATCCTGTTGGCAGTGTGACATCATACCTTACATCCTGTAGGCAGTGTGACCTCATACCTTACATCCTGTTGGCAGTGTGACATCATACCTTACATCCTGTAGGCAGTGTGACATCCTACCTTACACCCTGTTGGCAGTGTGACCTCATACCTTACATCCTGTTGACAGTGTGATGTCATACCTTACATCCTGTTGGCAGTGTGATGTCATACCTTACATCCTGATGGCAGTGTGATGTCATACCTTGGCGGTAGTGGGGATGCCCTCGATCTTGGCCCTCTGCTCTGCCAGCTTCTTGGCCAGTAGAGCCTTCTCCTCTGCCGCCTTGTCAGGCAACATGGCTCTGAGTAGCAGGTCACAAATAATAATAATAATAAGATAGATAGATAGATAGATAGATAGATAGATAGATAGATAGATAGATAGATAGATAGATAGATAGATAGATAGATACAGTAGATAGATAGATAGATAGATAGATAGATAATGTATCTATGATAAGTATGATACTTGTTGCTAATAATAATAATAATAATAATAAAAGTAATAATACAATAATAATAATAATTAAAGCTGCTTCGCAGCGATGAGGCGGGGCCAGGCAATTTCCGACAAGTTTAGGAGCAATAAGCGAGAGAATAGGACAACAAGAAAGTTGACATTCCAATGTTCATTTTGTACATTCGTATCGTAAAACATTTGTAAAACATTTTGATGCGTTGTAAGCTCGATTTTGATAATTCAACAATGGTCAATGAGTTTGTGAATTACAGTCTGAAGATCCAGTGTAGCAAGTTTGGTGTTAATTGATTGAAAAATGTTGGATGAGATATGTTTATTAATTTTTACAGGTTTTGTTTGCTTTTCTTCATAATTGAACATTAACTTCAGCAGCTGTGTACTCAGTCAGTTGCCAATCAATCAATTTAGTCATTGTAGTCCTCGGCGGGGGTTGGGTAGGGTTGCCAACAGCGATGTCTCCGATTCGTGGAGCTTGTGTTGGATTATGGGTAACGTAGTTTTCTCTGTATGAAGTGTTGGTTTCAGAGGACAGAATTAAACATATTTTAAAAAAATCAATTTTTGAGATAAAATTCTCAAAAAAAATCATACTACATCTTGGATATGTGGCTAATGTTGTCACTTTTTATGAGGACAATCAGACATTGATTTGGCGAGAATTAATAGGAACTATATACAGAACTGTTAACAGTAAAAAAATTTGATGTGCTGTGGGCTCAATTTTTCATATTTCAAAAATCTGTGAGGATCGTTTGGTGAGGACAGTCTGAAGATACAGTAGATCAATTTTGGTGTCAATTGAACTAAAAATGTGGGAGGAGATAGGTTTGATAGGTTTTACAGTTTATGAAGAAATCAGAGTGATGGACTTCAAAATTCCTGCAAGGTCAAAGCGTATGAAAGTTTTGTCTCACTTGGGCCTACATTCACGTGGTGGTTTTACAGTGATAGCACCTATGGCTGATTTGTTATGATTTTTTTAAGTTTTAAACTTTAGACTGTTGCTGTAGCGCCACCTTCAGGTTTATTGACCTACAATGCAGGTTGAGGACTTTGGGTATACTACTGGAGCTATGTGCAAATCTTGGTGATTTTTTGTCCACGGGAAGTTAGACTTCAGTGGAAGATGGAGAATAATAATAATAATCAAGATTCCTGCAAGGTCAGAGTGTATGAAAGTTTTGTCTCACTTGGGCCTACATTCACGTGGTGGTTTTACTGTGATGGCACCTATGGCTGATTTGTTATGATTTTTTAAAGTTTTAAACTTTAGACTTTTGCTGTAGCGCCACCTTGAGGTTTATTGATCTACAATGCAGGTTGAGGACTTTGGGTTTAGTACTGGAGCTATGTGCACATTTTTGTGATTTTTTGTCCACAGGAAGTTAGACTTCAGTGGAAGATGGAGAATAATAATAATAAGTAAAACATTTTAATGCATTGTAAGCTCAATTTTGATAATTCAATAATCTGGTCAATGAGTTTGTGAATGACAGTTTGAAGATCCAGTGTAGCAACTTTAGTATTAATTGATTGAAAAATGTGTGTTACAGGTTTTGTTAGCTTTTTTTTTTCATAATTGAACATTAACTTCAGCAGCTGTGTACTCAGTCAGTTGCCAATCAATCAATTTAGTCATTGTAGTCCTCGGCGGGGGTTGGGTAGGGTTGCCAACAGCGATGTCTCAGATTCGTGGAGCTTGCGTTGGATTGTGGGTAATGTAGTTTTCTCTGTATGAAGTGTTGGTTTCAGAGGACAGAATTAAACATATTTTTAAAAATTCAATTTTTGAGATAAAATTCTGAAAAAAATCATACTACATCTTGGATATGTGGCCAATGTTGTCACTCTTTATGAGGATGATCAGACATTGATTTGGCGAGAATTAATAGGAACTATACAGAACTGTTAACAGTAAAACTTTTTGAAGTGCTGTGGGCTCTATTTTTCATATTTCAAAAATCTGTGAGGATCGTTTGGTAAGGACAGTCTGAAGATACAGTAGATCGATTTTGGTGTCAATTGAACAAAAAATGTGGGAGGAGATAGGTTTGATAGGTTTTACAGTTTATGAAGAAATCAGAGTGATGGACTTCAAAATTCCTGCAAGGTCAAAGCGTATGAAAGTTTTGTCTCACTTGGGACTACATTCACGTGGTGGTTTTACAGTGATAGCACCTATGGCTGATTTGTTATGATTTTTTTTATGTTTTAAACTTTAGACTGTTGCTGTAGCGCCACCTTCAGGTTTATTGACCTACAATGCAGGTTGAGGACTTTGGGTATAGGACTGGAGCTTTGTGCAAATTTTGGCGATTTTTTGTCCACGGGAAGTTAGACTTCAGTGGAAGATGGAGAATAACAATAATAATATAGGCAAATACAATAGCTTTTCGTGGAGCTTGTGTTGGATTATGGGTAACGTAGTTTTCTCTGTATGAAGTGTTGGTTTCAGAGGACAGAATTAAACATATTTTAAAAAAATCAATTTTTGAGATAAAATTCTCAAAAAAAATCATACTACATCTTGGATATGTGGCTAATGTTGTCACTTTTTATGAGGACAATCAGACATTGATTTGGCGAGAATTAATAGGAACTATATACAGAACTGTTAACAGTAAAAAAATTTGATGTGCTGTGGGCTCAATTTTTCATATTTCAAAAATCTGTGAGGATCGTTTGGTGAGGACAGTCTGAAGATACAGTAGATCAATTTTGGTGTCAATTGAACTAAAAATGTGGGAGGAGATAGGTTTGATAGGTTTTACAGTTTATGAAGAAATCAGAGTGATGGACTTCAAAATTCCTGCAAGGTCAAAGCGTATGAAAGTTTTGTCTCACTTGGGCCTACATTCACGTGGTGGTTTTACAGTGATAGCACCTATGGCTGATTTGTTATGATTTTTTTAAGTTTTAAACTTTAGACTGTTGCTGTAGCGCCACCTTCAGGTTTATTGACCTACAATGCAGGTTGAGGACTTTGGGTATACTACTGGAGCTATGTGCAAATCTTGGTGATTTTTTGTCCACGGGAAGTTAGACTTCAGTGGAAGATGGAGAATAATAATAATAATCAAGATTCCTGCAAGGTCAGAGTGTATGAAAGTTTTGTCTCACTTGGGCCTACATTCACGTGGTGGTTTTACTGTGATGGCACCTATGGCTGATTTGTTATGATTTTTTAAAGTTTTAAACTTTAGACTTTTGCTGTAGCGCCACCTTGAGGTTTATTGATCTACAATGCAGGTTGAGGACTTTGGGTTTAGTACTGGAGCTATGTGCACATTTTTGAGATTTTTTGTCCACAGGAAGTTAGACTTCAGTGGAAGATGGAGAATAATAATAATAAGTAAAACATTTTAATGCATTGTAAGCTCAATTTTGATAATTCAATAATCTGGTCAATGAGTTTGTGAATGACAGTTTGAAGATCCAGTGTAGCAACTTTAGTATTAATTGATTGAAAAATGTGTGTTACAGGTTTTGTTAGCTTTTTTTTTTCATAATTGAACATTAACTTCAGCAGCTGTGTACTCAGTCAGTTGCCAATCAATCAATTTAGTCATTGTAGTCCTCGGCGGGGGTTGGGTAGGGTTGCCAACAGCGATGTCTCAGATTCGTGGAGCTTGCGTTGGATTGTGGGTAATGTAGTTTTCTCTGTATGAAGTGTTGGTTTCAGAGGACAGAATTAAACATATTTTTAAAAATTCAATTTTTGAGATAAAATTCTGAAAAAAATCATACTACATCTTGGATATGTGGCCAATGTTGTCACTCTTTATGAGGATGATCAGACATTGATTTGGCGAGAATTAATAGGAACTATACAGAACTGTTAGCAGTAAAACTTTTTGAAGTGCTGTGGGCTCTATTTTTCATATTTCAAAAATCTGTGAGGATCGTTTGGTAAGGACAGTCTGAAGATACAGTAGATCGATTTTGGTGTCAATTGAACAAAAAATGTGGGAGGAGATAGGTTTGATAGGTTTTACAGTTTATGAAGAAATCAGAGTGATGGACTTCAAAATTCCTGCAAGGTCAAAGCGTATGAAAGTTTTGTCTCACTTGGGACTACATTCACGTGGTGGTTTTACAGTGATAGCACCTATGGCTGATTTGTTATGATTTTTTTTATGTTTTAAACTTTAGACTGTTGCTGTAGCGCCACCTTCAGGTTTATTGACCTACAATGCAGGTTGAGGACTTTGGGTATAGGACTGGAGCTTTGTGCAAATTTTGGCGATTTTTTGTCCACGGGAAGTTAGACTTCAGTGGAAGATGGAGAATAACAATAATAATATAGGCAAATACAATAGCTTTTCGTGGAGCTTGTGTTGGATTATGGGTAACGTAGTTTTCTCTGTATGAAGTGTTGGTTTCAGAGGACAGAATTAAACATATTTTAAAAAAATCAATTTTTGAGATAAAATTCTCAAAAAAAATCATACTACATCTTGGATATGTGGCTAATGTTGTCACTTTTTATGAGGACAATCAGACATTGATTTGGCGAGAATTAATAGGAACTATATACAGAACTGTTAACAGTAAAAAAATTTGATGTGCTGTGGGCTCAATTTTTCATATTTCAAAAATCTGTGAGGATCGTTTGGTGAGGACAGTCTGAAGATACAGTAGATCAATTTTGGTGTCAATTGAACTAAAAATGTGGGAGGAGATAGGTTTGATAGGTTTTACAGTTTATGAAGAAATCAGAGTGATGGACTTCAAAATTCCTGCAAGGTCAAAGCGTATGAAAGTTTTGTCTCACTTGGGCCTACATTCACGTGGTGGTTTTACAGTGATAGCACCTATGGCTGATTTGTTATGATTTTTTTAAGTTTTAAACTTTAGACTGTTGCTGTAGCGCCACCTTCAGGTTTATTGACCTACAATGCAGGTTGAGGACTTTGGGTATACTACTGGAGCTATGTGCAAATCTTGGTGATTTTTTGTCCACGGGAAGTTAGACTTCAGTGGAAGATGGAGAATAATAATAATAATCAAGATTCCTGCAAGGTCAGAGTGTATGAAAGTTTTGTCTCACTTGGGCCTACATTCACGTGGTGGTTTTACTGTGATGGCACCTATGGCTGATTTGTTATGATTTTTTAAAGTTTTAAACTTTAGACTTTTGCTGTAGCGCCACCTTGAGGTTTATTGATCTACAATGCAGGTTGAGGACTTTGGGTTTAGTACTGGAGCTATGTGCACATTTTTGAGATTTTTTGTCCACAGGAAGTTAGACTTCAGTGGAAGATGGAGAATAATAATAATAAGTAAAACATTTTAATGCATTGTAAGCTCAATTTTGATAATTCAATAATCTGGTCAATGAGTTTGTGAATGACAGTTTGAAGATCCAGTGTAGCAACTTTAGTATTAATTGATTGAAAAATGTGTGTTACAGGTTTTGTTAGCTTTTTTTTTTCATAATTGAACATTAACTTCAGCAGCTGTGTACTCAGTCAGTTGCCAATCAATCAATTTAGTCATTGTAGTCCTCGGCGGGGGTTGGGTAGGGTTGCCAACAGCGATGTCTCAGATTCGTGGAGCTTGCGTTGGATTGTGGGTAATGTAGTTTTCTCTGTATGAAGTGTTGGTTTCAGAGGACAGAATTAAACATATTTTTAAAAATTCAATTTTTGAGATAAAATTCTGAAAAAAATCATACTACATCTTGGATATGTGGCCAATGTTGTCACTCTTTATGAGGATGATCAGACATTGATTTGGCGAGAATTAATAGGAACTATACAGAACTGTTAGCAGTAAAACTTTTTGAAGTGCTGTGGGCTCTATTTTTCATATTTCAAAAATCTGTGAGGATCGTTTGGTAAGGACAGTCTGAAGATACAGTAGATCGATTTTGGTGTCAATTGAACAAAAAATGTGGGAGGAGATAGGTTTGATAGGTTTTACAGTTTATGAAGAAATCAGAGTGATGGACTTCAAAATTCCTGCAAGGTCAAAGCGTATGAAAGTTTTGTCTCACTTGGGACTACATTCACGTGGTGGTTTTACAGTGATAGCACCTATGGCTGATTTGTTATGATTTTTTTTATGTTTTAAACTTTAGACTGTTGCTGTAGCGCCACCTTCAGGTTTATTGACCTACAATGCAGGTTGAGGACTTTGGGTATAGGACTGGAGCTTTGTGCAAATTTTGGCGATTTTTTGTCCACGGGAAGTTAGACTTCAGTGGAAGATGGAGAATAACAATAATAATATAGGCAAATACAATAGCTTTTCGTGGAGCTTGTGTTGGATTATGGGTAACGTAGTTTTCTCTGTATGAAGTGTTGGTTTCAGAGGACAGAATTAAACATATTTTAAAAAAATCAATTTTTGAGATAAAATTCTCAAAAAAAATCATACTACATCTTGGATATGTGGCTAATGTTGTCACTTTTTATGAGGACAATCAGACATTGATTTGGCGAGAATTAATAGGAACTATATACAGAACTGTTAACAGTAAAAAAATTTGATGTGCTGTGGGCTCAATTTTTCATATTTCAAAAATCTGTGAGGATCGTTTGGTGAGGACAGTCTGAAGATACAGTAGATCAATTTTGGTGTCAATTGAACTAAAAATGTGGGAGGAGATAGGTTTGATAGGTTTTACAGTTTATGAAGAAATCAGAGTGATGGACTTCAAAATTCCTGCAAGGTCAAAGCGTATGAAAGTTTTGTCTCACTTGGGCCTACATTCACGTGGTGGTTTTACAGTGATAGCACCTATGGCTGATTTGTTATGATTTTTTTAAGTTTTAAACTTTAGACTGTTGCTGTAGCGCCACCTTCAGGTTTATTGACCTACAATGCAGGTTGAGGACTTTGGGTATACTACTGGAGCTATGTGCAAATCTTGGTGATTTTTTGTCCACGGGAAGTTAGACTTCAGTGGAAGATGGAGAATAATAATAATAATCAAGATTCCTGCAAGGTCAGAGTGTATGAAAGTTTTGTCTCACTTGGGCCTACATTCACGTGGTGGTTTTACTGTGATGGCACCTATGGCTGATTTGTTATGATTTTTTAAAGTTTTAAACTTTAGACTTTTGCTGTAGCGCCACCTTGAGGTTTATTGATCTACAATGCAGGTTGAGGACTTTGGGTTTAGTACTGGAGCTATGTGCACATTTTTGTGATTTTTTGTCCACAGGAAGTTAGACTTCAGTGGAAGATGGAGAATAATAATAATAAGTAAAACATTTTAATGCATTGTAAGCTCAATTTTGATAATTCAATAATCTGGTCAATGAGTTTGTGAATGACAGTTTGAAGATCCAGTGTAGCAACTTTAGTATTAATTGATTGAAAAATGTGTGTTACAGGTTTTGTTAGCTTTTTTTTTTCATAATTGAACATTAACTTCAGCAGCTGTGTACTCAGTCAGTTGCCAATCAATCAATTTAGTCATTGTAGTCCTCGGCGGGGGTTGGGTAGGGTTGCCAACAGCGATGTCTCAGATTCGTGGAGCTTGCGTTGGATTGTGGGTAATGTAGTTTTCTCTGTATGAAGTGTTGGTTTCAGAGGACAGAATTAAACATATTTTTAAAAATTCAATTTTTGAGATAAAATTCTGAAAAAAATCATACTACATCTTGGATATGTGGCCAATGTTGTCACTCTTTATGAGGATGATCAGACATTGATTTGGCGAGAATTAATAGGAACTATACAGAACTGTTAGCAGTAAAACTTTTTGAAGTGCTGTGGGCTCTATTTTTCATATTTCAAAAATCTGTGAGGATCGTTTGGTAAGGACAGTCTGAAGATACAGTAGATCGATTTTGGTGTCAATTGAACAAAAAATGTGGGAGGAGATAGGTTTGATAGGTTTTACAGTTTATGAAGAAATCAGAGTGATGGACTTCAAAATTCCTGCAAGGTCAAAGCGTATGAAAGTTTTGTCTCACTTGGGACTACATTCACGTGGTGGTTTTACAGTGATAGCACCTATGGCTGATTTGTTATGATTTTTTTTATGTTTTAAACTTTAGACTGTTGCTGTAGCGCCACCTTCAGGTTTATTGACCTACAATGCAGGTTGAGGACTTTGGGTATAGGACTGGAGCTTTGTGCAAATTTTGGCGATTTTTTGTCCACGGGAAGTTAGACTTCAGTGGAAGATGGAGAATAACAATAATAATATAGGCAAATACAATAGCTTTTCGTGGAGCTTGTGTTGGATTATGGGTAATGTAGTTTTCTCTGTATGAAGTGTTGGTTTCAGAGGACAGAATTAAACATATTTTTAAAAAATCAATTTTTGAGATAAAATTCTCAAAAAAAATCATACTACATCTTGGATATGTGGCTAATGTTGTCACTTTTTATGAGGACAATCAGACATTGATTTGGCGAGAATTAATAGGAACTATATACAGAACTGTTAACAGTAAAAAAATTTGATGTGCTGTGGGCTCAATTTTTCATATTTCAAAAATCTGTGAGGATCGTTTGGTGAGGACAGTCTGAAGATACAGTAGATCAATTTTGGTGTCAATTGAACTAAAAATGTGGGAGGAGATAGGTTTGATAGGTTTTACAGTTTATGAAGAAATCAGAGTGATGGACTTCAAAATTCCTGCAAGGTCAAAGCGTATGAAAGTTTTGTCTCACTTGGGCCTACATTCACGTGGTGGTTTTACAGTGATAGCACCTATGGCTGATTTGTTATGATTTTTTTAAGTTTTAAACTTTAGACTGTTGCTGTAGCGCCACCTTCAGGTTTATTGACCTACAATGCAGGTTGAGGACTTTGGGTATACTACTGGAGCTATGTGCAAATCTTGGTGATTTTTTGTCCACGGGAAGTTAGACTTCAGTGGAAGATGGAGAATAATAATAATAATCAAGATTCCTGCAAGGTCAGAGTGTATGAAAGTTTTGTCTCACTTGGGCCTACATTCACGTGGTGGTTTTACTGTGATGGCACCTATGGCTGATTTGTTATGATTTTTTAAAGTTTTAAACTTTAGACTTTTGCTGTAGCGCCACCTTGAGGTTTATTGATCTACAATGCAGGTTGAGGACTTTGGGTTTAGTACTGGAGCTATGTGCACATTTTTGTGATTTTTTGTCCACAGGAAGTTAGACTTCAGTGGAAGATGGAGAATAATAATAATAAGTAAAACATTTTAATGCATTGTAAGCTCAATTTTGATAATTCAATAATCTGGTCAATGAGTTTGTGAATGACAGTTTGAAGATCCAGTGTAGCAACTTTAGTATTAATTGATTGAAAAATGTGTGTTACAGGTTTTGTTAGCTTTTTTTTTTCATAATTGAACATTAACTTCAGCAGCTGTGTACTCAGTCAGTTGCCAATCAATCAATTTAGTCATTGTAGTCCTCGGCGGGGGTTGGGTAGGGTTGCCAACAGCGATGTCTCAGATTCGTGGAGCTTGCGTTGGATTGTGGGTAATGTAGTTTTCTCTGTATGAAGTGTTGGTTTCAGAGGACAGAATTAAACATATTTTTAAAAATTCAATTTTTGAGATAAAATTCTGAAAAAAATCATACTACATCTTGGATATGTGGCCAATGTTGTCACTCTTTATGAGGATGATCAGACATTGATTTGGCGAGAATTAATAGGAACTATACAGAACTGTTAACAGTAAAACTTTTTGAAGTGCTGTGGGCTCTATTTTTCATATTTCAAAAATCTGTGAGGATCGTTTGGTAAGGACAGTCTGAAGATACAGTAGATCGATTTTGGTGTCAATTGAACAAAAAATGTGGGAGGAGATAGGTTTGATAGGTTTTACAGTTTATGAAGAAATCAGAGTGATGGACTTCAAAATTCCTGCAAGGTCAAAGCGTATGAAAGTTTTGTCTCACTTGGGACTACATTCACGTGGTGGTTTTACAGTGATAGCACCTATGGCTGATTTGTTATGATTTTTTTTATGTTTTAAACTTTAGACTGTTGCTGTAGCGCCACCTTCAGGTTTATTGACCTACAATGCAGGTTGAGGACTTTGGGTATAGGACTGGAGCTTTATGCAAATTTTGGCGATTTTTTGTCCACGGGAAGTTAGACTTCAGTGGAAGATGGAGAATAATAATAATAATAAATATAGCTGCAAGCAGCAATAACGGGGCCAAGCGCAACTAACGCATCAAAGCCAACAAGGAAAACACGCCATAGCTACATTGGAGCTATGCATGTGAGCATCTATGTCGCCTGACCAGGTTAATCAGGGCAAATTCATGCAACAGTATCATCATCACCATGATCATCATCATCATCATCATTATACAACTATGTCACATGTTACACTAAATGCCTCTCTCACACAGACTCCCACAAAAGCCAGTTCATTTATAATGGCTCTACACAATATCTAGAGTCTTAAAGCACACTTTAAAGATGTACACACACATCAATTCTTTATGAACGCTGATAGCATTTGTGTAACAGAAACATGGCTGGCATCTGCCATAGCAACATTTGAGCTATGCATGTGACTGTCTTTGTCACCTGACAAGGTACATCAGGTTAAATTCATGCAACAGCATCATCATACAACCACATTCACAGTTAATTAATCTGATGATGTCAAGTGAGTGTCAGGTCCTTTTAAGCATCTCAACACATTTCTTCTATTTTGGGACATATTTTTAGGACCTATTTCTCTGCATGTCCACATCCCACATGGCCATTCTCCAGGCCTTCCATCTGCCTGGGAGACCCACCTTTACCATCAGGTCTCACTGCAGGGATAGATTGACAATCCAGCAATCTGTGAACAACACTCACAATTCTTGTTTCTCTCTTAACCTCACAGTTTTCAGAAGAATGCCCCTCTCCTACCCATACATTTGGTGTAAGTAGGCTATGTAATTGAAGGTCTACATTTCCATCCAATTGACCTGAATGACTACTGTCAAACTAAAGTGGAGTCCATATGCATTCATTTGTAGTGATCTTGATTATTTCAGTTAAACAAGCACATTCTTCATATAAGAAGAGACGACACATTGGTTTAATTCTAGCAATGAAAATACAATGAAAGTGCAATGGGGGTCCCTTTGCACAACAATGCTTATATAAACATCAAAATGTCATCTGACAGTGTTGTTCCCAATCAGTAAGTTGTAGAGCATGCCATCAGCTACGCATACAAGCATTATGAACCCCATTTAGCCACGGGGGGCGCTATAGCAATCAATTGCATTTAAGCCACTTTTAAGAATTTTGGCTCGTTATAGCGCCACCCTTTGGCCTAACTGCTTCATATTTCTTCAGTTACCTCAAGATATGCTCTGGTACTACTATATCTGTTTTCGGAAATACCATCCAAGCGGTTAGGCCTAAACAGGAAATGAGCTCTCTAGCGCCCCCATACAGTTTATTCTGGCCAGTAACGGAGGCTTTGCCTCGGGCTGACATTGTTGATATGAACACAAGGTTTTGTGGTGTTCCATGCATTCCTTCAGAAGTTATATGCCTTTTTGTGAAAAGCCACACCCTCTGCAATATTCAATTGCTCACAGTGGCTATTTTCATCAAGTTTTCTTAATTATGCCGAGATGGAACTTTAGATATTCATTGCTAGATTATATATACTGTGCTTCATGTAGATTGACAAAACTTCCTATGAGGAGATAGATTTTAAGTGTTTTTCAAAAAATGCAAAATTGTTGCAAATTAACATAATCCGAAGTTATATCTCCTTGAGGCAAATTTGTTAACCCTGATGAGACATATATGCCTCCAAAGCGTCCTGACTCTAGCTCCAACGGGGCATGACATATGACCATTCAAAGTTTGCATTTTATCCCCTTTTATGTATTTTGTCTTGTTATAGCGCCACCCTGTGGCCAATCAGGCTCTTCTTTCTCCAGTGACCATGAGACATACCCTGGTACCACTGTACCGTGGTTCGGAAAGCTCTGCATGGCGGTTAGGCCTAAACTGAAAATGAGCTCTCTAGCGCCCCCATTTGGTTTGATTCGGCCAATAATGCAGTGGCCGCCGCAGGTTATATCTGCACAGATGTCTACCAAGTGGCGTGGTGTTCTGCACAACCCTTAAGAAAGTATACCACTTTATGTGAAAAGCCACGCCCCATGCCATTTTCATTGGCTCATAGTTGCTGTTAAATTTAACTTTTTACACTTTTGCCGAGATGGAATTTTAGATATCGTTCCCTAGATTGTGTGTAACGGATTTCATGCAGATTGGTCAAAGTCTCTAGGAGGAGATAGATTTTAAGCATCTTTCAAAAAATTCAAAATGGCGGAAAATCTATATAACCGGAAGTTATGGGTCCTTGAGGCAAATTTGTTCATCATGAGGAGAGACATATGTGTGCAAAGTGTCATGTCTGTAGGTCAAACGGGGACTGAGATATGCCTGTTCAAAGTTCGCCACTTCAGTCGGCTGCTATAGCGCCCCCTTTTGGCCAATCAATTTGAGACTTGCTCCATGGCTTCGGGCCATAAGCCTCTACCATCTTGCAAAGTGTCGTAGAAAGTTACCAATCGGCTATAGGGCCTGCCATAGACTCCCATGGCAGATGAATAATAAATATAGCTGCAAGCAGCAATAACGGGGCCAAGCGCAACGAACGCATCAAAGCCAACGAGGAAAACACGCCATAGCTACATTGCCCACCTTTACCATCAAGTCTCAGTGCGGGGATTTCTTGATAATTCAGCTATCTATGAAGAACTCTCACAACTTTTGTTTCTCTCTACACCTCACAGTTTCCAGAAGAATGCCCCCCCTACACTTGGTGTAAGTAAGCTATCTATGAAGAACACTCACAACTTTTGTTTCTCTCTACACCTCACAGTTTCCAGAAGAATGCCCCCCCTACACTTGGTGTAAGTAGGCTATGTAGTCTGTGGGCTACTGCGCTCTCCCAGGATGAAGTGTTTAGACAAAAGGCTACAACCCTCTCCCTGGTTGAAGTGTGTAAGCTATAGAATGCAAAAGGTACACTTTCCAAACGTGACACTCTTTACCACTCTACCATCCAGTTTGTCACACATGACACATACAATACACACCACTGCACTCGTTACTGTTTGGACAACTAACCTTCCCATCAAACCTGTCATAACATTCCCTAGTTTATTCTCATTTGCACCCTTCTCCAACTATCACCTCTCTACCTATGTCACATGTTACACTAAATGCCTCTCTCACACAGACTCCCACAAAAGCCAGTTCATTTATAATGGCTCTACACAATATCCAGAGTCTTAAAGCACACTTTAAAGATGTACACACCTGCAATTCTTTATGAACGCTGATAGCATTTGTGTGACAGAAACATGGCTAGCATCTGCCATAGCCACATTTGAGCTATGCATGTGACTGTCTTTGTCACCTGACTAGGTACATTAGGTTAAATTCATGCAACAGCATCATCATACAACCACAATCACAGTTAATTCATCTGATGATGTCAAGTGAGTGTCAGGTCCTTTTAAGCATCTCAACACATTTCTTCTATTTTGGGACATATTTTTAGGACCTATTTCTCTGCATGTCGACATCCCACATGGCCATTCTCCAGGCCTTCCATCTGCCTGGGAGACCCACCTTTACCATCAGGTCTCACTGCAGGGATAGCTTGACATTTCAGCAATCTGTGAACAACACTCACAATTCTTGTTTCAGAAGAATGCCCCTCTCCTACCGATACATTTGGTGTAAGTAGGCTATGTAATTTAAGGCGAGACACGGCAGGTGAAAACATCGTTTTTCATTGCCCTGGTCAAATTTGAGATTTTGTGCTATTTTGCTTCCATAACATGTCTTCTTTCAGACTAGTGGAAATAAAACATCAAAAATACGCATTTAGATGTTTATTTTACTTCATTTAGTCTGTTTGCGTCTGTAGATTCTTCCTAAAATCACCAAAAGTTAGCATTTTTTCGCAACGAACCAGAGCGCGGCCGTCTTTTGGATCCGCTGGTGTAATATATCGATAGATAGATCTCTCTCTCAAGCTTGATGTTATCGCAACCAAACATGATAGTTTCATTTGTATCAGCAACCAATCGTGGAAATACAAAGGCGGGTTTGATGCTAAACGTGAAATCTCATTGGCTGTTGTTGATTTCTGAGAATGTGATTGGTTCGGATTCGTCACGTGACGTGCTTGACACTTCCTGATAGCTTCCAGCGGGACCTTTAAAAATCTCAAGATGCCGACGCCAATTAGTGTAAAACGCTCACAGAAAAGACGACAACAGTTGTCACTTGCAAGGTTTAATCGGAAAAAGGGAATGGAAGAGAAGGGAAAGCAATCGAATGAAACAGACGTTGAAATTACTTCACAAAGTGCATCGATGCGCAAGCTGTCAGCCGGACAACAGGAGAGAGACCAACGCGCCACAGCAGTGGCTCATTCATGTCGCGCGTTTGAATGAACTGATCGCCGGGTTGATTTGTCCCAATTGTGCAGGGACAGGGCTTAAAATAAACATTGATCCACAGAATCGTGGGTTCTGTTGCAGTTTGCTTCTAGAGTGCAGTTTGCGTGAAAGAGATTGCTACCGAAAAAATGTGTATACATCTCCGCGCCTTGAAGACGCAACCAGGAACGATGTCGCATTTGATGTCAATGTGCGGATGGTGCTCTTAGCACACGAGTTAGGATTGGGATATTCAGCTCTCAACAAGGTGTTGGGGATTCCCAGGCTTCATCTTAAAACCTACCAGAGGCATGACAAGAAAGTGACAGGTAGGCTATGGAAACAGGACTGAGATAGATGTCTCACTTTCTCTCTCTCTCAAGGATTTGTATAGCACATTTCATACATAGCCTACTGTAATGGCAACACAATGCACTTTATAGATGGAAGGGAAGGGGTGTGTGCATACTAATCATACCCCTAATAGTGGAAAAGTAAAAAAAGTTCTAGCTCTCTCTCTCGCTGTAACATTTGGCTTTCCCGCAGTGTAGGCTATTTGTCTATATTATGGCAAGGCTCCACTGTTGCGTGTTGTAGGCTATAATGTGGATGAAGTAATGACCCACAGAATAATATAGTGAATAATATTTCATTCAGTATTTTGTGTATTGTGGTCAGTTTTACTTTATATCAATGAAACACGACCATATGAAGAGTTAGTGATACACTTCATTTTAAAATGTATGAGACAAATATGACATGACGAGAGTGACGGGTAGTCTATGGAAACAGGGTTAGATAGACCTCTCTCTCTCTCTCTCTGTCTGTCTGTCTCTGTGTCTCTCAAATCAAACTTGATTTATATAGCACATTTCATACATAATGTACATAATGGCAACACAATGCACCTTAGAGAGAGAAGGGAGAGGGTAGGCTATGTACTGTATATACTTATCCTATATCAGTATATTGTTGTCTTTTTTGAATTGCATCAATAAGGCTTGGTCAGATGAAGAGAATCACTATACATTTCATTTCAGTGGCAGAAATTGAGAGAGGGCTGGAGTCACTGCACAGAACCAGGGAGCAGGTCAGCAATAGCTGAGGCCATCACGGTCAGTGTGAAACGTAGGCGCAAGAGCATGAGCACAGCTAAGAAACTGAAAAGGCATCAGCAGGAAATGGATGAGGGGCCTACATATGGAGCAGGCATGGAAAACTAGGCTGTAGACAGGCATGGTCAACTAGGCTGTGTTATAGAGGTAGACAAACAACAAACTAGGTTGGCAGTTCTACTGGTGGCAGTGTGTGCGTGTGTGTGTGTGTGAGAGAGAGACTGGTTCTATTCAGTTCATAAATGCTGTTATTGTCATCAGTTTTTATGTTTTAGATGTTCAATATTGTTGTTTCTAATGATTTGATTAGATATTGTGTCTGTAAATAGTGCTTTCCAACAAAATGTATGGAATCATATTTTAAAAGCCTGTTTTCTCTAAATGAGTTTTTACTCATACTCTGAGATCGAAATCTCCACTTCAGTAGCACTTACATACACCAAACTTTCCAGTTGTACTCCCATCTATGTTCTGAAGGCTTTTACAGAGGGGTTTGTTCATATGTCATTCAAAGCCTGAATTA
>NC_140244.1:3350531-3375531 GCF_949987555.1 Borostomias antarcticus
CTATAGCATTAGCATTAGCACTGAGCTGGAAAGCATGCAAACAGGCTAACAGTCTGGGATGATGGTTAACAGTCTGGATGATGGCTAACAGCCATGGATGATGGTCAACAGTCTGGATGATGGCTAACTGTCGGGATGATGGCTAACAGTCGGTTGATGGCTAACAGTAGGGGATGATGACTAACAGTTGGGATGGTTGATGTTTAACAGTCTGGATGATGGCTAGCAGTTGGTTGATGGCTAACAGTAGGGGATGATAACAGTCTGGATGATGGCTAACAATCAGGACGATGGTTAACAGTCAGGTTGGTTGATGGCTAACAGTCGGGATGATGGCTAACAGTCAGCATGATGGTTAACAGTAGGTTGATGGCTAACAGTAGGGGATGATAACAGTCTGGACGATGGCTAACAGTTGGGATGATGGTTAACAGCATGTTTATGGCAACAGTAGGTTGATGCTAACATGCTATGCTCTGTTCTATTTGAGGCCTCATTGCTTTATAGGGTCTGAGTATCAGCACAGGAGAAAGGCCATGTGCAGGGCTGTTTACGGTGTAAATAAAGCAAAATGTCAATAACGTTTTTATAGATGTTTGCAGTGTCACAGTGCAGTGACGTGGCATTAAAACTTGACATGGCGTTAAGTTTAGAATCTGGCAACCCTCAAGGCTTTTCTAGTATAGTAGCCAACTACTGCATGTGTGTCTTTATTTGTATTCTTGTAACACAATCCCTTCAGTTTACACACATATAGCAGTAAATTCATATGAACACGATGTGTCAGACACACACACACACACACATACACACACACAAGCACACACACACAGACACACACACACACACACAGACACACAGACACGCACACACACACACACACACACACACACACAAGCACACACTCACACAGACACGCACGCACACACACATACACACACACACAGACATGCACACACACACACACAAACACACACAGATACGCACACACACATACACACGCAGACATACAGACACGCACGCACACACACACACACACACACACACACACACACACACACACACACAAGCACACACTCACACACACACACACACAGACACGCACGCACACACACATACACACACACACAGACATGCACACACACACACACACACAAACACACACAGACACGCACACACACATACACACACACACATACACACACACCCACACACACAATTCCGTTGCTGTTGTGTGTACAGTACCAGTACATTGATGAGGGGAGATCTAAATACTAAATATAAGCCATTTACACACCCAGTACCCATTGCAGGGGTCAGGGACTGAAGTGTGCGTGAGTGTGTGTTAGTGTGTGTGCGTGAGTGTGTGTGAGTGTGTGTGAGTGTGTGTGAGCAGCACCTGCTCCTCTCCATCACCTTGGTCAAGGACGTGTGTGTGTGTGGGTGTGTGTATGTGTGTGTGTGTGTGTGTATGTGTAGGCGTATGTGTGTTTGTGTGTGTGCGTGCGTGTGTGTGTGTGTGCGTGCGTGCGTGCGTGTGTGTGTCTGAGCAGACAAGCTGTTGTCACCCGCCGACCACAGTTCTGACGGGAACAGATCGTTTGCGTCTGACGTCACTATACGGCTCAGCTGTTGGATCCATCAGACTGAACACCAATCACACAACAGGGTGAACAGAGACCGGCGCATAACTGAATGGGGAATCATAATCATATATTGATCCCCTGCTCTGTGATTCAAACTTCCTGGTGATGAAGGGCGGGACATTGTTCTACTCGGTTCAGTAATGCGTTGAACATTGCGACGAACGTTCGCTTCTGTTAGCCAAATTTGAACGCAGCCCTGCACGGCTAGTTCATACCCATCCTCTCGACCATAACTGTTTACTGGCTAAATGTGGATTTAATAAATGAAAACTCGACAAATATTGAAACTAAACCAAGCGAAACGGTGTATTCTCACAGGCCCCCACAACACCCCCACAGGGGGCCGGCGGCGACCTCTCTCTTTGAACCACGGCCTAAATTAAGCCGGGACAGGATTAGCGTCGCTGCGAGTGTAAGTGTGGAGATGTCTGGGATTCTGGGGGGATGCAGGTCACTGGACCAATGCCAGCCTTGGCCTCCGAAGTCCTGTGTGACTGTCCAAGATCATCACAAGAGCTCTTGTGACAGTCATTTGCACCGTCATGTCTTTTGCGATGTCCTGTCTACTTCTTGCACCCAGGGAGGAATTTTTACAGCTCACTTTTCTGGCCCCCGGGTGAAACTGTTTTTTTGCTTCCCTCTGGTATATGTAGGGGTGGGACCTATGCACACCCTCCCATTGCTCTCTGTAAAGCACATTGTGTTGCCTTTGTGTATGAAATGCGCTATACAAATAAAGTTTGATTTGATTTGATTTGTCTGCTGTTGTCTAGTTAGCGTCATGCACCAGCAGTCCAAAACAAATTCCTAGTGTGTGTGAAAACCTACCTGGCAAAAAATCAATCTGATTCTGATTCTGATCAACTACATTACCCAGAACCGAACAGAACCGGTTCTGAGACGGGGGGCGGGGGAAGGAGAGAGGGGGGCGGAGCCAGAAGCTATCAGCGTTTGGTTTCTGTCCTCGGGCTGTTGTGATGTGAGCAGGATGTATGCGTCTAGCCCTGGAGGACAGGCTCATCTGGGCTGGGTCTGTCACACATGAATACTCATATACAGAAGCTGCCCTTTAGAAGGTATGTCCTGACGTTTACCACCGCTGAGCTGGAAAATCAGTATGTGGGCAAATAATTGTGCACTGTATAGCACACCAACACATGCTCCAGTAGTGGGAGCATGGGCGTCACGGGGGGGGGGGGGGGGGGACTGACTACCCAGGGGCCCAGTAGGGAGAGAGAGGGCCCTTGAAAGTCCTGGAATTTGTTTGGAGTGAGATTTTTTCACTCAGTCACAAGCACCTCACCGCCCCCCCCCCCCCCCCGAGACGCCCCCCCCCCACACACACACACTTTTTTTTTTATCACCAGTCACTGTTTTTCCCCCTTTTATTTTGTGTAGAGGGAGAGGAAGGGGGCCCACAGACATTGTTAATGTATAGAGCCCAGAATTTTGAGGAACGCCCCTGAGTGGGAGTGATTACAAAACAACACAAAGCAGCAAACCAACTGAACTTACAGTACGTTAGGAAACTGACCTGTTATATTTGAGAGATTGGAAACAAACCCATTCAATGACTGGACATACTATACTACTACTATACTTCTACTATACTACTACTATACTACTACTATACTACTACTATACATCTACTATACTACTACTATACTTCTACTAAACTACTACTATACCTCTACTATACCTCTACTATACTACTACTATACTATAGCAATTAAAACGAACATTAGAGCTGAGCAACATTAAGTCCATCACAGACAGACATCCAGAAACTACAAACAGCGTCAACTTTCTACAGCTAGATCAAATCACCGCTGATGAAGTCAACCTGGCTTGCGCCAAGGCCATCGCGCCCGGGAGAAATGTCACCAAGGTGACCTCACTGGATACCAGACCCCTGGTCCCGCCCGTAGATATGATGTTATCGCACAACTCGGTCTTGGAACAGCGCCAAAGCCTGTGTGGAGCGCTTGGATGGCACCGTCTGCAGTAACGAGCCATTCATCACCGTCCAATATTGTGGGACGATGATATTCATGTCCCAATTTAGAGGGACAAGCCGGAGAAGAACTGAAGCTGTGAGCGTCACCCTGATGTCATGAAGGTTCAGCTGTGATGGAGGCCGTAGTGCAATTCACACACACCTGCATGCAGGCACACACACACACACACACACACACACACACACACACACACACACACACACATTATTCAAAGCGCTTTACAATGGCCTCTCATTCACCCATATTCACCCATATCTTCACACACCAATGGTGGCAGCTGCCATGCAAGGTGCCAGTCTGCTCATTGGGAGCAATTTGGGGTTCAGTGTCTGGCCAGAGGACACTTCGACATGTGGACAGGAGGAGGCGGGATTCGAACCGCCGACCCTATGATCACACACACACACACACACAACACACAAACAACACACACACACACACTACACAACACACACACACACACACACACACAACACACACACACACACACACAAACAACACACACACACACAACACACACACACACACTCACTCACCAGGTTGCTGTTGGTGTTGTTGCTGTCCTCCTCGGGCATGGGCAGGTACACGGCCAGCGCCACACAGTTGGCGAAGATGGCCAGCAAGATGATGATCTCAAACGGCCTGGAGGTCAACGCTCAGGAAAAACACATCGGAGGCCAACGTCTGTCTTAGTTCCGGTCGGGCTCGGTTGGCAACGTTTCCCATCTGGATTCATACAGTAATGGTGGATCCCAGATAGCAAGCGGATGTGTGATAATTCTGGGCCATATATGGGCCGGAACGAAGCCACAAGAGCCAGATCTGGCCTGTATATGGCCCAGATCCGCTTGCTATCTGGGATGACTTATCAATGAGTCCCCACAGCTCATCGCTGCTTGACTCCTCCCACCACTACGGCACGGCTATACTCTCAGACAAAGGGTTGATTGATTTCTGTGTGGAGAACCTCCTTTGAAAACCTCATTTCGGAGCCATGTTGGTTCACGGTAGAATGTACCTTTTTTTTTATTGGTGGAAGATTTCATCATCTCCCATCTATTAAGGGAGTCACAACCACGGCCAGAGCTCCAGCCACACCTGAGAGAGGGGTTCGCTTGTTTTGTATCAAATTGCAGCACCAACCACCAGGAATCTTAGTAGTGCAAGGAGATCGACTTAATCAATAAAGTTATTTCAGGGTCATCTCTGTCTGTGCTGGTGCCACCTCAGTAGGGAGTGCCCCATATAGCCTGGGAAAAAAACAGGACACATGCAGGGATGTTCGAGTGACAACGATAGATCTGTGACCAGATTGTGTGACCTACATCTGTAGGCACCTGCGTCAAGATGGATCTCTAGCAGCCGCAATTTCATACGACTGTTGGGAGGTCAGAATGGCGCGTGCATTCTTGAAAGTTTATATTTAGTGTGGGGATGTTAACAAAAGTTAACATTTTAACAACTTCACTGAACAACTTATTCCGAAAAATATTAATAATTTGGGCGTGCGTACAGTAGGTCTACTGCTATAGACTGCTTTCAGACTGCAAGCTCCTGGTTCTACCAGTGGGGGCGCTGTGACGCAGCATTCTCTCAGCTTAACGTGTCTGTTTTTAGCTAGTGACATGGAAAGACAGCTGTCCATCCTCTAGAAATATCACCGTGCTGCCTCAACAAACTCATATTTTGCATATCCAAAAAGTGCCATCAACGGCTGTGGTGGATTGGTACACAAGAATAGCATTACTAGAGACTGAGTGGTTGGTGCTTACCTAAGCAGAATGGCAGGGTAAGTGTTGATGTGTAGGACTCAGCCAATAGTGTTCTTGTAATAGTAGTAACCTACTTTAAGTAGTAAATCTAATTTTGTGCTTTAGCTGATGTGTTCCCAGATAGCAAGCAGATGTGTAATAATTCTGGGCCATATATGGGCTGGAACTAAGCCACAAGGGCCAGATCTGGCCTGTATATGGCCCAGATCCGCTTGCTATCTGGGTTCTGAATATTGTCTAATTCCACTTGATGCTTTGTTTGAACCTATGGAGTAAACTGGCTTCATTTTCAAAGTGCTGTCAAGCTAACAACCTGATTGGGCTGAATTGGAGTTTGATGCTAAACCTGCTCAACCCACAACAAATGAGAATCTAATTCGATGTCTTCTAACTCAATGGCCGAATCCAATTAGACCTTTCCAGCACAATTATCCTGTAGCCTAATGAACATGCCCATGACCCCATAACCCTTGACCCCTGTCCCCTAAAGGATACTTCCACTCCACGATGTTGATGCAGGCCTTGCGGATGGGGTTCTTGAGCGTGAGGAAGAAGAGCGATCGCGCCGGACGAGGGTTTCCCCCGGTGGCCAGCAGCTTCTTCAGCTTCTCTTTCTGCTTCCTCTTCAGAGTTTCCTCGTCCATAATGTAGGACATCATTGGCGGGTCGCTACCACCCTCCATCTTGGCTCCAACGGGAGGGGGAAACCGGCTCGAAGAGGAGGCAGGTCAACAAGACAGCGGCTGGAGCTGGGATACGCCGTATTCCGACAGGTTAGCGAGCGACGTAGCTATTTCCAGGCGTGAGCTGCGACGCGTAATGAACACTCCTTCTTCTTCTTCTTCTTCTTCTTCTGCTTCTCACTCCTTACCTGTCCTCTCTTCTCTCCCCCATCTGTCTCTCCCTGTCCTCTCTCTAGCTCCGTCAACCCTTGTCTGACTGACTCTCTCCTTGTCTTTCTGCTTGTCTCTCTCTCTCTCTCCCTCTCTACCACTCTCTCTGCCTGTCTGTGTTGAGTATTGGTTGGCCGAACAGTTGGTCAGGACAGAGGATATATATTTAGACAATGAGTGTCATTCCTCTGGGGAGGGTTGACATGAGGGGACAGGGGAACATATATGGCCCCTAGGCGAGGGGGTGGGGGGATGGGGGGGGGGGGCAGGGTTCAGGGGCGACGGGGGCGGGGGGGTCACACGCAGCAAGTCTAGGGGGCTGGTTTAGCGGGGCCATTGACAGTTGCGTAATACCTCTTAATTGACTAGTAAGGTGTAGCGATGGCCTCTTACTGACCAAGTCCTCAGGCTTTTGGTTATGTGTCCTTTGAAGACTTTTGATTGCCTTAGATGACAGACACACATTCTAGCACAGTAGCCAATGGTGTTATGCCGCTCGTTCATTGGCTACTCACCCAGATTACCATATACGTGTCTGGGGGTAGAATAATTAATGGGAGTCACAGAGGGAAATGTGTTTGTGTATGACAGGATTATGGTTGAATGTGTATCAACAATTGGAGGTTCTCGCACATGCAACAGAGCCTACTATGGGTTTCGAGTTGCACTCTTATCATACCTATGCTTTGTGCAAGATGATACTTTGTGTATTGCGTCATGCTTTGTATATTTAGACACTAAACACACAGCAAAACTTTAGTGAGAAGTCAATTTGGCAATTTGGCCTCCCAAGATCAGTCATAGTGTTGCCTCTACTGTACGTTCCAAAAAAACACATAGAAAGATGAGTCTCATTTCTTTATTGGTCTAGAACAATGGCAAAAACTAATATTAACAGACGTGAAATTAATATTGAGTCTTTGATTTTTTGTTTTATCAAAACTTGTTGGCGTCCTAAAACATTTCATCATGTGGTGGTTAAAACAATGGTAGAAGAGTGCATTAAAAATAATTATTAATTAAATTCAATGCTTGTTAGTGCACAGGTTTGCTTTTCTCAGGGTTCGTCCTTTTCAAGCGCCCGGTAGGAATCACCTGAGCATACGGATGACCATCCAAAACAAGCCAGGTGTCTTTTCTCACAGTACTTCACTTCCCAGAATGCCCTCCTCCTAGCTCCCAGAGCCCTCTGACTCCCCGCAGTCCAGTCCAGAAGAGGAAGGGGAGGAGTCAGAGAGGGAGTGGGGAGGCGACTCTCCGTCGCTGCGCCCTGAGTCCTCGAGCGCGCAGGAGGCCCCGGGCCCTTTCCCCTCCACCACGCCCTGTAAGTATTTAATATAGCGAATGGCCGCCCTCAGAGTCTCCACCTTGCTCAGCCGTTTCTCTCTGGCGCCCCCTGGCAGGTGGTCGCGCAGCTTGGCGTAGCCCTGGTTCACGCACTTCACTCTCTGGCGCTCGCGCTCGTTCCTCTTCTGGATGAACGCCGGCTCGAAGGGGCACTCGTAGACGCCGAAGCGGCCGTGGTGGAAGGAGGGCAGGTAGGGGAGAAGGCCGGGGCCGTGGTGCCCCCTGAAGGAGCCCTCGTAGAGGCCGAGGCCGCCGGGGTCCACGCCGGAGGGGTACAGGACGAAGGGGACGGCGTGGGCGAGCGAGGCGGAGCCGGAATGCCGATGGTGGTGATGGTGGTGGTGAGAGAGGGTGCGGTTCTCCGAGTGGCCACTAGGGGGAGACAGATTGTATGTCAGACCGCTACCCCTGTTGAGGTACGTGGGGCGCTGGTCCATGAAGGGGTGGGAGAAAGTGGCGCTCATAGTCTGGCTCTTTTTAAGTCCTGGTCGAAGGTCCGGGGGAAGGTATCGGCTGAAACAGAGACTTTACCCCAATGGCACTGAAGTGAATAACGGTGAAATGGCGCGGAGCAAGATCCTCGGAGGTACGGCGGCACGCCGATGGACGCCTCTCTCGGCTTCTTCCAGTTACATCCAGTTTTCAGGTGAGTGATGTCGTCCCTTCAGGTAGGCGAACGGGCGGAGTCTCATCATCAAACACGACGGGTCTCTTCTGATGATCTGTGGATGCAGGTAATAGCAGATGAAAGGAGTTTAGTTAAACAAGCTCTTCATCTCCCACAGAGCAGCTCTATAGGATAAGGATCTGGCTTGCATATAGCCTACTTAAAGATGAAATGAGACGGTATAAACTTCAGAGGTAGGAGATTAGAAAGAGGCTTTTTGAGTCATCTGCACAACCTCTGATGGTAATTTGACTTTAATTGGATCCGAAGCGATGTAAAGATCTTTTGAAGTAGAAAAAGAGATTGACAATTCCTTTATTACTTACATATATAGACAAGACTTCAGTGCCTCTTATTATAGAGATGTCAAATTGTTTTGTTTGGTCTACATCTGTGTGCTTCTGCACCAACTGACCAAAGCAAATCTCTAGTAGTGTAAAAACTACCATAGCTAATAAAGGTGACTCTGGTCCTGATATCACACTGTAGCCGCACTGTAGATACGTCGGAACCTGGCCGTTTTCTAAACGCCGGTACGAGTTCCACATGAAACAAATCAAATCTGACAGCGTGTCACATTAAAGGGATACAAACCGGAGTGTAATTTCCCTCAATAATCTCTAAATATGTTCTAATCCCTCTCTCTCTCTCTCGCCCCGCTGTGGAGATGACACAGCTGGCTGGAGCTCATAGAGAGAGGAGGAATTCCCCTCACTTTAAAACAGTGTCGGATGTCCCGGAGTAGGAGAAACGCCTGCCAAAACCACTTAAGAGGAGAGTGTGGCTTGTGTATTACACTGTAAACAGTTGCATTCAACACACAGCGTAGAATCAGAATGGGTTTTATTAGCCATGATAGTGTTTACACATACTAGGAATTTGTTTTGATCAATTGGTCGTTAACACTGATGGAGACAACGTTAGACAGGACAGTGCAGACACAGGACAGCGCAGTTGAGCAGTGCAAAATACAAAATGGTGTGCGATGAATGTATACAGTGTGTGTACAGTGTTAATGTGTGTGCGTTGAGCCTAGAGTGGTGTATTGCTGGAACATTTGCAGTCCCTTGCAGCAATTAAAACTGTCTTTGATTTCACTATACATCGAAAAAGAATATTTCAGAAACCATATCAGAAGCAGTGCGTTATAAAATCGGTGTGCTCTTTCCCCTCTTACCTTCGGATGCACAGGTGGGAACCTGTCTCCTCCACACGCGTCTGTAGAACCAGACCTCCTGGTCCTCAGGGGGCAACGGCAACTCTCTAGCCAGGTGGAGGTGCTCTCTCCCTGGGATGAGTAGCTCCCGCGGGTCCCTGTGCCGTGCGGTGGTGGTGGTGGTGGTGTTGAGGGTGTGTAGGGGAGTGTGACAGGTGAGTGGAAGATCCAGGCTCTTACCTGTTCTTACCCCCGGTTGCCCCGCCCCCTAAAAGAGGGGCGGGCGACGGTGGAAGATGATTATGCAAATGAGGATATCGGGTGGGGGCTTAAATATAGATACAGATAATCTCTCAATGTTTGATATAAGAATTAAATTATATAGTACTTTGACATCAAACTAACTCTTATTGCCGTAAACAACATTGAATTTAGGTGGTTGAAATTCATTGTGCTAGTATTCTACGCACATATTTGTAAATTATTTATCGTGTTATTTTGTCAGCTTCAATTAATACTATCCAGCGATCGCTTGTTTTTCTTTACAATAAAAGAGACCTGTGTCCATATCTCTCGTTCAGTCTCTTAAATCCACCTGAAATTACCACGCAATGTTAGTTGCATCTAATGACAAGGTATAGGCCATCAAAGACCTGCATCACACAATGACTGTTTGCCGTTTCCTACCCCTAATCCTCCATTTCCCAAAGCAGATTAAATAGTCTGGTACTATTGGTGGATCCCTCTTCTAAAGGAAGCACGCCCTTCCTTCTCGCCCTAAGCCACCCCACTCTTCCTCAGAAGAACTAAATATCCTTCTCGCCCTAAGCCACCCCACTCTTCCTCAGAACAACTAAATATCCAGTTGCAAACTCGGATGTCTCCTTCATTATGATGGCAGCCATCCCCAATGAGAAACGTCTACTGTAATGGACGCTTAAGAAATGTGCGTTTGTTGTCTTATGTCATACAAGATCTTTACTGTGAAAGTGACCACTATCCTATTAGACATATATGTTGTCCTATGTGATAAGATATATTACAATATGTTGTCCTATGTGATTAGACATATATGTTGTCCTATGTGATTGGACATATTACTGTATGGTGTCCTTTGATTGGACATATGTTGTCCTATATGTCTGGAATATGTAGAGAGTGGGTCGTATGCCCACCTCCCTTGTTCTCTGTAAAGTGCATTGTGTTGCCTCTGGGTATGAAATGCGCTATACAAATAAAGCTTTGATTGATTGATTGATATATGATTAGACATACGTACAGTATATGTTGGCCTATGTAATTAGACATATATGTTGTCCTATGTGATTGGACATGCTGTCCTACATGATTAGACATATATGTCGTCTTATGTGATGTTGTCCTACATGTATATGGTCCTATATATATTGTATGTGTGAATCTTGTTTTTGCCATATGTTTTACTTTCAGGTGTAATTTATAAGAATCTTATACAAATCTCATATATCTTTTCCATATGGAGCTTATCTGAGAGTCAAATATGAGACACAGTATTTAATCTCAGGTGATTGTTGGAGAATCCCAGCCCTTTATGAGGACTGTTACTGACAGTGGTTTTCTGTTTGGCTAAAAGCATTACAAAGGAGTGAAATGACTTGAGATAAATGTAATGGGATTTGAAGAGCAGCTGAACGCATGTCTGGGCCTGTGTGAACGCTGATCACAGAGCTACGCCCCTGTCTGTCTCACCTGTCTGTCTCTCCTGTCTGTCTCACCTGTCTGTCTCTCCTGTCTGTCTCTCCTGTCTGTCTCTGCTGTCTGTCTCTCCTGTCTGTCTCTGCTGTCTGTCTCTGCTGTCTGTCTCTGCTGTCTGTCTCTCCTGTCTGTCTCTCCTCTCTGTCTCTGCTGTCTGTCTGCTGTTTGTCTCTCCTGTGTGTCTCTCCTGTCTGTCTCTCCTGTCTGTCTCTGCTGTCTGTCTCCTGTCTGTCTTTGCTGTCTGTCTCTCCTGTCTGTCTCTCCTGTCCGTCTCTCCTGTCTGTCTCTGCCGTCTGTCTCTCCTGTCTGTCTCTGCTGTCTGTCCCTCCTGTCTGTCTCTGCTGTGTGTCTCTGCTGTCTGTCTTCCCTGTCTGTCTCTGCTGTCTGTCTCTCCTCTCTGTCTCTGCTGTCTGTCTCTGCTGTCTGTCTCTCCTGTCTGTCTCTGCTGTCTGTCTCTCCTGTCTGTCTCCTGTCTGTCTCTGCTGTCTGTCTCTGCTGTCTGTCTCCTGTCTGTCTCTGCTGTCTGTCTCTGCTGTCTGTCTCTCCTGTCTGTCTCTCCTGTCTGTCTCTGCCGTCTGTCTCTCCTGTCTGTCTCTGCTGTCTGTCTCTCCTGTCTGTCTCTGCTGTCTGTCTCTGCTGTCTGTCTCTCCTGTCTGTCTCTGCTGTCTGTCCCTCCTGTCTGTCTCTGCTGTGTGTCTCTGCTGTCTGTCTTCCCTGTCTGTCTCTGCTGTCTGTCTCTCATGGTCCTGGGGTTCACACATGAGTGACCTAGATTGATCTGAGACAGTCAGGGAGAAGAGCTTCAGATCGAGCTGCAGTTGCTTCTCTCTCTCTCTCTCTCTCTCTCTCTCACACACACACACACACACACACGAGTGAGCACACAGATATACACAAATGTTTACTGTATATTAAGTTGATCACAAATACACAGACAGACAATAATGGTTTTGGTATTCAGACAGACAGACAGACATACACACACACAAACACAGACACACACACACACACACACACACACACACATCAAACACAGAAGACGTACTTAAAGAGACCCCAAACATCAATCATCGACATGACGTCTGGTGTGGGTTGGCGTGCCCGGCCCTTCAAAACAACATGGACATCCTCCTCAAGTTGCCGTGAGGCACACCCCACCTCACAATATAGACAGGGACAGAGATACAACCTAGCACTGCTATTACCAGTACTATAACTACACTAGCACTGCTATTACCAGTACTATAACTACACTAGCACTGCTATTACCAGTACTATAACTACACTAGCACTGCTATTACCAGTACTATAACTACACTAGCACTGCTATTACCAGTACTATAACTACACTAGCACTGCTATTACCAGTACTATAACTACACTAGCACTGCTATTACCAGTACTATAACTACACTAGCACTGCTATTACCAGTACTATAACTACACTAGCACTGCTATTACCAGTACTATAACTACACTAGCACTGCTATTACCAGTACTATAACTACACTAGCACTGCTATTACCACTACTATTACTACACTAGCACTTCTTTTACCACTACTATTACTACACTAGCACTTCTTTTACCACTACTATTACTACACTAGCACTGCTATTACTACTACTATACCTACACTAGCACTGCTATTACCAGTACTATAACTACACTAGCACTGCTATTACCAGTACTATAACTACACTAGCACTGCTATTACCAGTACTATAACTACACTAGCACTGCTATTACCACTACTATTACTACACTAGCACTTCTTTTACCACTACTATTACTACACTAGCACTGCTATTACTACTACTATTACTACACTAGCACTGCTATTACTACTACTATACCTACACTAGCACTGCTATTACCAGTACTATAACTACACTAGCACTGCTATTACCAGTACTATAACTACACTAGCACTGCTATTACTGTACCACTACTATTACTACACTAGCACTGCTATTACCACTACTACAGTACTATTACTACACTAGCACTGCTATTATCACTACTATAGTACTATAACTACACTAGTACTGCTATTACCACCACTATAGTACTATAACTACACTAGTACTGCTATTACCACCACTATAGTACTATAACTACACTAGCACTGCTATTACCACTACTACACCACTACAACTACTCTGCTACCACTACCAGAATAACAGGAAAGTACATCTCCTGGAGGAAATGTGAGGTGGGGTAGCTGCCGCAGCTGGATGTAAAAACTACTGCTAGTACTACTACGGACCGGGCAATTTCCAGGCCCTCACCGGCGAAGACTGTGTGTCTCTAGCCCACTTAGGGGCTGAGTTGTGAGGTCTGTGGCATTGACAGTGGCATGGGGGCAAGACCCCGCCCCCGCGGGTCACAGCCAATCAGGGACAGTGTACCTGGGCCACCCACTGGGGAAGACGGTGTGTCTGTAGCCCACTCAGGGGCTGAGTTGTGGGGTCTGTGGCGTGGATGGTGGCGTAGTGGCGAGACTCCGCCCCCCCGGGTCAGAGTAGGTCAGGGGCAGTGCAGTGACCTCCATATATACCCATGGGTGAAGACCGCGTGTCTCTAGCCCACTCTGAGTTGCGTAGTCCGTGGCGTGGATAGCGGTGTGGTGGTGAAACTCCGTCCCCTTGGGTCAGAGCCGGTCAGAGACAGTGTACCCCTATCTGGACCACCCACCTTCCCCCAACGGTGAAGACCATGTGTCTCTAGTCCACTCTGGGGCTTTGGAGGTGTTGGTATAAAGGTGAGCAGCGTAGGTATTTTTTATTTGTACTTACAGGTAAGTACAGGGCCAGAAAACAGGGTACTTACCGGGTACTTACCTGTAAGTACCTGGTAAGTACTCCGTACCTACCTGTAAGTACTCTGTACCTATCGGTAAGTACCCCGTGCTTATAAGTAAGTACAAATACCTACGCTCCCGTGTACTCCATAACACGTCACCCTCCACACTACATGTAGGTCTAAGTACCCGGTAAGTACCCAGTAAGACACTGGTAAGACACTGTAAGACACAGGCTGTATTATAGTGTTACCAAAACTACTATTATAACTGCAATTACTAAAAAACTTTTTTTTAAATATCAAAAATCTGAATAGATCCAGGAAACATCTAAAAAACAGCTAAAAATCATGAACATTTTAAGTTTGAACGTTCTAGTTGCTAGCACAAAGAATGAAGAAGTAGTTAGGGGCCCAAAGAACGGGGATAACTATAATAATAATAATAATAATAATAAAGAAATAGATGGAATATCACAAGTTGGATTAACCTTACTATCACCACTGCTACAGCACTATAACTACTCTACAACCACTAGCAAAATAATTATTACCCCTGAGTAATAACTACTCGACTACCATACCAGCATACCTATTACTACAATACTACTATACTACCCCTGCCAGAATAATTAATTATTGCTTACTGTTAACTATGACTCCTCTCCTGATACAGTAGCCTACTTACACAACACCTAATTTTCCTTCAGTTCAAGCTTAACCCCGCGATGGGAGAGACTTGGGAGTTATGAGCTAAAGGAAATAGATACAAGCATTTTATTTTGTCTTTAATAATACTTTCATTTAAAAACTCTCGACCGCATCACACACATTACATTTTACATACATTTTACATACAACATTTTAGCAAAAAGGCACAAAAATATGAGGCACAATTCAGACAAAAAGACCAAAAAGATTTTACACAGAGACTAAAGATGATGCTCCAGTGCGCAGCATCAACATTTGGACATTAGCATTGACTGACACCCATGATGCAATGCTACGACAAGCTACACCATAGCAGTAAGATACGCTGTGTTTACCCGTCACACACACGTCTGTCAGTGACGAGGACGAGAAAACTACACGTACAGGAAATGTTCCGAGCCTGACAGGAGGTGCCCTTTAAACAGACAGAACTATGTCACACTCCTCTAAGTGTGTGTCAAACCAACCACCAACCATAACAAGGCCGACCTCATCTGTTTTGGATAAATACTTTGAAGAGCGTCGGGGCTGTGAGGAATATCTCTCAGCGCCAGCGGATGTGAAAACAAGGATCCGTTCATGAGAGGAGCGAGACGAGACGTAATGCGACGTTGGGCCTCACACAGACACGCACGCACGCACGCACACACACACACACACACACACACCATCTCTCCCTCTCTTCTTTTCTCCCTCTCTAGTTTTTTTTTTAATCCATTCCTGCTTTCTCTCCATCTCTCTCACATACTATCCATTTATCCTCTTTTGCCTTCCGTTCTTTCCCTCTCTCTCTCCCTCTCTCTCAAACTCTCCCTCTGTCTCTCTCCTTCCCTCTCCCCCTCTCTCCTGGCTCTCTCTCTGGTGGCGGTTCAGTGAGATGAGAGAAGGAAGTTTGGGTGAGGTCAGCATGGCTGCAGGGCTGCCAATAAAATCATCGCTTCCATTTCACTGTGTAGAAATTTAGTGCTGACAGCTGACAAGTGTGTGTATGAAGGACACACACACACACACACAGAAAAGAACAAAGAAAACATTTCCCACTGCAAAACAAACAAATATAACATCAGAACCCAAGTTCATTTTTGCTGTTGGTCGACCACAAACAGATCTGCATGTCTCCGTATTGAGAGAGTATCATTGAGCTGTCTGTCAAATAATGTATTTAGTTGGCGCTCTTTTAACCGTTTGATACAGACTACTGTATAGTATATGCGTGAGTGTTTGTTTGTGTGTGTGTGTGTGTGTGCATGAGTGTGTGTGTGTGCGTGCGTGCGTGAGTGTGTGTGTGTGTGTGCGTGCGTGAGTGTTTGTTTGTGTGTGTGTGTGTGTGTGTGTGTGTGTGCATGAGTGTGTGGGTGTGCGCGTGTGTGTGTGTGTGTGCGTGAGTGTGTGTGTGTCCGTGCTTCCTGTGCAGGTGTCTGGAACTGGCTGGAGGTAGAAACCAGGTGTGGGTTTTAGAGGAAGTGATGACTTGCTCCTTGAGAATCACACACACACACACACACACACACACACACTAGATGGCGGCCTGATCGCTGTGACAAGGTGTGGACAAGCAAGAGTACTCAGCCTCCCTGCAAACCCCCGCCAACCCACAGGTCTGTCCTCACCTCCAATCAAAAACAGACCTACAGGCTCCTGGTACTGAGGAACCTCTATGGATCAGAACCACAGGGTCCTGGTACTGAGGAACCACTATGGACCAGAACCACAGGCTCCTGGTACTGAGGAACCACTATGGACCAGAACCACAGGCTCCTGGTACTAACAGACCTCTATGGACCAGAACCATGGGCTCCTGGTACTGAGGAACCTCTATGGACCAGAACCACAGGGTCCTGGTACTGAGGAACCACTATGGACCAGAACCACAGGCTCCTGGTACTGAGGAACCTCTATGGACCAGAACCACAGGGTATTGGTTGAATCTGAGGAGCTGTCATGCCAAAATGGATCCGGGTTGCCAAATAGTGTCGGTTAAAAGGTCTGATTGTCTAATAACAATGACATTATGTGACCTCTTTTTTGTTGCTAGCTCACAAGCTAACTTGTCATTGATGTCAGTTAATATATAATATTGATGTTTATAATTAATTTAAATGAAAAATACTATAGAATTGAAAACCTCCACAAATGCTAGTTAGTTGGGAGCTGGTAGCTAATGTTGGGAGCTGGTCTAGCTAGATAGACCTGCTAGACCAAGCTCCCAACTAGCTGTTCGTGGACAAGTTTTTTTTTTTTATAGACACCAGTGACATTGACATCGGTCACACGTTAGCTAGTGAGCTAGCAACAAACAAACAAAAAGTCACAAAATATTATAAGACAATCTGACTAATTTTGGCATGACAGAACCTCTATGGACTAGAACCACAGGCTCCAGGTAGAACCTGAGGAACCTCTGAGGAACCTCTACCTCCACTCCACGTGTTGAGTGGGTCCTGCCGCGGTTTGGCTATAGAGAAAGGAGCTCCACACTGGGTCCTAGTGGCCGTTGGGTATCGGGCCTGTTGGGCATCGGGCAGAATCAGGCGTTTTTTTTTTTTTTTTTTTCAGAACCGCTGATCCAAACAACTTCACACGTGACATCCTAGGGTCCTGAGCAACACACCTGCTACATATGAACTTCATACAGCGCGGGATTCCCCCAGATAGTCATATCAACGTCATACAGAGCAGGGTTACATTACATTTACATCACAGTCATTAAGCTGAGGAGATAATCAAGATAATCATGTGAACTTCATACAACACGGGGTTCACAATATAATGGAGAGAAGGAGGGACAGACATAAGGAAGACATGCAGTTCCTTGATGAGAGCCAGCACACCTCCATTATGAGAGACGATGTACGTGTTCTGGCATTATCCTCATGAAATCCCCTCTCTGCTTGGTGAGTGACCCAGACCCGTTGCTAGGGCTCAGTCTTAAGGGGGGCACATGAACTGCATGAGGGGACACAATTATGATTAACTATTTTTGCTAATACAATAATGCTATTGTGTTTGTGCAGCACTGACGCATACCAAGTATACTGGGCTCTCTCACCCTCTGACTGAGAGCATGTCGAGCTTGTGTTTGCGCAACATATTATGCTGATGCCCGGAGAAAACGTTTCTTTGTGTTGAAAAGGAGTTTTCGCACATTGCAGTAGCCTAGATGTCCTCAAAGTTAGGGTGAGAGCCGATAAGCTGCGATGACAGTCAGCGTGGCCTGGAATGCACAGCTCGGCTTGATTCCCAACTGAAATCACTCTTACGTAACGGCTACATTGGCGTAACTTGTACCTTTTTCAGTATGGCGGCCGTCGAACAAAAAACACACCATTAAAGTTTGTATATTTAATGTAACAAAAATGAATGATGAATTAATTCAACTATGGGCGCCAGTGGAGGGGCACAAGCACTTTTGGGGTGGAGCAGGACCCCTAAGGCCCATAGCAACGGCCAAGGAGTGTCCTCTCATTCTGGGACATAGTCCCCAAGCAGTCTTCCATGTTATTCATTTTGATATAACAGTGTATAAAGTGTGTGTGTGTGTGTGTGTGTGTGACTGTGTGTTTGTGAGAAGCTAATTTCTTTATGTGTGTGTGTGTGACTGTATGTGTTTGTGAGAATGAGCTTAGTGTGTGTGTGTGTGTGTGTGTGTGTGTGTGTGCATGCATGTGTGTGCGTGCCCGTGCACACTTGCTTGTATGCTGTGTAATGTTGTAGAACAGAACAGCAGAACAGCTGCTCTGAGATGGACTTGCCCTTGATCTCAGTCACTAAAGTAACAGTGAATAGAACCAACCATGGAGTTAGAACAGAGAACCAACCATGGAGTTAGAACAGAGAACCAACCATGGAGTTAGAACAGAGAACCAACCAAATTAAGTTGGAACAGAAGAGAACCAGCCAAATGAAGTTAGAACAGAATAGAACCAGCCAAATGTCGACATGAAAGAACAGTGAAATGGCCTGTTTTTGACTGGACTTGAGTCAAAGTCTGAAATGATAAGACGAAGGTCAACAGGTTCAGGACAGCCTGTATTATCAATAATATCTGCTTTCTGGATATGCATTTTAATGTTTTAAACGTGGAAGCCAAAGCAAAATACATTTTGTCACCACATTTCTTGCAGTTTCAGACAATCATTTATCTTTGATGCAGATAATTATTTCTTTCGTGAAGAGGTGAGAGGTGAACTCAGATAAAATCGTTAATGAAGATGAGAAAGAACGGGATATGCCGGTAATTAATGTAAAGACGACACAGAGGAAGTATCTTCTGAGAGGCCACTGCCCCCTGGTGGCCAGTCTAAATACTGTTTCCTCTCCTTGACTGCGGTTCCAGACATGTAGTGCTGTTGAGACGCAGGGTTCCTGCACAGCTCAGGGCAGGATGTGGGGAGAACTTACTGAGAAACCTGCTGTTATCTGCGCGCACACACACACACACACACACACACATACACACACACACACACACACACACACACACACACACACACACACACACACACGCACAAGCCAGTTTATATGCACACATGCAGGCACACACACAGGCACACACACACACACACACAGCTCAGTGCACTGAGCCAAGCAGAGGGTGAAGGCAGATATGGAGTTGCGTGCCGAGTTGCTCAAGTCTATCTGGTATGCCTTCACCTCTCTGGATGTCGAGAAGAGCGGGAAGGTGTCCAAGTCACAGCTAAAGGTGAGGGGTCAGGGGTCAGTGCAGGGGTTTAATTAGAGGTCAGCAAATGGGTAGAAAGGTCAACAAGGTTGGGACAAAGGTTTGCTTGTGATAGTGTTTGTCTGCCTGTGTGTGCTTTCAGATGGTGATCAACGTCTTAAACTTTATTGAATCTATTTAAGAGTTTGTTGTTTTTTTTAAAAAGGAAAGCCTTTTTGGAGATTTTTGCAGATTCGCAAACTTTTTATCATTGTTCACTTTTATTCTCATCATTTTGTACGATTTCTTCACCTTGCCGCCAAGATGTGACTGTGAGTGGGTGTATTTCCTGTTTACAACTCGTCGCAGTGTGTCCCATTTCTGAACATGGTTATTGCCAGTCTATCAACTCGATCACACCATGATATCAACACCGTGTAGGTCTGCTGTTTCTTGATTTGGAATGATCAACACATGACTGTGGTGTGCTCAGGTTAATCTGGATTATACTTGAGCCAGACTACAGTGCCGTTGGAATGTCAGGAGGCAGTGCCCAGCTACAGTATGTAAAGATGGCATGACTTTGTGTCACACCATGTGCGTGTTATAATGATTCTAGATCTGTTGATGCTTTAAAATAACTAATCCCTGTCACTCCCTAATCATCCCTGTCCACTGGAGTGGACTCCCTTTAGAGGCTGGGCTGAGACCAGCATACTGTAGGTGTTACTGTACACCAGCGCAGGCACTCTGCAGTACATGCATGATAACCATGATCTTTATCATCATTATCATAACACTGTGTCTGGTGCAGTGCATGCTGGTCTTTCTTTGAGAATCTGGAAGATTCAGTACGTATAGGCTACAATTCATGAAATGCTACATTATCTATATTATTGTCATCATTATCATAATAATTGTCATTGTCATAATAATGTCAGTGTCTGGTGTGTGGAATGCTAGTGACAAGTTATGTGGTTCAGTCTTCTTCTTCTTCTTCTTCTTCGTTTGGGTGTAGATGTTTCACTTCCCCCCAGGCTTGGGGCCGAGGGGCTATCCTTTTACTACCCCGAGTCTGGGTGAGAAGGCCAACAAAAAAAACATGTTGTTCAGTGCTGCTGCGTGTTGGTGTGGATTGGTGTTGGGGTGGATTGGTGTTGGGGTGGATTGGTGTTGGGGTGGATTGGTGTTGGGGTGGACTGGTGTTGGGGTGGATTGGTGTTGGGGTGGATTGGTGTTGGGGTGGACTGGTGTTGGGGTGGATTGGTGTTGGGCCGGGTGGATTGGTGTTGGGCCGTGTGGACTGGTGTTGGGCCATGTGGATTGGTGTTGGGCCATGTGGATTGGTGTTGGGGTGGATTGGTGTTGGGCCATGTGGATTGGTGTTGGGCCGTGTGGATTGGTGTTGGGGTGGATTGGTGTTGGGCCGGGTGGATTGGTGTTGGGCCGTGTGGATTGGTGTTGGGGTGGATTGGTGTTGGGCCGTGTGGACTGGTGTTGGGGTGGACTGGTGTTGGGCCGGGTGGATTGGTGTTGGGCCGTGTGGATTGGTGTTGGGGTGGATTGGTGTTGGGCCATGTGGATTGGTGTTGGGCCATGTGGATTGGTGTTGGGCCATGTGGATTGGTGTTGGGGTGGATCGGTGTTGGGCCGTGTGGATTGGTGTTGGGCCGTGTGGATTGGTGTTGGGCCGGGTGGATTGGTGTTGGGCCGTGTGGATTGGTGTTGGGGTGGATTGGTGTTGGGGTGGATTGGTGTTGGGCCGGGTGGATTGGTGTTGGGGTGGATTGGTATTGGGCCGTGTGGATTGGTGTTGGGGTGGATTGGTGTTGGGCCGTGTGGATTGGTGTTGGGGTGGATTGGTGTTGGGCCGTGTGGATTGGTGTTGGGGTGGATTGGTGTTGGGGTGGATTGGTGTTGGGCCGGGTGGATTGGTATTGGGCCGTGTGCTTGTAACGTTTCTAATCCCAGTCACGCTCAGAGACTTGGGGGCTGGCGGAGCTGAGCCGGGGACATCGTGGGCCTGGACATGTTTACACGTGTTCGCTTGCTCAAGAATAAACGGAAATGTTCTGAAATTATTTGTAATCTCTTTCTACCTCGGTTTGACTACCACACATTATGTGTATGATATGTGCACGTTGTCTGATAGCCTGTGTGTTGTGTTGATGTGATACAGGTGTGGTCTGATAACCTGTGTGTTGTGTTGATGTGATACAGGTGTGGTCTGCGTTGTGTTGATGTGATATAGGTGTTGTCTCATAACCTGTCTTGTGTTAATGTGATACAGGTGTTGTCTCATAACCTGTCTTGTGTTGATGTGATACAGGTGTTGTCTCATAACTTGTACACGGTGCTGAACATCCCTCATGACCCCCTGACCTTAGAGGACCACTTCAGAGACGACGATGACGGCCCCGTCTCCAACCAGGGATACATGCCCTACCTCAACAAATTCATCCTGGATAAAGTAAACACACATCTATCTATCTATCTATCTATCTATCTATCTATCTATCTATCTATCTATCTATCTATCTGTCTGTCTGTCTGTCTGTCTGTCTGTCTGTCTGTCTGTCTGTCTGTCTGTCTGTCTGTCTGTCTGTCTGTCTGTCTGTCTGTCTGTCTGTCTGTCTGTCTGGTTGTCTAATCTATGTAATCTATCTCTACACACACACAAGTGGCTGACTGCTCTCCCACGCGTCTCTCTGTCTCCCTGTCTCCCTGACGCCAGGTGGTCGGGGGGACGTTTGACAAGGAGAAGGTGGACGAGCTGTGCTGGACGCTGTCCTCCAATAAGAACTACCACCCCCAAGACGGAGCGGGCGTCCTGGCGCACGACGACTCCCTCCGACTGTGGTGTCTCTTCAACTTCCTGTCAGAGGACAAGTACCCGCTGGTGCTCGTTCCAGAAGAGGTGACGTTCTTTCTTCCTCTCCTTTCTTCTCTCCGTTCTGCCTTCCTCCTCTCCTTATTTCCTTCTTAAGAGAAGTTATAGAAGGTGAGAGGTCATGAGGTAAACAGGAAACACTATTGCTTCCACTTCGATACGTTGCACAGCGATAGTCAGTGATGTTGGTAGTTATAGGAGCCAGAAAATTATGAAGGAAAAAAAATATTAAACAGCATCTTGCCAAGTCTCTCTTTAAAAATAACTCATTGTAGCTGATGTATTGGTCACAACTGAAGATGCCATGGTTTATTCTATTTGAGGGCGTGAGGATATAAATATTAAATGTCACCTCGTTCCCTCTGCCCACTCAGGTCATGTATTGGTCACAACTGAAGATGCCACGGTTTATTCTATTTTGAGGGTCTGAGGATATAAATATTAAATGTCACCTCGTTCCCTCTGCCCACTAAGGTGGAGTACCTACTGAAGAAGGTCTGTACAGCCATGAGCGTGGAGCTGAGCTGTGTGGACATGGAGGACTTCTACTCCCAGGAGGCAGTGCAGCAGAGTGGCATCAACGTTTGGCACTTCCTGGATTTTGTGAACTCTGGGAAGGTGACCAGGGGTGTCGAGAGGGAATCCATGACCATGGCGATAGAGGAGGTCTACCAGGAGATAGTGGGCAACGTCATCAAAGAGGTGCATTGTGTGTGTGTGTGTGCGCGCGTGTGTGTGAGAGTGTACAGGAATGCATGCTTGTGTGTGTGGGTGTGTGCAAGAGTGACTCCTCTAGGTGCATTTTGTGTGTGTGTGTGTGTGTGTGTGTGTGTGTGTGTGTGTGTGTGTGTGTGTGAGAGTGTACAGGAATGCATGCTTGTGTGTGTGGGTGTGTGCAAAAGTGACTCCTCTAGGTGCATTTTGTGTGTGTGTGTGTGTGTGTGTGTGTGTGTGTGTGTGAGAGAGAGTGTACAGGAATGCATGCTTGTGTGTGTGGGTGTGTTCAAGAGTGACTCCTCTAGGTGCATTTTGTGTGTGCGTGTGTGTGTGTGTGTGTGTGTGTGTGTGTGTGTGAGTGTGTGTGTGTACAGGTATGCATGCTTGTGTGTGTGCAGGGTGTGCAGTGAGTGTCATAGAGAGTCTCCTCTACGTCCGTTATCAGTATAGATGTGAGATCTGTGTGTGTGTGTGTGTGTGTGTGTGTGTGTGTGTGTGTGTGTGTGTGTGAGTGTGTGTGTGTGTGTGTGTGTGTGCGTGTGTGTGTGTGTGTGTGTATGTGTGTGTGTGTGTGTTTGTGTGTGTGTGTGTGTGTGTGTGTGTGTGTGTGTGTGTGTGTGTGTGTGTGTGTGTGACCCCATCGCCAGGGCTACTTGTGGAAGAAGGGCCATGTCCGGAGGAACTGGACGGAGCGCTGGTTCACCCTCTGGCCCGGCAGCCTGGTGTACCACGTCAGCGAGGACCGCAAGGAGCGCAAGGGCAGCATCGAGCTGGACCTCAACTGCTGTGTGGAGGTACCTAGAGATATGCCTGTACAATAAAGGAGAGAATAAATAGATAGATAAATAAATAGAAGTCGAAAGTTTTGATCAATGGTTTCAATAAAACTCACTACATAGAGTAATTTTTGTGATGTTCATCTCATGGTTCAATATTGCAAATATGGATGTTGGGACATTCAAACTCAATAGCAGTACTTTAATAGTTGTTGACTAACTTTGTCTGCAGCTGTAAATGCCCTCGCATGTGTGACGTCACTTCCTGAACCGGAGTCCACTTCCTACAGGCGTGGCCTCATTTAAAAACCCAGAGCGGGCTCGACGTTAACAACACCACAATTATCACCTGCTTAAACATGGCAATAGTTGTCGTGGTCACCGTCGCTAGGAGATACAGCGTGCGCTGTGCTGTGATTGGCAGGTTATCCCGGAGAAGGAGGGCAAGAGGTGTGTGTTCTGTGTGAAGACGCTGACTAAGACCTATGAGATGAGCGCCGCTGACACCAAACAGCGGCAGGAGTGGACCAACGGTAGGTCGTGACGAACAGTCGAAAGAAAAGCGCTTCACTTCGCTTGAAAATGCATTTCTTGATGGCTGGCGCTCTGAATTTGTCCGTCACGCAACGCGTTTATTGAAACGGGGAGCGTTATAAGAGCTTCCCAAGGCGGCCTTGTCTCAATTTCCCACTCTGTGGCTCAGGACGAAGAGCGTCCAGTGATTGTAGGGTCGGCGGTTCGAATCCCGCCTCCTGTCCACATGTCTAAGTGTCCTTGGGCGAGACACTGAACCCCAAATTGCTCCCAACGAGCAGGCTTGCACCTTGCATGGCAGCTGCCGCCATTGGTGTGTGAATGTGTGTTTGAATGGGTGAACAAGAGGCCATTGTAAAGCGCTTTGGATGAAAGTCCTATATAAGATATAAGAATTTCTCCGTAGGGAGACAAATAAACTTGAACCTTGATAAGTGCGGTCCATTTATCACTGACCATCTTGCCGGTCAGCCATCCAGACGGCCATCCGGCTGTGTGTGGAGGGGAAGAGCTCCCTGCACAAGGACCTGAAGCTGCGCCGGAGGGAGCAGAGAGAGGAGCGCGAGAGGAGGCGCGCCGCCAAGGAGGAGGAGCTACAGAGACTCCGCCTCCTCCAGGGGGAGAGGGAAAGCAAGCTGGCTGAGCTGGAGTTACTGCAGGTGTGTGTGAACGGGTGA
>NC_140244.1:3380531-3383031 GCF_949987555.1 Borostomias antarcticus
TTCTCACAGACAGGAGAACGTCGATCGGAAGCTCCGGTGTGCCCCCTGTCCCTCTGCCGTCTGCTAGAGACCCCGGCCTGCGCCTGTACCACCAGCGGAGTGAGAGAGAGAGGGAGAGAGAGAGAGAGAGGGAGAGTGAGAGAGAGAGGGAGAGTGAGAGAGAGAGGGAGAGGGAGAGAGAGAGAGAGGAGGAGAGCCGGAAGGAGAGAGAAAGTGAGGACAGAGGTGTGCGTGGCGGTGCGAGAGCAGAGAGGTCTCAGGACTCCAATGGGGATATGGACTATGAATGACAGTGGGAAATAACACACACACACACACACACGTACGCAGACACACACAAACAATTAATGCAAATATTCAACTGATATCATCAATGACTCAATGAAGATTTATTAAGACTGTGCTGTAGTGAGTTTTTTCCCCCCAAAAGAAATCAAATATAATCTCTTCCACCCTGTTGTTTGGATGTGGATTTTGATAATGATGGGTTGGTGCTTACACAAAATAAAAAGCTGAAATGTAACGACAAATACTGTATGTCTAGTGTGTTAACTTTAACTAAAATAAAAATGTCAGTAAAGAATGTACTGCATTGATAATATTCAATTGTTTGTTATAGTTTGAAGATATAATCATTATAGAATGCATTAGTCAATGCTTGTCATATACATTCTACATAACATTACTGTACATTACATTACAGTCATTTAGCTGACGCTTTTTATTCAAAGTGACTTACAATAATTGCATTTAACGTAGGAAAAGCCAATGTACTACTACTTGCCAGAACTCACAAGTGCATCTCCTTTCTAAAACAAGTGACTAAGAGCATAATCTTGTGCTGAAGGCAAAGTGCAAGGATAGCTAACTAAATATACAATGGGAGCTTAGGAGGGAGATAGATCGTGGTAGTACTCTTGAAGAGGTGAGTTTTGAGTCTACGGTGAAAGATGGGCAGTGACTCTGCTGTCCTGACGTCAGTGGGCAGTTCGTTCCACCACTGCGGGGCCAGGACAGAGAAGAGGGGTCAGGACAGAGAAGAGGGGCCAGGACAGAGAAGAGGGGTCAGGACAGAGAAGAGGGGTCAGGACAGAGAAGAGGGGCCGGGACAGAGAAGAGCCGTGACCGTGTTGATCGATCGCAGTGGCCGCAGAGTGATGGGGCAACCAGTCGCCCTGCTAGCAGAGTGTAGCGTTTGGGAGGGGTGTAGGGTTTGACCATGGCCTGGAGGTAAGAGGAAGCTGTTTCTTTCATTGCCCTGTAGGCTAGTACCAAAGCTTTAAACTGGATGTGAGCTGCTACAGGGAGCCAGTGTAGGGAACGGAGAAGGGAAGTTGTGTGGGAGAACTTGGGGTGGTTGAACACCAGGCGAGCAGCAGCTCTCTGGATAAGTTCCAGGGGTTTAATGGCTGACAACGGGGCCCCAGCAAAGAGGGAGTTACAGTAATCCAGGCGGGAGATGACCAGGACCTGGACGAGCACCTGCGCCGTTTCATCAGGGCGAATCCTCCTGATGTTGTAGAGCATGAATCTGCAGGAGCGTGTGACGGATGTGATATGTGCGGAGAATGACAGTTGGTCGTCCAGGGTCACACCCAGATTCCTCGCAGTCTGAGTCGGCGTCACCACTGTGTCTTCAATGGTGATGGCCAGGTCCCGGTGTGGGCAGCCCTTCCCCGGGAAGGAACAGTAGCTCAGTCTTTTTCAGGTTGAGCTTGAGGTGTTGTGTCGCCACCCACTCCAAGATGTCTACCTAAATGAATGCACCCACAGGTAAGCACAAAAAAATTAAAAGTTAGATACAAGAAATGTGCTCAGAAAGATTGTGACATCACTTCCTTTGTGGAAGGTCTTCCTGTTCCAGCTCTGAGGTCGATCATGTGATCAGACTCCATCCAACTCCCTCCATACAAGCTGACTTTGACATGAATAGTCTAGTTGGTGCCATCTTCACAACATCACATACAGTATAGATGAAATCCTCTCTTTCCTTTCACGTATTAGATTTGTTTAATTTCAGAGAGATGAAGGGAGAAGAGAGGTAGAGGAGGAAGCATCTTAAGAGTCTTGAGACCATTGAGATACACCCTTTGATTCAATGATCTGTCAGGACTTTAGCCACTTGATAGACAAAGTACTGAAGGAAGGAAGGAAGGAAGGAAGGAAGGAAGGAAGGAAGGAAGGAAGGAAGGAAGGAAGGAAGGAAGGAAGGAAGGAAGGAAGGAAGGAAGGAAGGAAGGAAGGAAGGAAGGAAGGAAGGAAGGAAGAAGGCCATACAACACCAGTTCTCAATGAATAAAGATTTTCTAGTAGCATGGTTGGTCCTACTCATATAACTTGACCAAGGAGGACACCTGGTGGCAATTTTATGAAAATGCAATAAATAGGCTAATTGTGTTCTCCAAGAAGACGCAAACAACATGACCAACATTATTTTGGCTAATTATTAGTAAAATTACATGTTTCTCCATCTTCTATATGCAAGACTGGAGCATAACAG
>NC_140244.1:3388031-3403031 GCF_949987555.1 Borostomias antarcticus
TCTGTTTTGTCAGCATTAGCTTATGTGGCCTGGTTTTGTCCGCAGAACGCCGATGGCAATGACACATTCTCCGGGGCTTCCGTTCTTGGCTAGAAGAACCATGCCTGTCATAACAGGATTCGCAAGCAGATGGACGTGACTGTATCGGACAACAGTCGATAGTCTGTTAGACCTAACCCTGATCAATCGGCTACCTTATCCTTGGATTAAAAACATTTCCACGGTAGTAGGCCCAACTTTTCAAAGAAATTTGATAGAAGGAGAAAGTCGAGACTTGTCTTCCCACAACCTGTCTTACTCGTTCTTAAAATCCCATTGACTCATCATCCCATTGAATACATTTTTATGCTCAATCTCTCAATGAATTAGACTAAATGTAGGCCTAAACGTTGTTGCTGTGAACAGTAAAGGCATTAGCTTAGGCTTAGCAGTAGCCTAAAACAGACAGATAGTTTGTCACAGCCTCTGTAGTCACACATGTCATAATTTTTATAGGCCTAGTGATTGAAGATTGTCTTAATGTCTTATTTTGTAAACGTCTCCTGTCATATTGTCTTACTGTCTTATGTCTTAAGTCATGTCTTGATGTCAGAGTGCCAGGCACAGTGCATTTCATGGTATTTTATAATACACATGACAATAAAAGCCTTGAACCTTGAACCTTGAGATTGAGCTAATAGAGGGAAGTATTGGTGGAAGCAGCTTAGATCTTTATTCACTTTCCAGTCAGTGATTAGGCCTAGCTCCCGGAAAGGAGACGGGAGGGAAGGATAATATTTGAATCAGTCATATGGGACAAGACTTCATCCTCAGACTTGATTGGCTGTCCTGTCTTAGAGTGTAGATCAGCCAGGGCTTTATTTGTTAATAAAGGACTTGTGAAGGAGCTAATTAATTACTAGCCTCCCCACAACCGTTCCTCAACCTCCCCACAACCATCCAAAAGCCTTCTCTCTACTATCCCTTTCTTGGACGTTTGGCTCTTTAAGTCCAACCCAGAGATTATCCGTGTCCAGCCAGTCAACTCTGGTTCCATCCTAATCCACTCTGATTCAACCCAGGGAAATGAATGCATTCTTTGGTTTGGTCTTAATCGTAACAAAGCCGTGGATTGTTGAGAAAGATCGAGGATGTTAGAGTTATGATTCCCAGCTTCGGGGTAGACACCCCCCCCCTGGGCTGACGTCTTCGAATGTACACTGCACCGCAGAATATGCATGTTTTTGATCAGGTCAGCCGCTGTTGTAGCAGCCACTGCATCGTCGCCCAGGCCTTAGTGACATTTAGGCTACATCTTTGTCATTGTGCGGGTACGTTCGTTGTTGCGTCCTCTCCTCCCCAGAGGGAGGGGTTAGGGGCTATCCTTTGACCACCCCGAGCCGTTAGGCTACATGCTCTAAACCAATTAGTTTAAATTGAACTTTGCGGTTGGGTGTTCTAGAAAATTGAGATTTACTTTTGAACAAATGCACAATGAACATGTTGTCCCCCACCCATGATGCATGTCGTCAGCATGCCAAGGATGTAGCCTATTAAAATAACTGGATATGGCATTGAAAGATTGCCGCCCATTCATTCCAATGAAAGTTGCTCAACTACATTACATTTACATTACTGTACATTACAGTCACACTTTTATCCAAAACGACTTACAATAATTGAATTTAACGTAGGAAGTCAGTGTACTACTCACCAGAACTCCTAAGTGCATGTTCTTTCTAAACAAGTGACTAAGAGCGTAATCTAGTGCTGACGGCAAAGTGCAAGAATAGCAAACTGAAAATACAATAGGTGCTTATGTGGGAGGATCGTGGTAGTACTTCTTGAAGAGGTGAGTTTTGAGCCTGTGGTGAAAGATGGGCAGCAACTCTGTACTGACGTCAGTGGGCAGTTCGTTCCACCACTGTGGGGCCAGGACAGAGAAGAGCCATGACCACGTTAATCGATATCAGGGGCCTCGGAGTGACGGGGCAACCAGTCGCCCCGAGGTAGCAGAGTGTCAGTGTAGTGGTCGGGAGGGGGTGTAGGGTTTGACCATGGCCTGGAGGTAGGAGGGAGCTGTTCCTTTCACTGCCCTGTAGGCTAGTACCAGAGTTTTAAACTGGATGCGAGCTGCTACAGGGAGCCAGTGTAGGGAACGGAGAAGGGAAGTTGTGTGGGAGAACGTGGGGTGGTTGAACGCCAGGCGAGCAGCAGCTTTCTGGATAAGTTCCAGAGCTTTAATAGCTGACGCCAGGGGCCCCTGCGAGGAGGGAGTCCAGGGGGTAGATGACAAGTTCCTGGATAAGCACCTGCCCATTCAACATGTTGAGGATACTTCCTTTAGGCCACTGCACGTTTGCAGTAGTGTTTTCTTGGCTCCATGGCCCACGGCATCTGCTTTTCTTGGCCCTGCCTATCTCCTTTTCCCATAGACCCGCATGGTGCTTCCATAGACGTAGGCCTACACCGGGAAAATAACCGCAGTAAATGGCTCTTGGTGGCTTCAAAAAAAAAAGTGAACCCAATGGTTTAAACCTTGATAATTAGGAGGCGTTCTTGACTTTGAGTGATGCCTAGGGGAAAAAAAAGCTTTCCCCAGCTGTGTCGATGGGAAAAAGTCTTTTAACCTCCAAACACACAGAGGACAGATGAACCCACTCAACTCTCCACCACCAGCTGATCGTTTAAAGCCTGTTTGCCTTAACTTTGCTGTGTGTGAGATGTCCTGCTGAACACACACACACACGCACACGCACACTGCACTCGCTCACCCACACACTAGCTACACTACACCCACACACTACACTACACTAGACTCCACTCATACACCCGCACACTACACTTCACTACACTACGCTCACACACACACCCACACACACTACATTACACCACACTAGACTACCCGCGTGGCCGGCGGGCCCCAGGGCCGGTGGAGTGAAGTGTGGGGCTGAGCAGGAAGTGGAGAATGTGGGGAAAGGTCACGGGTGTCAGCTGATCCGTGCAGCGTCTTCAGCCCAGACGGGCCCAGACACCTAGACCTTGGGCTCTCTCCTTTCAACAACAGGTGTCTGCAGGATAACACCAAGCCCTGCGTGTGCTGGAGCCCTGGAGGCCAGCTCGCTGTGTGTGTGCGTGTGTGTGTGTGTGTGTGTGTGTGTGTGTGTGTGTGCCCCCACATTTCCTTCCCCTCTTCTCTCAGACCCTGTATCTTGTCTCACTCTCTCACACACACTCAACTCACACACACACACACACACACACACACACACACACACAAGCTCACACACTCAACTCACACACACAGAAGCTCACACACACTCAACTCACACACACACTCATGTCACACACACAAGCTCACACACACTCAACTCACACACACAACTCACACACACTCAACTCATACACACTCAACTCACTCAAATTCACACACACTAATTTCACACACAAGCTCACACACACACAACTCACACTCAACTCATGCGCACACTCAACTCACACACTCAACTCACACACACACAAGCTCACACACTAAACTCTCTCTCTCACACACACACACAACTCACACACACACACAACTCTCTCTCACACATACACACATACAACTCACACACACTCAACTCACACACACAAGCTCACACATACTCAACTCACACACACTCAAGTTTACGCACACTCAACTCACACACACAACACACACACACTCAACTCACACTCAACTCACACACAAGCTCACACACACACACACACACACACACACACACACACACACACACACACAACTCACACACTCAACTCATGCACACACACAACTCACACACTCAACTCACACATTCAACTTGTCTCACACACACTGAACTCACACACTCACTCAGACAGACACACAAACTCACACACACAACTCAAAACTCACACACATTTTATTTATTGCTAACAGGTAAGCTTAGCAGGGCTCTCCCGTGTCTCTGTGAGCGATTAGCCAGGTCTATTACAGTGATTTATCGGCCCTACAGCTGGCTCTCATCTGCAACGCGCTACGCCAGCTCCAGGATCCGAGCATGGGGAGACCTCTGGCCTGTGTGCTGCATATCTCTCCGGTCTCTCTCCGGAGGGGGCACATCGGGCCACGCTTGCACAGCTGCATCGGAACGCCGTTACAAAAAGGAACCGGGTCAAATCCTCTGTTGTTTCAAGTGGTTCCGGGCGAACTGTGGCTATTACCCTGTCCCACGGAAACCTTTCATCATCCAAATGTTTTCGGTTGAAGAAAAGAGCACGTTTGAGCGTGTCACCTAGTAGGTCCCTCAGGTCGTCGGGCACTGAGCTCGTAATGGTTCCTAGAGCCAGGACTAAGAGGCATGGGGAGGTCCTAGAGCCAGGACTAAGAGGCCTGGGGAGGTCCTAGAGCCAGGACTAAGAGGCATGGAGAGGTCCTAGAGCCAGGACTAAGAGGCATGGGGAGGTCCTAGAGCCAGGACTAAGAGGCATGGGGAGGTCCTAGAGTCAGGACTAAGAGGCATGGGGAGGTCCTAGAGTCAGGACTAAGAGGCATGGGGAGGTCCTAGAGCCAGGACTAAGAGGCATGGGGAGGTCCTAGAGCCAGGACTAAGAGGCATGGGGAGGTCCTAGAGTCAGGACTAAGAGGCAGGGGGAGGTCCTAGAGCCAGGACTAAGAGGCATGGGGAGGTCCTAGAGCCAGGACTAAGAGGCATGGGGAGGTCCTAGAGCCAGGACTAAGAGGCATGGAGAGGTCCTAGAGAGGTCCTAGAGCCAGGACTAAGAGGCATGGGGAGGTCCTAGAGCCGGGACTAAGAGGCATGGGGAGGTCCTAGAGCCAGGACTAAGAGGCATGGGGAGGTCCTAGAGCCAGGACTAAGAGGCATGGGGAGGCAGCCCTCAGTTCTTCTGCCCCCTGGCTTTGGAACACCCTGCCTGAGGACCTGAGAATGTCTGAGACCGTGATCACTTTGAAATGAGATCCGTAGGCCTAAACCTTTTTAATATTGCGTTTACCACATATCTTTACTTGTGTTCATATCTTAAACGACTTAATTAATATTCTCTGTTTTAATCCTTTAAATGTTTCTGTGGTATTTACATTGCATTTACATGATTTATGTTTTTATCCATCTCTCTATGTAAACCACTATGTGCTACATTGATTTGTATGAATGGTGCTATAGAAATGAAATGACATTGACATTGATGGATCTAACTGGATGTCTCAAATGTAATCAGTGTGTGTGTGCGCCATTGTTTTCGTTACCTGATTCTCTGGTAGTAGCTGAGTGGTTGAGACCGAGGTGGATTAATGAAATGGGGATCAGTCTCAGAGCGGTGGAAGTCATTCTGCTTTGCGCAGGTCTTCCCTGGAGAACATCACTATTCATTAGAAGCCTTTTTAAGAGGTGGCTAGGCATGCTGGGATAGCAGTCGAAGAGTGCATGCTAGCTATAGGATAAGGTGGCTTGTGGACTTTGTGACAGAGTTTGTATCTTTTTTTGCTGCATCTAAACCTAGTCTACTACCTGTATATAAACCTGGTCTACTACCTGTATATAAACCTGGTCTACTACCTGTATATAAACCTAGTCTACTACCTGTATATAAACCTAGTCTACTACCTGTATATAAACCTGGTCTACTACATGTATATAAACCTGGTCTACTACCTGTATATAAACCTAGTCTACTACCTGTATATAAACCTAGTCTACTACCTGTATATAAACCTAGTCTACTACCTGTATATAAACCTAGTCTACTACCTGTATATAAACCTAGTCTACTACCTGTATATAAACCTGGTCTACTACATGTATATAAACCTGGTCTACTACCTGTATATAAACCTAGTCTACTACCTGTATATAAACCTAGTCTACTACCTAGTCTACTACCTGTATACAAACCTAGTCTACTACCTGTATATAAACCTGGTCTACTACCTGTATATAAACCTAGTCTACTACCTAGTCTACTACCTGTATACAAACCTAGTCTACTACCTGTATATAAACCTGGTCTACTACCTGTATATAAACCTGGTCTACTACCTATATATAAACCTAGTCTACTACCTGTATATAAACCTAGTCTACTACCTGTATATAAACCTAGTCTACTACCTAGTCTACTACCTGTATATAAACCTAGTCTACTACCTGTATATAAACCTGGTCTACTACCTGTTTATAAACCTAGTCTACTACCTAGTCTACTACCTGTATATAAACCTAGTCTACTACCTGTATATAAACCTGGTCTACTACCTGTATATAAACCTGGTCTACTACCTGTATATAAACCTGGTCTACTACCTGTATATAAACCTAGTCTACTACCTGTATATAAACCTGGTCTACTACCTGTATATAAACCTAGTCTACTACCTGTATATAAACCTAGTCTACTACCTGTATATAAACCTAGTCTACTACCTGTATATAAACCTAGTCTACTACCTGTATATAAACCTAGTCTACTACCTGTATATAAACCTAGTCTACTACCTAGTCTACTACCTGTATATAAACCTAGTCTACTACCTGTATATAAACCTAGTCTACTACCTAGTCTACTACCTGTATATAAACATAGTCTACTACCTGTATATAAACCTAGTCTACTACCTAGTCTACTACCTGTATATAAACCTAGTCTACTACCTAGTCTACTACCTAGTCTACTACCTGTATATAAACCTAGTCTACTACCTGTATATAAACCTAGTCTACTACCTAGTCTACTACCTAGTCTACTACCTGTATATAAACCTAGTCTACTACCTGTATATAAACCTAGTCTACTACCTGTATATAAACCTAGTCTACTACCTGTATATAAACCTAGTCTACTACCTAGTCTACTACCTGTATATAAACCTAGTCTACTACCTGTATATAAACCTAGTCTACTACCTAGTCTACTACCTGTATATAAACCTAGTCTACTACCTGTATATAAACCTAGTCTACTACCTAGTCTACTACCTGTATATAAACCTAGTCTACTGCCTGTATATAAACCTAGTCTACTACCTGTATATAAACCTAGTCTACTACCTGTATATAAACCTAGTCTACTACCTAGTCTACTACCTGTATATAAACCTAGTCTACTACCTGTATATAAACCTAGTCTACTACCTAGTCTACTACCTGTATATAAACCTAGTCTACTACCTGTATATAAACCTGGTCTACTACCTGTATATAAACCTAGTCTACTACCTGTATATAAACCTAGTCTACTACCTGTATATAAACCTAGTCTACTACCTAGTCTACTACCTGTATATAAACCTAGTCTACTACCTGTATATAAACCTAGTCTACTACCTGTATATAAACCTGGTCTACTACCTGTATATAAACCTAGTCTACTACCTGTATATAAACCTAGTCTACTACCTGTATATAAACCTAGTCTACTACCTGTATATAAACCTAGTCTACTACCTGTATATAAACCTAATCTACTACCTGTATATAAACCTAATCTACTACCTGTATATAAACCTAGTCTACTACCTGTATATAAACCTAGTCTACTACCTGTATATAAACCTAGTCTACTACCTGTATATAAACCTAGTCTACTACCTAGTCTACTACCTGTATATCAACCTAGTCTATATATAAACCTGTTGTTCTCTCTCCCCCGCAGGGCGGCGATGTGGATGTCATGACGAGAGGGAGGCCAAGGGCGGGGCTGGAGAAGTGACGAAGTGGCGTCGTTCATGGAGGTCACCCGTACGGCGCCCGCCACCCTGCCGCCGGTCCCGAGCGTGGACCCCCGGCGGGACAGGAAGCAGCGTCGCGGCGCCGGCGGCGTCCGGCGGAACGGGAGGGCCTCCCCCGCCGCCGGGGACGGGGACGAGGAGACGCTGAAACCTCCCCTGCCGTCCGGGCGGGAGGGGGACGGAGAGGGACCCGAACAATTGGACGCGGGCTCGCGCGACGGGGAGGAGCCGGATGGCGAGGCGGCGGCGGCAGTGCCGCCGCGGCCGGAGGACGAGCGGCAGGAGAAGGGGAGCAACGGCCTGAACGCCGACAGCCCCGCCCCCTCCAGCAGCTGCACAGGTGAGACGCCAGGTGAGCGGCAAGTCAGGGTCGACGGCCAGGAGCACAGCGCTCATGGGTAATTACACAGGTATTAGCAGCTTAGTGCTGATTTACATTTAACAAGCGTCTGACAGCCAAGATGGGCCAACCTGCCAGGCATGCAGAATACACACACACACACACACACACACACACACACACACACACACACACACACACACACACACACACACACACACACACACAGTGTCACCTTACCCCTAGCAGTATTTATTTACTCAGCCACCACCCAGTAAACACACTTTGATGTTTACTTTTAGATGTATCCCATAATAACATACAGAGACTTCTTGTTGTTATTCAGGACATGAAATAACCTAGATAACCTAGGATCTAGAACTCTGTTCTTCCCGTTTTAACCTTTACATAGTTTAATGTCTGTAGAGTGGACTGAGTTTTTCTACTCCTATTGACTTGGGAACGAATCGATTCTTTAAATAATTCTAAACTGCGAATTGATAGTTCAAAGTTCATATCTATCTATCTATCTATCTATCTATCTATCTATATTTCTACAGTATCTATCTATCTATCTATCTATCTATCTATCTATCTATCTATCTATGTTGTGCTTCTTATATTTTTGTGTATATTTTGTATTTTCCTTATGTATATATAATTAGTCCCTGATTGTGCCTTTTTGTTGTCCTTACTGCTGTAACACAATTTACCCTTGGAGGGTAAAAGCTGTGTTTGTCTTCTGTGAAGTGTATGACACAATGTCCTTTTAAGACCTTTCCCCACATTTTCCACAGATTTTGCCAACATACAAATACTAAAGCCACAGTGTGACTGACAACCAGCTAATGTGACCACCTCAAGAAGTCAGTCGTCCAGTTTACAATTCGCTCATTTAGCGGATGCTTTTATCTAAAACAACTTTGCTCAAGAGTACAACTGTTGGCAATGATAATCAAGTGACCTGTCCCTGACCTGAGCTGCCCACTGTTACATTACCACTCAACAGTCTTCATCAACATCCTTTTGCTGGGAAAATATGTTAACCACGCTTCAGTCAAAATAATGAACTGTGAAATCTACAGAGCACAGAAGGCACTTGAAAATAAATAGGCATTTCCAGCACCCCAAATGCATCTTGTGCTCATTTTGAAATGCCACATTGATTTATATCAATCAATCAATCAATCAAAGCTTTATTTGTATAGCGCATTTCATACCCAGAGGCAACACAATGCGCTTTACAGAGAACAAGGGAGGTGGGCATACGACCCACTCTCTACATATTCCAGAGGGAAGCAAAAAAACAGTAATCACCCAGGGGCCAGATAAGTGAGCTGTAAAAATTCTTCCCTGACCCCTCTCAACAAGGCGATCGAGCAAGCTCCAGGAGTATGTTTGTCTACCGGCTAAGAACATTTATGAAGCAATACATTGCATTGAATTACATTTCAGAGTGAGAGAGGCTAAAAGCATCATAGGAGAGAGAATATTCTACGGACATGCTACATCATCCACAGTAGACACGGGGGTATCTATCGGACTTCGTGAGGTCTGCTGGTGACAGTGGGGCATCCACTGAACCTGGTTAGAAGATAGGAGGGAGAGAGAGAGGCACTAGGGAGAGGGGAGGCAGAGGGAAGGCAGAGCAGGGTTAGTAGCACATAGAGTCATTCAGACCACACAGATATTGAAACAGGCAACCTGGGGCAGGCTCCTGGAATATATTTGTCTAATGGCTAAGAAAATTTAAAGAACAATAAATAATAGTAAATTAAGTTTAAATTAAGTTTTCGGAGCAAGAAAGGCTAAGAGCATCAGGTCCAGGCCAAAGCCGGATGTGGACTGATGTGTGTCTTGTGTGTACATGTGTGTGTGTGTACTAAATACTACGATATCCACAGCTCCGCAGCTGACACTGGACCTGGTTAGAGGATAGGAGGGAGAGAGAGAGACACTAGGGGAGACAGAAAAACGGTTAGTAGCACACTGAGTCATTGAAGCAACACAACAGTCAGAACAAGCCTGTTTCAGGATAACCAGCTTCTGTACACTACTTGATATACATACATTGCATAGCAGGACAAGTATCAATGTATACAGAGGATTCACAGGTAGGTTTGAGGCTGCCTTTCTGTATCTCAGGGTCCTAGCTAGTGATTGTAGGCTAGGTCGAAAAGGTACGTCTTGAGGTCTCGCTTGAAGACCTCCGTTGTTTCAGCCCTTCTTAGGCACTCCGGTAGGGTGTTCCAGAGGTTGGGGGCATAGAAACTAAAAGCTGCCTCTCCATGTTTCTTGGTCCTGGCTTTTCGAACTGTTAAAAGTTCAGTGCCTGAGGATCTAAGTGGTCTGTTTGGCATGTACTTAACAAGCATGTCTGAAATATATTCTGGTGAGTGACTGTGGAGAGATTTATAGACTAGTAATAGTATTTTAAAGTCTATTCTAGAGTTGACTGGTAACCAGTGTAGTGATTTTAACGCTGGTGTGATGTGTGCCCTTCGTCTAGTCTTAGTGAGGACTCTTGCTGCAGCATTCTGTATTATTTGTAGCTTAGAGATTGCTTTCTTTGGTAGGCCTGATAGTAGAGCATTGCAGTAGTCCAGCCTGCTTGTGAAAGTCATTTTTTCTCGAGACCGGTTCGAGTCGTACATCGTAAACTGTTGTCCCTAACCGAGTCGACTCTTGTAAACAGATCGAAACCGCCTTCCAACACCTCACTATCTGAAGTCAGTTCATTCGGCCTGGTGCTCAACAAGGCGTACACAGCGGCAAACCTCTTGTCCTTCTGATTCGCGTTCAGGTTTATTTGTCACATGCAGCGTACAGTGTACAATCACAGCGAAGTGTTGCCGCTCCATCGACCTTTCCTCCAGATACAGAAGCCCTTGTCCTTCCGAGAACCCTGTTGACCTTTCCCCCAGAGCTGCAGACACCTTCGGATCGGGCTCTTGTTTGCTTAGCAGCTCTCTGACGTAGCGATGGTTATCTCCGCCTCTACGCAACAGAGCTTGAAGAAGTACCCTACTGTGTCCCCCAACAGAGTAGTAAATGGCGCCCTTCGCCGCGTTCCTCGCAAGGCTTCTCAGTGGCCCCGCTCTCTCTCGGGGGTCACCAGACCAGCCACAGGCGTGACCCCAGGGACACTGCGCCCAGTATTTCCTCCAGGATGGTTTTTTGGGTCCAGAGGCCCTGGGGGTATTTTTTTTTTTTTTTTTTTTTTTTTTAGGGCTTTTCAGCTTTTTAATGGGACAGGACAGTGTAGAGAGACAGGAAACGTGGGAGAGAGAGAGGGGAGGACATGCGGCACAGGACCCGAGCCGGGAATCGAACCCGGGTCCGCCGCGCGAAGGACTAGCCTTCATATGGTGCGCGCCTTACCCGGTGAGCTACCGGGGCGCCCCGCCCTGGGGGTATTTAGTCCACAGTTGCCGGCACAGTCCCAGCATCTGAAACCAAACGGTGTGGGACGAACAGCACAGCCAGGTTGCATACCCCTCTCGCAGAGCGACGAAAGGCCAAGCCTCAACCATCAGCAGGTTAGAGAAATAGTAAGTTGATACAAGTTGGAAAAACTTAAGTGGATTGATACCATAGTATCATCTCACAGGATCTGTTTTGGTTGTCAGCGGTCAGTTCTCAGCAAATTTGGCCCCCGATGTGTCCTTGTACTGCCAATCCAAATGTTCCGCTCTGGTCAGTGAAGTGCCAGGTGTTTACTTTGGCAGGTGGAAGAGGGCAGCTTTTCAATCGAGCGCCCGCGTTGATAGGCTGTGGTCGGAACCCGGAGGTCAAGGGGAGTTGAGGTCTTTCGGCCAAGGTTTTTCACCGAAGGCTAGCAAAACACACACAACGCTACACTGCACACAGAGACTTTTGTATCGTCATCGATCAGCATATTATTTCCGGTATTTGGGCTTGAGGTCAACAACGCATTTGGCTCTATAAGTAGGCCTAGTCCAAGTTTTAGAGTGTTTTCTTGGTCTCGGTTGTCCGTTATGAGACCTGATGAGACGACAGCAACTCTCTTGTAACAACTCCCTATGCAGTTCTAGAAGCCGTAGCCCTCTTTGTGAAAGGGGAGATCCAGAGGAGCAGCTGTCAGTTTAGTTTGGACAGAAATGTAATAATATTACCAGACACAATAAGCCAAGGTTCACATGATAGCTTATTCAGACAGTAGTAAAAAATACTAAGAAGTGTGCTAAACCAATAACTCTGCATATCAGATATGTAGCTCCTGGCAGCCAGATTAGATTAGATTAGATGTTATTGTCATTGCACAGAGTATAAGTACAGTGACAGTGAAATGCAGTTTAGCATCTAACCAGAAGTGTGAAAGAAGCAGTAAAGTCCAGTGTAGTGTACATACCGTATGTGTATAATATGAAAGATATGAAAAAGCACAGTCATATACAGCATAAACAGTATTGACAGGACGAATAGACAGTGGTCGAGGTGTTGAGGGTCCTGGGAGATGTGGACACCCAGAAGCTGGTGACACTCAATCTCCGTCCCATCAATACACTTTCTGAAGTCCACTAGAAGCTCGTTCGTCTTCTTGGTGTTGAAGGCCAGGTTGTTGAAGGCCAGGTGTAGTGGCGGTAGTTCTGGAGCAGACAGATGGCCTTCTGGAAGCCATTTTGAATGTTAGCACAGCTATGTGAATATTTGGGGGGAGGGGATGAATTACAAGAGAAGTGAGAGGACAAAGGTTTAAGGTGTTTGGATGTAAATTCCTCAACACAGGTTGTTGTCGGCGCGCCACCGAGTTTGGTGGTGAGTTTTGAGGGGGTGAGTGTTGCTGTTGTCCAGGTGGGAGAGTTTAATTGGACAGTAGACTAATTGGAGGGGTTGGAGACTGATTGGAAGGTAGACTAATTGGAGGGGTTGGAGACTGATTGGAAGGTAGACTAATTGGAGGGGTGGAGACTGATTGGAAGGTAGACTAATTGGAGGGGTTGGAGACTGATTGGAAGGTAGACTAATTGGAGGGGTTGGAGACTGATTGGACGGTAGACTAATTGGAGGGGTTGGAGACTGATTGGATGGTAGACTAATTGGAGGGGTTGGAGACTAATTGGACGGTAGACTAATTGGAGGGGTTGGAGACTGATTGGAAGGTAGACTAATTGGAGGGGTTGCAGTGTGGGTGGTAGGCAGGATTTTCAATGAGCCTGGACCAGCCTCTTCAAGCACTTCATGATGATGGGGGCGAGTGCAGCAGGGAAGCCATTTATTTAGGCGGAAAAGGGTTCTGACACTGATGGAGGCGGACTTGAAGCACGTGGGACAGCTGCTTGGGCCAGCGACAGGTCGAAGAGGTCAGTCAGTCAGGGCTAGGGCTGGGTTCAAAAAAAACGATTAATCGATTCTGAATCAAATTATTCAGAATAGATTCATAAATCCCAAAATCGATCTTTTATTTAATGAATAAATGAAGGAATGAACAGTTAATTCATTCAATGATTCATTCATTGATTTTTGGAAATCGGTATCGATACCCAGCCCTAGTATTGATGTGTTGCATAACTTGGCAGTCATGTAATTAAGGTTACAACAAAACAAAAAGTTAGGTAGTTAGTTTAGTAACACTAATCGAATCGAATTTAATTGTGATAATCAAATGGACCAGCGGCCTCACGCGCGTTCATCCTGCTCAGCGCAGCACTCTCGTCGGTCGGGGAGCGCGCAAGGCGCTGGCGTTCTGCGGGGAGCACAGCCAAGATGGCCGCCGCCTCCTGGTTGTCCCTGTCAAAGCCAGCATAGTTATTGAGCGCATCAAGGAGGCAGGCGTCGCTGGTTGGGGGAGAGGTACTGGCGGGTTTGTAGTCCGTGAAGCCTGGATGGCCTCAATCCTTAACTTGTGGCTGTGCTTGGCCCTCTTCATTAGCCCTGGCTCAACCGTAGGCCTGCGTGTCACCTGCTAGTAACTTAGCCTAGCCTAGCGATGTGATAGTACTAATAGTTATAATACTAATAATAGATCAGCCTTGTATAGCATATTATTTGAACCCAGTGCGCAGGACGGCATGAAAAAGAAAAAAAAAAAGGCACATGTAGCAACTTAGCCTCGCCTAGTGATGTAGCAGTGTAGTGTTCAGTGTAGTGTTCAGTGTAGTGTTCAGTGTAGTGTTCAGTGTTCTGACAGTGGAAGTATTCTACTAGGGAACCCTGTCTCATGGATCGACCAGAATATTGGTGCCCAGCGGAGGCCTAAATGGTTTATCTGGGGCGGAAAAAAACAAGTGAAGCTAGCTGGTATCTGAGAAGCAGGTACGGAAGCCATTTGACCCTCCTCATTCTAATTCTAGTAGACGGTCGGAGCCCCATGGAAACCTGCACATATTTCAACTGGGGCCTACACCCCTAGACACACGAAGACTATAGAACAGGACACTTGCAGTTCCGAAGTCTAAAATTGGGTTGTCCCCCCCCCTAGCTGTCAGAAGTCTACGGGGTCTCCAACCTCTAGCATTCTTAGCATACCTCCAGGGCCCCTCTGGGAGAGCCCTTGGACTGGCAGGCTGGAGCCAGGAGTCTACACCCGGGAGAGCAGCCAGATTCCTGAGCCCGTGCACTCTATGCCCTGCAACGTGCGCGCGCACACACACACACACCCACGCGCACACACACACACATGCACACTCACACATGCGCAAACACACACACACACACACACACACACATGCGCACACACCCGCACACACACACGTGCGCACACACACACACACACACACACACACGCGGGACACAACTCACATACAAGCTCACATTGTAACGCAGCTAGTCTGCCCCGGCCCTCGTCCTGTACGACCCAGCTGACAAACAATTAGAGCACACACAGCTCACGTTGCGCAACTGCGTGGTAGAAAGCTTCTGACACAACAAGGTCACGCTGTACCCTTCATACTCGAATTTGTACTCTACCTAGAAC
>NC_140244.1:3408031-3423031 GCF_949987555.1 Borostomias antarcticus
CACACAACTAGCTACACACACAACCAGCTACACACACAACTAGCTACACACACAACCAGCTACACACACAACCAGCTACACACACAACTAGCTACACACACAACCAGCCGCACACACAACCAGCACACACACAACCAGCTACACACACAACTAGCTACACACACAACCAGCTACACAAACAACCAGCACACACACAACCAGCTACACACACAACTAGCTACACACACAACCAGCCGCACACACAACCAGCACACACACAACCAGCTACACACACAACCAGCTACACACACAACTAGCTACACACACAACCAGCTACACACACAACTAGCTACACACACAACTAGCTACACACACAACTAGCCGCACACACAACCAGCACACACACAACCAGCTACACACACAACTAGCTACACACACAACTAGCTACACACACAACCAGCTACACACACAACTAGCTACACACACAACCAGCTACACACACAACCAGCTACACACACAACCAGCTACACACACAACTAGCTACACACACAACCAGCTACACACACAACCAGCTACACACACAACCAGCACACACACAACCAGCTACACACACAACCAGCTACACACACAACTAGCTACACACACAACCAGCTACACACACAACCAGCCTGCACACACAACCAGCCGCACACACACACACACACACACACACCACAGCTGTGCCGGGCGCGGTGTCTGAGAGGATCAACCCTGACGCGTTATCAGTGTTGTGTCTCCGAGGGAGAGGTCGGGAGAGCGGGGCCAGATGTCGGCGTGACGATGACCCCCCTTGAAGTCCCGCAGCCGGCCGCAGGCTCACGCCGGGCGACGGGACCGGCGAGTCAAGATGGCGCACGCTGCGCCGTCTGGGTGATCGCTAGAAACGGGCGCAGAGCACGAGTAGCTTGTGACATCTGGTGGCAGGGATTCGTTTACATTCATTTACATCATTTACATGTCCTGTACAGTGTCCTTGAGTTAGAGAAAGGCACTTTTTGATATCCAATATATTGTTGTTGTTATTATTGTTGTTGTTGTTGTTGTTATAATTATTGTATTATTAATATTGTTATTATTGTTGTTGTTGTTATTACATCTTTCTGCGAGTTTGATATATCTCAGATGCACTTGTGAGTTCTGGCGAGTAGTAGTACACTGACTACCTACGTTAAACGGTTAAATGCAAATATTGTACATTGCTTTGGATCAAAGTGTCTGCTTAACGACTGTAATGCAATATAAGGTAGGGTTATTCTACTGCGCTTGAACAGTAAATCACGCAGAGGGCAACTAAATGGTTACTCAGTGCTGTCTACCTGACGGACGAATAAAACACTCTTTCTTTCTCTCCTCCCCTCCCTCCTTCCCTCCCTCCTTCCCTCCTTCCCTCCCTCCCTCCCTCCTTCCTTCCCTCCCTCCCTCCCTCCCTCCCTCCCTCCCTCCCTCCTTCCAGCCATTCGTGATCCACGACATGGAGACCCTGTGGCAGGCGGAGAACGGCCTGGTGTGGAACCAGCTGATCAACGGCACGCCGCCCAACAAGGAGATCGGCGTGCACGTCTTCTACCGCTGCCAGTGCACGACCGTGGAGACGGTGCGCGAGCTCACGGAGTTCGCCAAGAGCATCCCGGGCTTCGTCGACCTCTTCCTCAACGACCAGGTGCGGCGAAAAACGAACGGCAGCGGAAACGCGGTAGCCATTTTGTCGTAGTCTGTGTAGCCTTCAGCCAGCGTGCGTTAAACACAGAAGCTAGTTGTGGTAGTCTGCGCAGCCTCTAGCCAGCTGTGTTGGGAGAGAATCAGCTTAAAGGGCAATGCTCGTTTTTGACAACCTGGACCTTATTTACGACATATTATAAGAAGTTTGACTCACCGAGATCACTTTTGTGTAGTTCGGAGGCCTGTAGAAGAAATTTAAAATCCAGCGCGAGCCAGTATATCCATGTAATGACACAGGCCAGCGCGCAGACTGGCTATTCTCCGGCTCACATTCTCTGCGCTACGATCGTTGTTGGTGCCGAGAATATTGTCGTCGTCATTCGTCAGCAACAATCCGATCGTAGCGCAGAGAATGTGAGCAGGAGAATAGCCAGTCTGCGCGCTGGCCTGTGCGCATGCGTGCTGGAGCAAGTGGGGAAAGGCGTGTAAAGATCATATTACAGAGGCTAAAGACCCCGTATATGAAAACCACAACAATGCCTCGCGTTGAGGAATCTCAACTGTCGATTCATCCAATCTGATTGATGAAAACAACCGTTTAGCGGCCGAAAATAGATTTTGAGAAACTGCATTCTCGGTGCCCCGATCACCGTCATTACATGGATATACTGGCTCGCGCTGGATTTTAAATTTCTTCTACAGGCCTCCGAACTACACCAAAGTGATCTCGGTGAGTCAAACTTCTTATAATATGTCGTAAATAAGGTCCAGGTTGTCAAAAACGAGCATTGCCCTTTAACACGTGACAGTGTCATACAATGGCTAGCATGCTTGCTGTTCCCCCTCCGGCCCCCAGGTGACACTGCTAAAGTATGGCGTGCATGAGGCCATCTTCGCCATGCTGCCCTCGCTCATGAACAAGGACGGGCTGCTGGTGGCCAACGGCCAGGGCTTCGTGACCAGGGAGTTCCTACGGAGCCTGCGGAAACCCTTCAGCGAGATCATGGAGCCCAAGTTTGAGTTTGCGGTTAAGTTCAATGCCCTGGAGCTGGACGACAGCGACCTCGCCCTCTTCGTCGCCGCCATCATTCTGTGTGGAGGTACAGCAGCACTGTCTAGGCGGAAAGGAAGTAGAGCAGGAGATGTTTGTGATGTCACTCATTTGCGTTCTTGGTGACCAGCTGCTACAGGCCGGCCATTTTTATTCTCTCCTGTTGCTTTTATCTCTACGACAGACATGATGGTTTAATGAGCTGGCAACCTTCCATAAAATACTGACCTTATCTCTCTCCTCCCCTTCTCTCTCCTCTGCTTATTATCTCTCTCCTACCCCTTTTCCTCTCTTCCCCAATTCTTCTTTCTCTCTCCTCTTCTCTCTCTCTCTACTCCTCTCCTCTTCTCTCTCCTCTTCTCTCTCCTCTCATCCTCTCTTCTCCTCTCTCTCCTCCCCTCCCTTCTCCTCTTCTCCTGTCTCTCCTCTTCTCTCTCCCCCTCTCTTTCCTCCCCTCCTCTCTCCTTCTCTCCTCCCCTCCCTTCTCCTCTTCTCCTGTCTCTCCTCTTCTCTCTCCCCCTCTCTTTCCTCCCCTCCTCTCTCCTCTTCTCTCTCTCTCCTCCTCTCCTCTTCTCCTCTCCTCCCATCCTCTCTTCTCCTCTCTCCTCCCCTCCTTTCTCCTCTTCTCCTATCTCTCCTCTTCTCTCTCCTCCTCCTATCTCTCCTCTTCTCTCTCCTCTTCTCTCCTCCTCTCCTCCAATCCTCTCTTCTCTCTCTCCTCCCCTCCTTTCTCCTCTTCTCCTCATCCTCTCCTGCTCTCTCTCCTCCCCTCCTCTCTCCTCTCCTCCTCTCCCTCTTCTCCGCCTCCCCTCAGACCGGCCGGGGCTGATGAACATCCGTCAGGTGGAGGAGATCCAGGACGGCATCCTCCAGGCGCTTGACCAGCACCTGCAGGTCAACCACGCCGACTCCATGTACCTCTTCCCCAAGCTGCTGCAGAAGATGGCCGACCTGCGGCAGCTGGTCACCGAGAACGCCCAGCTGGTCCAGAAGATCAAGAAGACGGAGTCGGAGACCTCGCTGCACCCTCTCCTGCAGGAGATCTACAAAGACATGTACTGACCCGCCGGACAGCGCCTGACCAGATCCGGACCCGATCCGGACCTCGGACCAGGCGGGAGGCTGTGTCTGACCCGAGCTGGACTAGACTGACGGGCCATGTACCGACTCAAACTGGACCACGCTAGGGCTAAACTAGCATGTTCTGTGTCTGTGTCTGGTTGGGAATCAGGGATGCAAGAGAGAGATGCCGCCCGCAAGGAGGATATTGCTCAGAACGGCGGAGTTACGTATCAGCCTATCAGAAGAGGGCATGCGTTAAAGAACACAGCGAGAGTTATATCCAGCCTATCAGAGGGCACGGTGGAGCTGTTACCATGTGGAATCAACCAATCCGCTCCTTTCGGTCTGCAAGTTTCCAAAGGATGCGGTGGTACACGAATTTGCACAACACAACAGCAGTAGAGTGTAGAGCACTTGCATACACAGATATGCACTTACAGCGGATCGCGTTGGACAGAGTGGGCTGTTGAAATCGATGGAAGCACACTGCAACGTGCTTGACTCTGAAAATTAATAATTTGTCTACCAGGGTTTCTTATGTTCATGGACAACAGCAGATACAGTTACAAAGACTGTCCGTCTCCAAGACTGTTCAAGGTGTAGTCTATGAAGTAGTATTCCAGGAGAATACCCGCATGGCACACCCAAAAACGACAATACCCAGATTCTTCTTTTTCTCCCCCCTCTATTTTTTCAATGGATAATCAACATTGCTATTTTTATACAATACGTTTTGTAGTCTCTGCCCCCGCGACGTGGGGCTTTTTATACAATGGTCAACATCATTCTTAATCCTTTGTTGAAGGGTTAGCATTAGTTACCAGGCTCTGTTCTATATTATGACAGACATGTTGACAGGTCATAAGGAGGTTGGTTGGGAAGACTGGTATCGTACAAAAACTTTCTTGTACCTTTTTATTATGGTTAGGGCGTGTGTTTCTCTGCAAACGTGAAGCACACACTCAATAACCAGCCATGGGTGCACCAGTTCAGCTCTCCATGTTAATCATCTCCTCTAAATGCCTGTTACCACATGGATAAGCTACTGCCCCATACCCCCTCTGGTCCTCTAGCCTGCAATCCCCCCATTATCATCTAGCTAGCTACCCCCCCCCCCCCCCACACACACACACACACACACTTTATCCTCTAGCCTGCAATCCCCCCATTATCATCTAGCTAGCTACCCCCTCCCCCACATTATCATCTAGCTAGCTACCCCCCCCCCCCCCCACACACACATTATCCTCTAGCCTGCAATCCCCCCATTATCATCTAGCTAGCTACCCCCCCCCCCCCCCACACACACACATTATCCTCTAGCCTGCAATCCCCCCATTATCATCTAGCTAGCTACCCCCCCCCCCCCCCACATTATCCTCTAGCCTGCAATCCCCCCATTATCCTCTAGCTAGCTAACCCCCCCATTATCCTCTAGCTAGCTAACCCCCCCATTATCCTCTAGCTAGCTAACCCCCCCATTATCCTCTAGCTAGCTAACCCCCCATTATCCTCTAGCTAGCTAACCCCCCATTATCCTCTAGCTAGCTAACCCCCCATTATCCTCTAGCTAGCTAACCCCCCATTATCCTCTAGCTAGCTAACCCCCCATTATCCTCTAGCTAGCTAACCCCCCCATTATCCTCTAGCTAGCTAACCCCCCACATTATCCTCTAGCTAGCTAACCCCCCCATTATCCTCTAGCTAGCTAACCCCCCATTATCCTCTAGCTAGCTAACCCCCCCATTATCCTCTAGCTAGCTAACCCCCCATTATCCTCTAGCTAGCTAACCCCCCCATTATCCTCTAGCTAGCTAACCCCCCATTATCCTCTAGCTAGCTAACCCCCCCATTATCCTCTAGCTAGCTAACCCCCCCATTATCCTCTAGCTAGCTAACCCCCCATTATCCTCTAGCTAGCTAACCCCCCCATTATCCTCTAGCTAGCTAACCCCCCATTATCCTCTAGCTAGCTAACCCCCCCATTATCCTCTAGCTAACCCCCCCCCATTATCCTCTAGCTAGCTAACCCCCCATTATCCTCTAGCTAGCTAACCCCCCATTATCCTCTAGCTATCTTTACCCTAATCTCGCGATGCCAGACTTTCAAGATCTCTAGGAAGGACCGCCCTAAAGACGTTGGATTGGTTCTGCAATGCACGTTTTTTTTCCCAATCTCTCAAATTGTTTCCACCCACGTTTAGCGAAAAAATCAGGACGAATGTCTTCAGTCACTAGTTATACCTAGCTATACCCCTCATTATCCTCTAGCTAGCTACCCCCCTTATGCGGTTTTCTAGCCTATCCCCGCTTATGTGTCTCACTTGATTGCATGTCCTCTAATCTCACCATACCCCAAATATCCTTGAATCCTAGCAGCCAATTAAAAAACAAGAAACAGGGTTGATTGATGACTCCAAGCCCCACTTGCAAAGACATCCAGGAAGCCAAATGTGCCCGACACATTTTCAGGGGTGTGGGGATGAGCTGTCACCCCTGTATGGGACTTTGGAGCACTTAAAGTGACGTAGTTGCCTTGATCAGATACACGCTATCCTCCCCATACAACACTGGATTGTTCATCTCTTCTCACATGACCATCGGAAGCACCAGTACAACCTCATGTCTTGGTCGTACTTCTCAATGGCCACGTTTGTAGATTCTTACAACTTCCTAACCTCAAACCTTTAATGATGATTTTTTTTCTCTCTCTTTGTATACAACTGTTGGGTCTAAAACCATGGGATACTGAGTTCTAATAAAACTGTGAAAGAGACAGTATATACAGTATATCTATATATATGTATACCTGATCACAGGGTCTTGTGTAAGATTTAATTGCCTGATTTTACTTAAAATGTTTATTCAAGATTTACTTAATTTGTGTATGATTTGAAGTATTATTTGTCTTTTTTTCATAGACTTGTTTTTTTTGCTTCCTGTGGAGATTTTCTTTAGCTTTCCTGGCTAACAATCTCTGCCCCCCCCCCCACCCCCCCTCCCCCAATGGCATAGCTAGCATACTGTTGGTGATCATGTTCTAATGCTATCAAGATGGATCTCTTTTTTTAAATATTTCCTATGTCCTTCCCTTCAGTTCAGCACTGATTGACAAGTATTGACTAGATAAAGGCAAAGCATCATGCCGTGTACTTCAGTTTCTGTCATATTGATTTTGCCCGATCAATTTATTTTAGTTTAGTCTCGGGTTTCTGGAGTGGAGGAAGCATATTTAAAAAGTTTGGAAAGGCCAGGGTTAAAAAAGCAGTGCTACAAATAAACTCAGTGGCCACTTTATTAGGTATGGTGTAGTAGCCCCTTTTGCCTCCAGAACAGCCAGAATTCATGACATGATGGATTCAACAACGTGCCCGCGCCTGCAGTCTGCACACATGTGTAGCCTTTCTGTTAGCTTGAACGAGTCTTGCCGTTGACCTCTGACCTCTCTCATTAACAAGACGTCTTCGCCCTCAGAACTGCCGCTCACTGGGCGGTTTTTGTTTATCGCACCCTTCTCAGTGAACTGTAGTGTGAGAATCCCAGCTGGGCAGCTGTGTTTGAGATGCTAGAGCTGCCACGTCTGGCACCGACAATCACACCACAGTCAGTCGCTTACATCACACGTCTTGTCCGTTTGAGAACAACAGCTGAACTTCTTCACCATGTCCACATGCTTTATATGAGTTGCAGCCACGTGATTGGCCGTTTGGAGGATAAGGCTTTGGGCAGTTATAGATCCTACCTAATGAAGTGGCAACTGATGTGTCTGTGGTATTAGTCAAAATATCAAACAGAATACTGTAGTAGAGCAATTCTGGGTTACAGGGGGACCAACTTGTCACGTGAGGAAAGTGCTTTCTTTGTTCTTTAGGTCAGCAAATCTTTCTATTTGAACCATTTTATGACATTTTAAATCAGCAAAAAAGTTTGTATTTTAGCACAACAATAGACCCGCTCCCTGCCTATTGAAATGATATGAGAGGGTGCCAAATATCTATCCCTCTAGAAAAAACACTTCAAAGACCATTCTGTAGTTTTAAATCATCGTTTTATATTTAACACAACTGACTAGTTACATCAAAGCTTCTAATCTTTCTATTTCAACTTCATTCTTCTGTATGTGATGGATTTCATGTGGTACCTCATTGATATTTCAACTGACAGTGACCTGCTCTGGTTACACCACGTTAACTGGCCAATTTCTTTATCGCTTGTCAAAAACTGATTTGGTCCTCTACTTATCTTCAAAGGTCATGGCAATGTCTGTCACCTCTGTTAGTTCAAATGACTCTCTCTGGATTCCCGCCAAATTAGCATGACTGTAACCTAATGGGAGGGGATGAATAGAAATTGATAACATTTTTGTTATGCAGAGTTACTGAATTGTAAAAGTTGCCATGTAATGTCAAATTATTATTAGTATGCAATGTTTGTATCCTAGGAAAATATGTTCATTCAAGTCTCAATGGTTGATGTTTGGATTCAGTTTACATACCAATGAATGAACACAAAAACAATCACAGGTTAAGTATTATACGGTCTACAGCGATCGCGTTCAACACCTCGCATCCAACCTCTGTATGAACACAGGTGTTAACTGTTGTTTGAAAAAGATGGGATTTCTACCTTCTACCCTAAAATGGTTGAATAAAACCCAGTGGGTAATTGTTTGAATACGCCTCCTCCCCTTCGATATCCGCATTAAACTTTGATGGTCTTGAATTCAATGATTGTGACATTGTTTTATCTCAGTAATGTAGTTCAATGTAGATGTCTATGTCTAGGGTAATCTCAGTAGTTACCCTAGACATAGACATCATTTGGTATTAGCTGTCGCGTGTGTGTGTGTGTGTGTGTGTGTGTGCGCGCGCATATATATATTTTCAGGTGGTTGACAGCTTGGCAGGCCCCTTCCTTCCTAAGACAGTGTTTCCTTTGTCGTGACTTGCACTGTGTGTGTGTGTGTGTGTGTGTGTGTGTGTGTGTGTGTGTGTGTGTGTGTGTGTGTGTGGCATGTTTGTGTGTGTCTGTGTGTGTGTGTGTGAACTGCATGTGAACCTGGTGAGAGCGGCCAGAGTGATGTGTTCTGCAGATGTGCTTGAGCACAATGACCCCCCCCCCCCCCCCCCCAGAGACCCCCTACAGCCATTGTCTTCCAGGACCAGAGCTCAAGTCTGGACTCGAAGACCACCAGGGGGGTCTGTGTCTGTACCGGGACGCCCACACCCAGGCTTCCATCTCAATCCCTGGGAACCCTGAATATGACACGTGTTTGGAGCTCAAGGCTTAAGCTCCCCTGTTGTGTTTGGAATGAGGTTAGGAATGTCACTGTGTCAAAGTTAGCAACCCGACTCCAGTCACAAACAGTGGGCGGTGATTTTGACTTCGAGCCTTGCATTGTCTTTACAGCGCAGATGTTCTCACAGGATATAGATACAGCTTCTTCGTTTTCTGTCACACTGTGTGCACTTTGACCCACGTTGAACCACTCGCACTGAGTCCCAATGGGATTTCAGATTACACAGCCAAAGCAGGTAAGGGTGGATATCAGGAGCTCTGCCTCCCTTGTCAGATTTAATCCCTAAAGAAGAAAATCCTTTGTGAACTTCTGGATGGGTGCAAAATGTCCCTAAAGTTAGCCTGATATCAGACAGAATTGTCAACTCAAAACTGGACATCCCTCCAGGACCTGCACGCCTCCAGGGCCCTGAAACGGGTCAGAGAGATTGTGGGCTGACCCCTCCCATCCCGCTCACAGTCTCTTTGTACCTCTGGCAGGAGACTGCGGCCCATCAGGAATGGGGCCACGGCCACAAAAAAACGCTTATTCCCACAACCATCAGACTGATCAACAAGGATTGAATCCCCCCCTATACCCTTTGCACCACTTGCACTCGAGTGTACCACATAACACAATGGCACACACACCACTCATAAATATAGAACATCGCTCTGCACTCACACTGTACATAAACTCACCACACTACATTCTGTATATATCGTGTAATTTGGCATTTCTGCCTTTCTTTTTATTGGTTATATTGTTTCTTGTATAGCACTGTATTTTGTAATTGCATTTGCACTGTCATGTCTTTGCACTGTTCTGTCCTGTCATTCATGCACTCTGTCCTATGTCGTCTCCATCAGCGTATGCCACTACCCTCGTCAAATTCCTTGTATTCCTTGTGGCGCATAAACTGGTCTTGAATCTTGAAACCTGTCTATCCGACTAAACTACAAATATGGCCACACGTAGCTCATGTCGTACGTCACGGAACTACGTTTAAATGCTGCGACGGACTTCCGTTCTTTCTTTCCAGTGCTCTGTCGGCGTGAGCTGAACCGCAAAAATGAGGTGAGGACGATTTTCAATAAATACGTTTCTAGATGGTAAAAGAAGCGTAAAAGGATGTCCTTATTGCCATATACGTGGCATAAAACAACGACTATGCTCCTTTTTGACGTGAACGCCGTAGTTTGCAATTGTATCTAGTTAGTAGTAGTAGCTAGGCTATCCGGCTAGCTAGTTAGTGAGCAATACCCTGACGAATCCATGTCCATCCAACGTTTTAAATCTAAATTGATGTGTGATCAACGCGTCCCAAACGTACAATAAACGATGGACATTGAGACATTGTTGATAGTTTTTGTTATTAGTTTGACGTTTGCATTCAGTTGGCTAAATAGTCGGTGCCTGTCACTCTCGGTCCATTGCGATGCAACACGGCTTATCTGACGCAGCTGGTTAAGGCAAGGCAAGTTTATTTATATAGCACATTTCAGCCACAGGGCAATTCAAGGTGCTTTACATGAGACATTAAAAGCATTAAAACAAAAAGCAAGACATTAAAGACATTTAAAACAAAAGGCAGGACAAATTAAAAGCATTAAAACAAAAAGCAAGTCAATATAGACATTTAAATAAAAAGCAGGACAAATAGAATATAGGAATAAAAGTTACAGTGCAGTATACTGATAAACATAACTCCTCTTAGAAAGCAGTGGCAAAAGGAAAAGTCTTCAGGCTTGTTTTAAAATAACCAAGAGTTGCAGCAGACCTGCAGTTTTCTGGAAGTTTGTTCCAGATATGTGGAGCATAAAAACTGAACGCTGCTTCTCCAGGTTTTGTTTTAACTCTGAGGACAGAAAGCAGACCTGTGCCAGACGACCTGAGGGGTCTGGATGGTTCATAGCATATGAGCAGATCAGAAATATATTTTGGCCCTAGACCATTCAGTGCTTTATAAACCAAGTTAAGACGCGTCAGCTACTCTAATGGGGACGTAACTAGCCAGCTATGAATATTGACTATTTGACTTAACAGCTAATGACGTGTGTTTCTATGTGTACAGCAAGGTTTCCAGGGACATGCTGTATGAGGTGGTCAAGGAGGTCCAGGCGGGAGCCCTGGTTAAGCCGCGAAAGTAAGACCACATCCTTTACTCAATTATGCGACTAGATTTGCTGTTGCTTCTGCTGTCACATTTCTACCAACTTTATTGGGTCTCTTACTTGGAGGTGCTCACCTGCATGTGTGGTAACTAGATACAGTAACCTGTTATTTTGATGGATTGATTACTCAGACGTATTTAGTGGAGCTTGACAGGACCTGTCAAAAGTCCTAGGGTGGCATTGATGTGACCGTTGAAGAATGTTGTTCTCCTCGGTACCTGACACTTTACCACCAGGCCCCAGACCAGCGCTTGCTCCAGAGTTTAGATGTTTACCTTGGTTTCTGGTGATATTAACCCCGTCTTGTCGCCCCCTAAAGGTTTACGGAGTCTGTTGAGCTCCAAATCAGCTTGAAGAACTACGATCCCCAGAAGGACAAGCGTTTCTCTGGCACCGTCAGGTTGGGCCTCTCTCTCTTTCCACCCAGCCTGCTGTCCGTCTGCCCCTCTCAGTCCTGATCCGGCCCTATTTCGGCCGTCTCAATCTGGACACTCAATCACCTAATCTCACACTCAAGTCATGCATAATCTCACTCATTCACACCAAATTGTTGTCGGGACTGTTTGGGGCGGGCGGTACAGAAGTGTCTTGGGTAGTCTGACTGAACCCCCTCTGAGGGAACCAGCAGACGGACCCCTACCCTGGGTCTTAAAACATGAGGGGAGGCAGACGGGGGCGGGTCTTCGTGCCCCCCCTTGAGCCGACCATTTTAATCTAAACAAAATGGTGTTGCTGGTGGAGTTCCAGAAGAGAAGCCAGTCGGTGCGGTCCTGGTAAGACCCCTGAGCTGTGTGCCTAGCTGGGCCTCTTAGGCGGCCTGTGTGAATGCACGTTAATCTGTTAAAACCGGCTATCTGAACAGATGCTATTTTGTTGATGCTTGCATGCATTCACTGGTAACTACATATACATTATTGTACACTAGCAGTCTACCTATCCCACACTAACTTGTCAGACGCTACTCCCAGTTTAGTCTACAAATTAGTACAACACATACCAGTTAAGATGGATAATGCTAATGCTAATCGACTATGAGACACAGCCGTTGAAGGTTAGCCGATTCCTCGTTTAAGGTTAGTCGATTCCTCGTTTAGTCCTTTTGGTGTCACAACAGTCTGTCTGTCCCTCCCCCAGGCTGAAGACCACCCCCAGGCCCAAGTTCTCCGTGTGCGTCCTGGGAGACCAGCAGCATTGTGACGAGGCCAAGGCCGCAGACATGCCCCACATGGACATCGAGGCCCTGAAGAAGCTCAACAAGAACAAGAAGCTGGTCAAGAAGCTGGGTGAGCGGAACGAGCCGCTGAATGTGACGGGAACAAACCCTGCGACGATGTGAATTCTCCCGCGTTAGATGATGTGTTTAGACCTTCAACGTGGGCTGTGCTTTCAACGTACCGTGGAGATTTCCTCGCTCTTGGAGGAATGTGGGAATGGTCTGAACCCACGAGCCTTTTGAGGCGCTGCAGCTCATTCAATCGTCGTTTCTAACGGATCCTCTCTCTCTCCCCCTCTCTCTCTCCCTCCCTCTCCCCCGCTCTCCCCCTCTTCCACCCCCTCCCTCTCTCTCCCCCTATCTCTCTCTCTCCCCCTCTCTCTCTCCCTCCCTCTCCCCCGCTCTCCCCCTCTTCCACCCCCTCCCTCTCTCTCCCCCTATCTCTCTCTCTCCCCCTCTCTCTCCCCTTCAACAGCCAAGAAGTACGACGCCTTCCTGGCCTCCGAGTCCCTGATCAAGCAGATCCCCCGTATCCTCGGTCCCGGGCTGAACAAGGCCGGCAAGTTCCCCTCCCTGCTCACCCACAACGAGAACCTGAACACCAAGGTGGACGAGGTCAAGTCCACCATCAAGTTCCAGATGAAGAAGGTAGGAGTCCTGGACGATGGAGGAGCTATTTAGTCATTTTCCAGTAATCCACCATGCATATAAGAGGTTTGATGGGTAGAACCTTGATAGATTATACGCTTTCTGCAACCTCCAAAAAGTGTGACCATGCTTATGAGCTCTTTGGCTCACACACACCTGTCCTGCGCGTGGTCCCCAGGTGCTGTGTCTGGCCGTGGCCGTGGGTCACGTGAAGATGTCCGAGGAGGAGCTGGTCTACAACATCCACCTGGCCGTCAACTTCCTGGTGTCGCTGCTGAAGAAGAACTGGCAGAACGTGCGCGCCCTTTATGTGAAGAGCACCATGGGCAAGCCCCAGCGCCTGTACTAAGACTGCTTTTCTACCCATTAAAACCACACACAAAAAATCAATATGTGTGTCCTTGTTTGTTTAAATGCTTTTTTAGTAGGTGGATTGCATTATGAATACAGTAGTAGGTCGACTACAGTAGTTGGTCATATGTAGGTTATATGAAGGGTGCTTCTGCCGTTGTCAACGTGCGCCAAATCTGTAGAATGAGATCTGATAAGCAGTCTATTGGATGTGTATGTACAGGAAATTATGTATTAGCGTTCAGCGTCACCGTCAAGTCTTCAAGGAGGGTGGGGGTACTAAATTACCCTTTAAGAAATGGGTGCATGCGATGCTGAACTGAGAAAGTTGTTTCAGGGTCTAAAATAAAAAATCAACAGAAACAACCATATTCAGATTCATAAATATTGGCCCCATCACCATGCAAAACACCTCAACTCAGGAATCAACTCTACAACCAACAGTTGTGTGACCTGACCCGAGTCACCTCTCCTCCCTGTAGTCCGTCACAGAAGGCCGCCATGACAGTTAATGAGATTATCACTGGCTTTTTCCTTGGCTATAGAGCAGGAGACGACAGCAGGAATATGAGTCACAGGGTTACAATTACCCTGAAATAGTTCTACATCAATTGTTTCTGTGATATCTTCCTTTGATGTCCTGGTGGGTTCGAGGTGAGAGGAGTGTGCTGTGACTGGAGAATGGACAAAGCAAGTAGGCCTACAGATATGTAGCTGAGGGGACTGAAGACCACCATATAATGTCAGGTATTCACCGGCGTTTTGATGAATGTGATTTTCCATGTGTGTGTTGGTCTGTGTCTTGAACTCAAGACTGGGATTGGTCCCATAATCCCACGGATTAAATGATAATTAAAGGTTAAGGGTTTGGAAGCTGCAACTCGGTGTGTGTTTGAAAGAGGGAGTACGTGTTGGTGTGACGAGGCACAGCTGCTGGGAAGTCAAACAGCTGTCCCACCCACATCTGAGCTCTGTCCGGTAGAGAGACACACACCCCCCTCCCGAGCAAGAGCACCGTCACCCCGTCGGTAAGGATGTTTGGGAACTGGACTTTACAGTTATTATTTTTGTTTTTAAAAGAAAAGATGGAAGAACATGTAATTTGTGGTTTCCAGAAATGTGTTTTTGTTTTTAATTCACGTCTTAGCTGTATTTGAAACGTGTGGTTTTGTTTCATGGCTTTAAACAAATACTTAAAGCTTAAACCTCATCTTTCCAGTCATGGGATGCATGTTCTTGTATTTGGCTGAATCATTCACTGTTTTTCTCTGGTTGATCACTGCTCTCGACCTCTAAATATGGGTATTTCTCCTGGAGACTGGAGCAGTGGGTCTGTATAAATACAACCACGGAACAGTGGTTGACCTCAGGTTGAAACTATGCTGCTTAGGGACTGGCATCTTGTTTTTGAAACTGTGATTAGGTTAGTGTCAATTTCTGGATGAAAATCAGATGATGTTTATTATAGCCTCAAGCCATGTAAAATTAATATGATGAATTTAATATTTAGTGAATTTAGTTTGCTATTCTTGCACGTAGCCTTCAG
>NC_140244.1:3430531-3435531 GCF_949987555.1 Borostomias antarcticus
GATTTGTCACTATGTTCACCCAGGTCGGTGACGCCATCAGAACAGCCTCCCTTAGCCTCCTGGCTGTCCCGTCTCTGCCGCGTCCTATTGGTCCTGGTCCTCTTCCTGCTCTGCTTCCTGTTGGCGCTGGTGTCCCTTCTGTGGGGTCTCAGATCGCCCCCCCACTGGACCGGCACCGCTGCCACCTGAGAACTATGCTCTAGAAACGCTTATCGAGGGTCCTCTTTACAGATGATCGTAGGGTCGGCGGTTCGAATCCCGCCTCCTCCTGTCCACAAGTCAAAGTGTCCTTTGGGAAGACACTGAATGCCAAATTGCTCCCAATGAGCAGACTGGCACATTGCATGGAAGCTGCCGCCATTGGTGTGTGAATGGGTGTGAATGGGTGAATGAGAGAGGTCATTGTAAAGTGCTTTGGATAAAGCGCTACTGTATATAATTGCAGTCCATTTACCATTTAGATGCTGAAATATCAATAAACATTCAACTAACTATCCACTAACTCTAACCAAAGCAGTTGTTGTATAAAATGTGTAGTTCCTAGTCGGTTGATAGTTTAAGTTTGTAGATCAACAACAGCAGCTTCTCGAAAGTGTGACCTGTTGCTCCCTGTTGAAGCCCAGCAAGCTTCTAGAGTCACGTTTACACCTTCATTCCCCCGACGTCTGTGTTGGTCACCCGGGCAACAGGCTTGGCTGCTCCCATCCCATAATATAACCAGGTATCCATGGACTCTTCATATTAACACCCGTCACAGAGGGGGGCGTCAGGGGATCGACCCGACGCTTCCAGAGATGAGGAGAACCGTGTGTGAGAGAACCTCAGAGGGAACCTTCCGGAGCACACAGACTCGTCCTTTACTTCAGCGTGTGGATCGTGCGCTCGTCCCACTGACCCCATGTGCCTGAAGGGATGAGGAGTTGGGATGAGTCGTGCTCGGCGGCTCAGTCATGGACGATGATTGAAGAACATTGTGGACTGTATCTGATGTGATCGGCCTGACCTGTCCTCTCCCGTCCTCTCCTGTCATGTCCTGTCCTACAGTATCCTGTCCTGTCCTGTCCTATCCTGTCCTGTAGTCTTGTCCTGTCCTGTCCTATCCTATAGTATCCTATCCTGTCCTGTAGTCTTGTCCTGTCCTGTTTTGTCCTATCCTGTCCTGTTCTGTCCTACCCTGTTCTGTCATGTCCTATCCTGTTCTGTCCTGTCCTGTCCTATCATACAAGACTCCATCGTTTATTCTTTCATTTTATTCATCTTTGTTCTCGTTGTTACAAACCTGCACCTGTTTTTATATTGTCAAGTTAATGAAGGAGAAACGGCAGAAATGGAACATCGAAGGTGCATATTAAAACAGATGAATATTGAAACGCTGAGTCTACTGTGTGAACGCTGCTGTTTCCTTTACTGTATCTATTAATGAACAGGACAGATTGGACGCTTGCTTCTGATGACAAACGCTCTTGTATGGGATGTACTGCTCTTGTTTGGCTGATTTTTAATCAGGGCTGGGCCCCTTTAATTTGTTCTTGTTTGGCTGATTTTTAATCAGGGCCCCCCTTTAATTCCTGTTGACAATCCTTAATTGGATTCATGGATATTCTGTGCAGCTAGGCAGGCCACTGAAGAACGGCTTACCCCCCGTCACCAGGGAGACCATGGGTAACGCTTGCTCTTCACCCAGTGCCATCGTGTAGCACACCTAGGTGACACCCGACTGCCAGCGGGCGCTAAAGCAGTGACCACATGAGGTACCGTTATAGCGGAGAGAGAGACGAGCGGGCCGGCTGTGACTCAGGAGTCACCGGCTGTCCGATGACCGTAGGATCGGCGGTTCGAATCCCGCCTCCTCCTGTCTGTATGTCGAAGTGTCCTTAGGCAAGACGCTGAACTTTCTCCCGATGAGCAGGATGGCTCCTTGCATGGCAGCTGCTGCCATTGGTGTGTGAATGTGCGTGTGAATGGGTGAATGAGAGGCCATTGTAAAGTGCTTTGGATAAAAGTGCTATATAAGTGCAGTCCATTTACAATTTACCATGAGTGATAGCCAGAAGGAATTCGGGGCTGCTGATTAAGTGGCCCTATATACTAATGGTACATGATCAGATTATAGATCACTCATCCCCTCTCTTCCTCATGTCTCTCCAAAAATGCACATATTCAAGTCGAATATATTTGATGTGCATTTTAAACATTAAGGGTGTTGTATGTAGCTAGTATTATAGCCTATAACTTAAAGCAGTCCTAATTGCATTGTTAATATAATTTATAGTGTACAAGATCTTTTAAAAGCATTTGTTTGACAATTATTGAGAAACCCATGTGGCATGTGCATCTGACAAGCAAAACGAATCCTCGTTCCAGCTGTGGTTTGTTACTGCTGTCCGTTGTGAGCTGGTGTCTATCAGCTGTAGCTCTCTCTCTGCTGGTTTGGTTAGCTGGTATCTATCAGCTGTAGCTCTCTCTCTGCTGGTTTGGTTAGCTGGTGTCTCTCAGCTGTAGCTCTCTCTCTGCTGGTTTGGTTAGCTGGTGTCTCTCAGCTGTATCTCTCTCTCTGCTGGTTTGGTTAGCTGGTGTCTATCAGCTGTAGCTCTCTCTCTAGATGCTCCTGGTTTGGTTAGCTGGTGTCTCTCAGATGTAGCTCTCTCTCTGCTGGTTTGGTTAGCTGGTGTCTATCAGCTGTAGCTCTCTCTGTAGATGCTCCTGGTTTGGTTAGCTGGTGTCTCTCAGCTGTAGCTCTCTCTCTGCTGGTTAGCTGGTGTCTCTCAGCTGTAGCTCTCTCTCTGCTGGTTTGGTTAGCTGGTATCTATCAGCTGCTCTCTCTCGGTACACGCTGATGATGCTTGCTTGGCGCTCGGCCAGCTCAGGTGACCTAAGCCCAGCTGAGGCCACGCCCCCTGCTCGCTGCGCTGGAGAGCGCCGTCTGCAGAACGGAGACAGGTGGATCTGGGAAGAGATTCCTCAACAGGTCTCCGCTCCTCTCAGCTAAGGTAAGGTCTACATTTTATATTTAATTTAAAGTAAATGTCCTTTATAATTAATACTGCAGCTGCAATTTCAGGTTCATGCATTAATCCGATTCAAGGGTTTGATATCCACATGCATTCTTTTGTCTGAATCCCCAAAATGTATTTCAATTGAAGCAAGGTTTATTTTTCTGACTTAGGTCAATTAGTTCAATTCCAAGTGAGTTGATATGACAGTCTGATAAAACAGGGATGCATATCTGAAAAGGTCTGGAGTATTGATAGATACAGACATGGGAAAAGGTCTGGAGTATTGATAGATACAGACATGGGAAAAGGTCTGGAGTATTGATAGATACAGACATGGGAAAAGGTCTGGAGTATTGATAGATACAGACATGGGGAAAGGTCTGGAGTATTGATAGATACAGACATGGCATCCCAATGGGTCATGGCATCACACCTGGATTGGAGGACTTTTCCAACGTTTTTAGGAAATCCTGGATCAAAAGCATTCTTCATTTTGGATTATATCTTTTGAAGATCTTATTTGACACCATGTGGATCTATCAGAAAGAACACTACCTATTTTCCCCAACTCCAAAAGGACATGATCCCTGGGCTGTTCCATTGGAGAAGACTGTTTTTCTGTCATTTCGAGGACCACAGGAGTTTCACCACTAGAAGTTCCATTACTATATTCCTAGTTTGAGAGTTTTGGGGCGTAATAGCTCGAAGATATGGAATGTCTGAAGGACTACAGTCGGATTTAAACATGCATGTTAGAGTTTAATCATAACATAATCCACTAGGCTGTCCTGAGTTAGAGGGATTAGTCACATAACATGTCCGGCATGTTAAGGTTCAGGTTGTAATGATCTAATCATTGACCCAGCTTGAGACAGTCAAAGGAATCAGTCAACTGACGATCTATTTCCAGAGTTCCCAGAGGGAGAGGGATAGAAAGATAGCCCGCTCCCTAATCCTGCATCCTTTATGGCCGTCTGTAAGTGATACGTGTACAAACAAGCTTAGTCCAACTAGACCTGTCAACCTTTTGGGGACTCTGTAAGTGCTACAGGTACAAACAAGCTTAGTTAACTGACAACTGTCCTCCTTAGGACATGCAACATTTATATAAGGACAACACAGTATAATTTGAGGAGACAACCCATGGTACAACAACAGCATTCTACTTCTGAGAAGGTTGTCCAAAGGTTTTGGTGTAACACTTAAAGTCTGTTATAAAGGTTTTCTCGCGACGGCCCAAATGGACAAAACGGTGTCTATATCAGATCCAAGCTATGACCTTAAAGGAACACTGGTCTGTTTCCTACCAGTGTGTCTCAAATATATATCCAGTACAGTAAATCTATTGTTGTGGTTGTTGTTGCAGGAGTCAGCACCGCCAGTCACCATGGGACGTAAAGAAATCGTCTGCAGCTGGAAGAAGAGCGCCAACAACATAAAGGATGTGTTCGACTTCAAGGGAGCGCTGGGATCGTAAGTCATCTTGTGACGTGGCCCTGCAACTTCACGTCATAACATTATTCTATAATGCACTGCCTGAAGGAAGCGCCTTGACAAACACCAGTGCCATCTCACCCCCCGTTTTAAAGGGGTGCTGATGACAAAATATAATCCCTACTACAAGAGTATAATCTTAGTTTATCTCTCATATAAATTCAAACCAGCTCCAAATAAAGTCAAATGTTTCAGTTTTGGTAGACTTTTTCACCACTAACGTTTTGCAATCACATGGATACAAGGCGGCCATTTTGTTCCTGGTACTGTAGATAAAATTGGCTTGACTGTCCTGAGTCGGACTAGTGACGTCAACGGACTATCAGTCCTTACCCAGGCTAAAGAGCTATTTTTACCCAGCAAATAACCCCAGTTTGGCAGCACTCCTGAGATAATCCCTAATCATGACCCAGAGAGATTCTTTTCAGATTAGCAGATTAACCTTAATTGAGGTCAACAGGAGCCTTCATCGATTGAGCGTCTCTCACAGTCTCGGTTGCCTCTGAGGAA
>NC_140244.1:3443031-3445531 GCF_949987555.1 Borostomias antarcticus
AGTTTTATCCAAAGCGACTTACAATAATTGCATTTAACGTAGGTAGTCAGTGTACAGTGCATCTCCTTTCTAAACAAGTGACTAAGAGCATAATCTAGTGGTAAGGCCAAAGTGCAAGAGTAGCAAAATATAAATACAATATAATACAATCCATTCCATGCAATAAAATGGGAATGTTGGAACATGGAAATGTTGTTTTGGAAAATGTTGTTTTTATTTTTTATATACTTTTTGGGAGCCTAAATGTCTCTAAGTTTTCAGATGTTTTTACACAGGGATAGCCAAGGACCCCATATACCTGTGTTTCCATCTAGTTCTAAATGTTAATCGAACTTTAATTCTCGGCACAGTGGCCACTTGAAGCAGCTCACCATTTCATTGGCTGACAGCTCGCCCTGTCTTTGTTCCCATAGCGAAAGATTTCATCAGGAACATGATGGAAAAGAACCCTACGAAGCGCTACACCACAAAAGAGGCTCTCAAACACCCCTGGTAAGGCTGCTAGCAGGAGCGGGGATCTGCATCCAACTTTGGGGGGGGGACATTTACATAGAAATTTTGCAAGAGTATTTTTTTGGTGGGACAGCTTCCTACATAGCTTCCTACGCGGCTGTATGGTCATTTAAATGCCACTACCCCAATCTAAATATTGGGAGGGGGGACAATTTTAATGATCTCAAATATTGGGGGGGACATGTCCCCCCTGACCCCCCCAGTATCCCCGCCCCTGGCTGCTAGACACGGATTAACACTCTTTAATGGTACAACAATAGAGCTCAAAACATGTAGCGACCTTTCAGATTCTAGCATTTTCAAGGAAGTATGCACTTGTGAAAGTACAGTACATTGTGTGTTTCAGAAAAGATGTTGATGCTGTTTTTTCCCCCCTATGTAGGATCATTGGGGAGACGGCCAGAAACAGGGACATCTACACCTCGGTCTCTGAACAGATCCAGAGGAACTTCGCCGTGTCCAAGTGGAGGGTGAGCAACATGGCGACCTTAATCATTGCAGCCTTAGGATTTTAGTATTACAAAACACTTACTCAACTTTGTCAGATTAGACCACATACTGTAAATGGTTCATTTGTGTTCTGGTGTTATGTAATTTACATTGGTGTGTGTATGTGTGTTTGTGTTTGTGTATGTGTGTATTACAGCGAGCCTTCAACGCCACAACAGCCGTCAATCACATGCTGAAGCTGCAGTCCTCTCATGCCACCAGCCCCCCCCCTTCCCCCACTCCCATCCCCAACATCGCCGTGGTCGGCGCCTCCCAGAGCGCCCTGCGGGGGCTCAGCAACCTGCCTGCCAACAAGACCAACGCCATGGACACCAACGGCAACATCCCCGAGGCCCACCTGTTGCCGCCGGCCGATCCCGTTCAGGCGTCCCGGGCGCTGTGTCCCCCGCTGAGGACCACGCTCAGCGAGCCCGCCCCCCCCCCGGTCGTCACGGAGAACGGGAAGGGCTCTCACGCGTACCACCCGTCGGCGAATGGATTAGCGGTAGCCAAAAGGTGTGTGGCCACTCTGCCGTGTACTTTACTCGGTCCTGTAGGTGGAAATATGGTGGAACGTTTCCCTTAGTCGACTTCTATTTACAGAGAAGCACTGAAGCGGTAATCGAAGGGGCAACAGCACACGTGTTGTGTACTATAGTGTGTACTAACAGTGTACTTGTGTATCATAGTGTGTTACTAACAGTGTACCTGTGTAACATAGTGTGTACTAATAGTGTACCATAGTGTATACTCACAGAGTACCCATGTACCATAGTATTTATTACCGGTGTATCATAGTGTGTACTGACAGTGTCCTTGTGTAACATAGAGTTCACTAACAGTGTACCTGTGTACCATAGTATGTACTAACAGTGTACCTGTGTACAATAGTGTGTACTAACAGTGTATGGTTATATTCCAGCTACAAACAGGGTTAAGAAGGGATTTTAGACTGGGAGTTGGCTTTGACCTCATTATGTAACCAGGCAACTGTCTTTGAAGTCTTTGAGGTCTATAGCCAAAAGCCAAACATCATCAGCATACAACATAATTTAAAGCCTTTTAATTTCCAATAGACAAAGTCATATATAATTAGAAGACCTAAATATGGTGGTGGATTAAGGTGTCTGAGTTGACCCCTTTCCCAACTTTACTCCTGGAACATACAGTAGTTCTTTGTTTATCTGGGTGTCTCTTGTCATTCTGAATGTACTGCAGCTCTATCTACCTGAGTGTCTCCTGTCATGCTGAGTTTTGTCCTCTGTTCTCGTGTTCCAGCTGTGATGCCATTGACAGGGGGACCAATGGGGCAGGCCTCATCATCCGGACTGGGGTGTGTTCCATCATGTGATTGGTTGACGAACCAGAGGGTGAACCCTTCTTTCTTGAGGTAAATGTCATGGATACTCACAAGCACATACATACAAAATGTCTTGATGTTTTCGTTGAATTGAATCAAATCTTGGCATTCTAACTCTCTCTCATCGTTCTCTGTTTT
>NC_140244.1:3450531-3455531 GCF_949987555.1 Borostomias antarcticus
CAGGTACACACATTTTTGCTGCTACAGTACACTCATCATCATAGATGTTCTTGTGTTGTGGTCATCTAACTCTGGAGTCTCACCTCGGCCGCGGCATCTGCCTCTCTCTTGGCTTTCTCTGCCTCTCCTGTTGCATTCTGGGCCAGCTGGCCTCCAGAGTTCAGCAGTGCCTTGAGCTCCTGCAGCTGTGGCTTCATGGCGTTAGTGAGGGCGTTCACCTCCCCCAGGGCCTTCACCGCTGGTCCCAGGTCAGTCTTAGCCTGGCGGAGGACAGGCCAGAGAAAGAGAAAGAGAGGAGGAAGAAAGAGAGGAGGGTAGGGAAATGGGTAGAGAGAGAAAAGAGGGGATGATATTAAGATGTATTTCTCTATATGTGAACCGTTATGATGACAATCTTTACAGCAGGTGAATGCACATGACAAAACATCCTAGATATTATATATATATATATATATATGTATGTATTTTATATTTATATAGTACATTAACATCCAGCTCTCAGCCCCCCCTCTTCTCTCCCTCCCTCCCTCTCTGACCTGTTTGAGGTTGTTGTTGAGGTCGTCTATGATGTCCCTGCTCTCCTGCAGTTTGCCCTCCAGGCCAGAGAGGGAGTCCTCCGCTAACCTGAAGCCCTCCAGCAGCCCGCCAACGTCGGCCTGCACCCCCAGCGCCGAATCCCTGCAGCAAACCACACAGCAACGTTAAGGTATCGTTTTCAACAGCATCTCCCAAAGTAAGGGTCGTATTCATGTGGCAGTGAAATAATTGTTATGCTTTATGGATTTCGATGGATGGATGGATGGATGGATAGATGAATGGATGGATAGATGGAGAGATGGATGGATGGATGGATGGATGGATGGATGGATGGATGGATGGATGGATGGATGGATGGATGGATGGATGGATGGATAGATAGATAGATAGATAGATGAATGGATGGATAGATGGAGAGATGGATGGATGGATGGATGGATGGATGGATGGATGGATGGATGGGGGGGGGGGGGGGGGGTAGGGTTGCCTGAAAGCCTGTCAAGTACAGTAGCCAACAGCTGACCTGATTCAGGTCAGCAACGGTAATACTTGTAGTAGCCTAGCTACCTAGCCTAGCAATGATTATAATTATAATACCCTAGCAATGATAATAGTTGTAGTAGCCTAGCTACCTAGCCTAGCAATGATAATAGTTCTCGTAGCCTAGCTACCTAGCTAGCAATGATAATAGTTCTCGTAGCCTAGCTACCTGGCGTCCTGGGCCTCCTTTAGCAGCCGTCTGGCGGCGTCCAGCTGTGGGTCAGCCTGGTTCAAGACGGCCGTGCTGTCTGGGAGTCCCGCCGCCAGATCCTTCATCTCCTTCAGCTTCCTCTTCAGAGCGGCCAGACTGAGGGGCAGCTTGGCGTTCAGAATCCACTCGCTCACCTCCCGGATCTGGCTCAGGTCGGCGGTCGGGTCTGTGGCAGGGGAGGCGGGGTGGAGGGGGGTGGAGGGGTGATAAGGGGGTCAGGAAGAGAGGTAAAGGGGTAAGTTTGAGGAGACGTATAGAAACCACTCTGATTATCTGGTGATTCTCTCACTGCGTTCTGTCTTTGTATGAATCTGTCCCTCCATCCATCCATCCATCCATCCATCCATCCATCCATCCATCCATCCATCCATCCATCCATCCATCCATCCATCCATCCATCCATCCATCCATCCATCCATCCATCCATCCATCCATCCATCCATCCATCCATCCATCCATCCACTGTCAGTGCAGTTTATCTGCAGATGTGCAACATGTCTCACCTGACAGGAAGTCTTTGAGCTCTTTAACAAAGTCCCGTGTTTCCCTGAGGTCTCCCTCCAGGTCCTGCTGAGCCTGCCTCATCCGATGGTTCAGCTCGTCAGCCGTCTTCCTCACCCGATTGGCCGACTCCTGTGTTTCCTGGATCTGTTGGACGAGAGGCGGCAGGAGTATTCAACTCACAACACAACTAAATACTTAGGTCACTTCTGGATGTACTTTTTCTAACACTATTCAAATAGGGGTAACCCCCCAGATAGCAAGCGGAGCATAGCACTGCTATCTGGGCCATGTGAAAGTGAGAATAAATTCAACTGACTGAGGCTAATAGTGTGGCGTACTCTTTCCCAGATAGCAAGCGGATCTGGGCCATATATGGGCCAGAACTAAGCCACAAGTGCCAGATCTGGCCTGTATATGGCCCTGATGGGATTGCTGTCTGGGTTCTGTGACTGTGTTCTTCTTGTACCTTCGCGGCGGCGTCTGTGATCTTGTCGTTGAGCTCCTGCAGTCGCTCCTTCACCTCCTCTGCATCGTTCACAGACTGGGTCGCCAGTGGCAGGGCGCCCACGCAGTGCTCCCCGCGACCACACGGGGGCGCTCCACTCGCGGGACACAGCTGCCCCTCACAGCGCAGAGGAGTGCAGGGGGCTGAGCGCTCACTACCGCACACCTGCACACAGGGAAGGACAGACCATACTGCTTACTTACTTACTTACTTACTTACCTACTTACCTACTTACTTACTTACCTACTTACTTACTTACTTACCTACTTACCTACCTACCTACCTACTTACCTACCTACTTACTTACTTACTTACTTACTTACTTACCTACCTACCTACTTACCTACCTACCTACTTACCTACTTACTTACTTACCTACTTACTTACTTACTTACTTACTTACTTACTTACTTACCTACCTACCTACCTACCTACCTACCTACTTACTTACTTACTTACTTACTTACTTACTTATTAAATATTATATTATAGATATTTTGAAAGGTCAGATTTGGGTTAGAGAAATATAAATAATGGCTTGGGGAAGAATCCTACTTTCCTGTTCCTTTTTTTGATGACCATGGGGAAATCTATGTTGAATGATTCTTGGATGAGTTGACGTTATGGCTACGTTTAGCCTACCTGTTTAGCTGTGGGGGTGAGGTTAGGTTTGGTGGACAGCTGGTGGTTCAGTTTCTCCAGATCTTTGATGTTGGCCGGTTGGATCTGGTTCTGGAGGTCCAGAGTGTCACCTCTGACCGCTGTCGACTGCTCAACCGTCTTACCGCTGGCCGCCACGGTATTGGCTGCGTCCGTGGACTGGTCATAGGCGTTCTTTATGGCAGAGAAAGCACCTGAGAGATCGACCAGACCAGAAGAAAGGTTTGAGTTTCTGCTAACTCTTTTAATTTTACTTCCATTGAAAATCAGTCCTGACCAAATGTGTATGTTTGTCTTATTACAATTGTCCACTTCATTAATGATATTTAAACCTACATGAGATATTTTGGCACTTTGGCGGTCCCTCTGGTCATGATTAAAGCAGCACTGCGTTCTAAGAACCACACTTCCCACAATCCCCCACTCACTCGCTGTAATGATGGGAAAAAATATGATAACAAACGTGCGTGGAGCAGACTGGATTGGAAGATTTTAGCTACTTCAATGGACTTTCTGGAAGGATGGCTTCAATGCAGGTAAATACCGGTCTTCTTTCTTTTATTTACATGTATATAAATTCGCGGGGTGAAGTGTTTGTTGTCTTCCTGATATTGTGACACGCAAAATGCGTCACTTCCGTTTCCACCACAAGATTTCCTGCCAGTGTACTAGCCAGTACACCGAAATTCTAATAATAAATTCACAGGGTCTCATGCAGTCTCATGTCACGAAAACGATTTTTGGGGTCTTGCTAAGGCCAATTCATAAACTAATATCAAAAATATAAAAAATATTAAAAAAAATATAAAAAATGAATATTGAACTATAAAAAGTTTTTTTTTTTTTTTTTTTTTTTTTTTGCTTTAACTGAGTAATCAGATACAGTGTCTTATCTTGAACCTCTCTCTGTAATCCCCCCTTCTCCCTCTCACCTGTGTTGTTGGAGCTGACCGCGTTCCTGGCCGCGTCTTTCTTGGTGTTGTGCTCCAGACCCAGGCGGTCCAGGAGAGCCTGGAGCTCGTCCAGCTCGGCGCGCAGACCGGCCACTCCGTCCTGGGGTCCGACCAATGACAGCTTCCCGTCCACCTGGTCTATCTGACCCCTGGAGGATTCCAACAGAGACAGTTTGAGTGCTGCTGAGCCGAGGTAATGGGGTCATTGACAGATCGGGTCTACGTAGGCCTTGTGTGGGTGACCTCTGACCTATCTCTGCTTGCAGCTATAGAACAGCTTTGGTATAGACCGATAGATTCGGTCAGAGGAAAGACAGGTCATCTCAGCTAGGTTAGGATCAAAAGCACATTTCAACCTTTTGAGACTATTGTTTGCTTACTGTCAAAGTATCCCCAGATAGCAAGCAGATCTGGGCCATATATGGGCCGGAACTAAGCCACAAGGGCCAGATCTGGCCTGTATATGGCCCAGATCCAGTTGCTATCTGGGTCTGCAGGACTCAACATTCACCAACCTGAGTCTGTGTAGCTGGGAGAGGGCCTCGTTGACCCGCCGGGCAGAGGGAGGCGGGAGAGACAGGGAGTCCCGCACCTGCACCAGCCTGGCCTCCAGGGCTCGGATGCGGGGGCCCGGGTTCGAGGAGCCCGTACCCCCGGTAGGAGAGGGGCGGCCGGGGTGGGGGAGTCTCTCCAGCCCCAGGGTGAAGTTCCGGATCTGGGCGTCCAGGGCGAAGAAGCAGGAAGGGCAGAGGTCGCAGGAGGGGAACGAGTCGCAGCGGCCGCGGACGCAGGCGTCGCAACGGACGCCCGTGACGCCCAGTCGGCAACGGCAGGCCCCCGTGCGCTTGTCACACCCCCCGGGGGGCGTCCCCCCGGCAGCACACTGACACGCTGGGGAGAGAGAGGGAGGGATGGAGGGAGGGATGGAGGGAGAGGTAGAGAGGGAGGGATGGACAGAGAGGAGGGACAGGAAGATAAGACAATTAAGCAGGCATGTAATAAGAGAAAGGAGAATAACAAGTATTGTTTCCAACTGTCAAAAGTGTACCACGTCTATAGGAAGGTATTGACAAACCTAACATGAATTTAG
>NC_140244.1:3463031-3508031 GCF_949987555.1 Borostomias antarcticus
CTATCTATCTGTCTGTCTGTCTGTCTGTCTGTCTGTCTGTCTGTCTGTCTGTCTGTCTGTCTGTCTGTCTACAGTATCTATCTATCTATCTGTCTGTCTGTCTGTCTGTCTGTCTGTCTGTCTGTCTGTCTATCTGTCTATCTAGTCATTTTCTCAGGGAGAGATGTGAAATGTTGTGTCTATTTCAGTAGCAACACTCCCTGAGAAAATGATGACTCAGCGATGCTGACAGGACTGCTCGCTGTCCAAGAAGCACAGAAACATTTCTTATTGAGGTGTAACAGATTCACAGATTGTGTTCAGCCAAGTAGGCGTAGCCTACACCTACGAGGAACTGGTCTGTTGATGTGATCCACAATGTGCACAAGAGAGTCTGGTCTGGTCTGGTCTTGTTCAGAGATAAAACCACTCTGTCTGTCTCTGTATATCTACAGAGGTATGCAAGCTGTCTCTTGTTCTGTCCCTCCCTTAACCGCCTCTGTCCACTCCCTCTCTCCTTCTAACTGTCTCTGTCCACTCCCTCTCTCCTTCTAACTGTCTCTGTCCACTCCCTCTCTCCTTCTGTCTCTGTCCACTCCCTCTCTCCTTCTGTCTCTGTCCACTCCCTCTCTCCTTCTGTCTCTGTCCACTACCTCTCTCCTTCTGTCTCTGTCCACTCCCTCTCTCCTTCTGTCTCTGTCCACTCCCTCTCTCCTTCTGTCTCTGTCCACTCCCTCTCTCCTTCTACCTGTCTCTGTCCACTCCCTCTCTCCTTCTGTCTCTGTCCACTCCCTCTCTCCTTCTGTCTCTGTCCACTCCCTCTGTCCATCTTAACTGTCTCTGTCCACTCCCTCTCTCCTTCTGTCTCTGTCCACTCCCTCTCTCCTTCTAACTGTCTCTGTCCACTCCCTCTCTCCTTCTGTCTCTGTCCACTCCCTCTCTCCCTCTAACTGTCTCTGTCCACTCCCTCTCTCCTTCTAACTGTCTCTGTCCACTCCCTCTCTCCTTCTGTCTCTGTCCACTCCCTCTCTCCTTCTAACTGTCTCTGTCCACTCCCTCTCTCCTTCTAACTGTCTCTGTCCACTCCCTCTCTCCTTCTAACTGTCTCTGTCCACTCCCTCTCTCCTTCTGTCTCTGTCCACTCCCTCTCTCCTTCTAACTGTCTCTGTCCACTCCCTCTGTCCCTCTTAACTCCCTCTGTCCACTCCCTCTCTCCTTCTGTCTCTGTCCACTCCCTCTGTCCATCTTAACTGTCTCTGTCCACTCCCTCTCTCCTTCTGTCTCTGTCCACTCCCTCTCTCCTTCTGTCTCTGTCCACTCCCTCTCTCCTTCTGTCTCTGTCCACTCCCTCTCTCCTTCTAACTGTCTCTGTCCACTCCCTCTCTCCTTCTAACTGTCTCTGTCCACTCCCTCTCTCCTTCTAACTGTCTCTGTCCACTCCCTCTCTCCTCTCTCCTTCCCTTTCTCAGTGACTCTCTATCATTTCTGTCCCTATCCCTTCTGTCCCTGACCCCACAAATCCCGTCCCCTCCCTGTCCATCACTGGACGTCTCTCTCTGTACTGTGCTGCCCGGGGTCACGCTGACGGGTGTCTTGGGTCACGCTGACGGGTGTCTGGGGTCACGCTGACGGGTGTCTGGGGTCACGCTGACGGGTGTCTGGGGTCACGCTGACGGGTGTCTGGGGTCACGCTGGTGGATAGAGGGCAGCTGGAACTGTGTCCAGCCAAGGAGAGGTCAGCACAACACACGGCCCTCCCTGGACAGGCCCTGGCATGCTGACCCTAGCGCTGACCCCAGCCCTAACCCCAGCCCCGACCCCAGCACTGACCCCAGCCCCGACCCCAGCCCCGACCCCAGCCCCGACCCCAGCCCTGACCCCAGCCCTGACCCCAGCCCTGACCCCAGCCCTGACCCCAGCCCTGACCCCAGCCCTAACCCCAGCCCTAACCCCAGCCCTGACCCCAGCCCTAACCCCAGCCCTAACCCCAGCCCTGACCCCAGCCCCGGCATACTGCACTGGACTGGACAATGCAGCTCTTTGGATCCAAACATAGATTGGCCTCTGGTCTCTTGATCAGTATAACATCCTATAAAGAGACCATGTTATTATCCGCCATGTTATTATCTGCCATGTTATTATCTGTGGGCGGATGTAGATGTTTTGTGTTTGTGTTGCATATTTCCTTCAGCTTCACTTGTCTTTGAATTTAAAGATTGTATCTTTTGGCTTTCCACCTGAAGTTAAATTATCTATTGGAACAATTCCATGTAGGTGGTTACAGTACACACACACACGCATACACACACACGCACACACACACACACACACACACACACACACACACACACACACACACACACACATAAGCTAAACCGGGGCAAATAAGGTAATGACCTTGCTACTAGTACATGTAGCAACAAAAGACTGTAATCATCTTGTGTATAAACGAACTCTTCTCTTATCTTCTGCCATAAATACTTTGCCACAAACGCTGAGGCCGACCAACACACACACACACACACACGCGCACACACACACACACACACACACAGACTATCTCTCTAGCTAAAGCGTGATCCCTTCAACTTATATTAGAAGAGGTTGGAAGACAATGAGACCAAAAAACTCTCCAGGACTTGATGTCTAAGGGATGCCCCCCCCCCCCCCCCCCCCCCCCCCCCACACACACACACACTGGTTCACCTTGAATACAGCGTGTGTCAGACAGGTAGTCACTCTTCACAACGGACATGATTCATGCACACGCACACACTAACACACACACACACACACACTCGCACAATCGTCTAGACAGTTGTAAGTGCCTCAGGGCACGGTTACCACACGACGTGTGTAAACATCGTTAATGGGTGGTTGTTTGATACTCAGCTAAATCAACCACATTCTGGCATCCTGGGGGTTCAGCCAGAACCATGAGCAGAAAAGACAGTGAACCACAGTTCATTAAAGGTACCCAATGTAACAGGAATTTAAAAAAATCTGTTTTTTGTTTATTTTCCAAATTCTTCGATTAAATGGTTCCTTGTTGTCTAATAAACATGTTGAATCACTTAAATGTATGTCCTACCTTGTATTTTCTTCGCTAAATGATATTTAGCTAATGTTTTGTATACAACGAAGTTTACTTCCTGTGAAATTGAGCCAATTAGCGACGAACTCCTGGAAGATGTGGGTATATCGTCACTAATATGTGCTGTCTATCTATCTATCTATCTATCTATCTATCTATCTATCTATCTATCTATCTATCTATCTATCTATCTATCTATCTATCTATCTATCTATCTATCTATCTACTGTATCTATCTATCTATCTATCTATCTATCTATTTCTGTGGTGTATTGTCACAGCCTGTGGACAGGGCAATCCAGTATTCTGCCTCTCTGTCCTGGGGGCCTGGCTATAGACAGTATATATACAGTATTGTGCCTCTCTTTCCTGGGGGCCTGGCTATAGACAGTATATATACAGTATTGTGCCTCTCTTTCCTGGGGGCCTGGCTATAGACAGTATATATACAGTATTCTATCTCTCTTTCCTGGGGGCCTGGCTATAGACAGTATATATACAGTATTCTATCTCTCTTTCCTGGGGGCCTGGCTATAGACAGTATATATACAGTATTCTGCCTCTCTTTCCTGGGGGCCTGGCTATAGACAGTATATATACAGTATTCTGCCTCTCTTTCCTGGAGGCCTGGCTACAGACAGCGGTCAAAGACTGCAGTTGCCACATCTGTCCCTTAGTGTCTTTGGCACTAAACTCAGACGATTTCACAAATGACCCCACAGCCGTGCGTCCAGACAGACTACGATCTAGCCAGCCAACCGGCCAGTAACTCTGACCCTCCGTCCGCCACTCTCTCCTGTCTCCTACATATCTCCTGTCTCCTACATATCTCCTATCTCCTATCTCCTACATATCTCCTATCTCCTATCTCCTACATTTGTCCTATCTCCTATCTCCTACATATCTCCTATCTCCTACATATCTCCTGTCTCCTACATATCTCCTATCTCCTGTCTCCTACATATCTCTTATCTCCTATCTCCTACATATCTCCTATCTCCTATCTACTACACATCTCCTATCTCCTACATATCTCCTATATCCTACATATCTCCTATCTCCTACTGTACATATCTCCTATCTCCAAGTATATAAAGCACTATGTAGCCTGTAAAGATATGTGGAACCGGGGTGTGAACTACGTACCTGCATGAAGGGGGTGCAGAAGACCTCGGTGCCGGTGAGGCCGCAGGTGGAGGAGGCGTGGAGCTGCTGGCTCCTCCCCAGCAGCAGGTCACCGGTCGGGGGGTAGCAGGCCCCCCTGGAGCAGTCGCTCTGCGCTGACGACAACACGGCCAGGGCTGGAGGGGGCAGAGAGGGCCGCAGGGAAAAACCGTCAGCATGACCGTCAGCACAGTCGACAGCACATCCGTCAACACATCCGTCAACACATCCGTCAACACATCCGTCAACATATCCGTCAACACATCCGTCAACATCAACACATCCGTCAACACATCCGTCAACACATCCTTCAACACATCCGTCAACATATCGTCAACACATCCGTCAACACCAACACATCCGTCAACACATCCGTCAACACATCCGTCAACACATCCGTCAACATATCGTCAACACATCCGTCAACATCAACACATCCGTCAACACATCCGTCAACATCAACACATCCGTCAACACATCCATCAACCCATCCATCAAAAAATCCGTCAACACATCCGTCAACACATCCGTCAACACATCAATCAACATCAACACATCCATCAACATCAACACATCCGTCAATATCAACACATCTGTCAACACATCCATCAACACATCCGTCAACACATCCATCAACACATCCGTCAACATCAACACATCCGTCAACATCAACACATCCGTCAATATCAACACATCCGTCAACACATCAATCAACATCAACACATCCATCAACATCAACACATCCGTCAATATCAACACATCCGTCAACACATCCATCAACACATCCATCAGCACATCCATCAACACATCCGTCAACACATCCGTCAACACATCCATCAACACATCCATCAACATCAACACATCCATCAATATCAACACATCCGTCAATATCAACACATCTGTCAACACATCCATCAACACATCCGTCAACACATCCGTCAACATCAACACATCCGTCAACATCAACACATCCGTCAACACATCTATCAACACATCCATCAGTCAATCCATGAAGTAGCCAGTGAATGAGTGAGTGTCTGTCTCTCTGTGAGTCTATCTGTCGTTGTTCAGACGTGAACTGATTCAACATATCACATTACATTTTCATTTTATATTCAGTCTGTTTAACTGTGGATAGGACACACATAGAATTGTTAAGGCTCAAGTGTTATTATAATTTGAAGGCTTAGAATGATTCAATTTAGTATAAGATAATTGATCGAAGGGTCAGCGGTTCAAATCCCAGCTCCGACTGTCCACATGTCGAAGTGTCCTTGAGCAAGACACCTAACCCCAAATTGCTCCCAATGAGCAGGTTAGCACCTTGCATAGCAGCTACCACCATTGGTGTGTGAATGTGTGTGTATGGGTGAATGAGATGTCATTGTAAAGCGCTTTGAGTGCCGCTAAGGTGGAAAAGCGCTATATAAGTGCAGTCCATTTACCATTTACCATAATATTAACAGGATAATCTGGCTACCAGTCCCCCTCCCCAGCCTGTATAGATAGATCACCGTAATGTGGCATACATACGACGTGGCACCCTTATCCTATTGGCTTGTTGTTTTTTGATAATTGTATTGTTATTGGTTTGCAAGAATTGTATCATTCCTGTGATTTGTGCTTGCACACTCGTTTTCTTTGTATACTTCAGATGATACAATAGCTTTAGGACTAGGTTTAGTAATAGGGCATTTAGTTATACAGTAGGTGTAGACATAGGATTTAGTATAGGATTGTTTATGTTTGTTTGCATGTTTATTTGGTTATTAAAGTTGTTTATATTGTTCCCCTGTCCCCCTCTAGTTATTGTTGTCCAGGTTAATTGATAAGGCCATAGCAGGGCTTCCAGGTGATGGTGGCCAGACCCTTTCATTTAGTACAATTTGATATAGACAATATTAGTTTTTGCCATAAATACAGTCTAAATCAAAAATACATAAATAATAAATAAATAAATAAATAAATAAATAAATAAATAAATAAATAAATACAGTAGGATCACACACCCTTTAGTTTTATATAGACAGTATTAGTTCAGACATGAATAAAGTAGGATCACAGACCCGTTAGTATGAGGCCCCGGTTACAGAAATGCAGTGAAGTGTTAACTGTCTATTTAGCAAACTACATTACTTACTCATTGTACAGTATAGAAATGTAAAAGCAGATTTGTTAGAATGATGTACACTGTAGAGAGGAGGGGTGGATTGATGAGAAGACGAGAGCAAGATAAGAGAAAGAAAGATAAAAATGATGAACAGATCAATCAAATATAAAGAACATACCTGCTAACTGGAGTACGAGCCACATCTTCCTCTACTCCGGTGAGATCTTCTCTAAAACAGAATACATTTCAAATGTTAACATCAAATTCAAAACCATAATCCAAAATTAACAAAATGGGCAGATCCTCCAAAGCATCACTCATTCATGCTTCTTGAAATATTTCAAATGAATGGCTGAAATATGTTGAATGATGCTGACGAGAAACATATGAATTCCAAGGTAAAACAAGATGAAATTGATGTGCTATCAGGCAAACAAAAAACTCACCAGGTAGTTGTGTGTTGTAGTTAATAAGTCTGTGAAGGTCTACAGTCTATCGAGCTTGTCTATGAAAGTGTGTACGCTGTGTGCAGCTGTGTGCCTTTATAAACCCAGTCTCACCTGCACCATTATGATACACTGTGTGTCAGAAATGTAGCTGGCAGACCCACCCTTCCCCTCTGCCGACACACCCTCCTGACACACACACACACACACACACACATGCACGCGCACACACACACACACACACACACACACACACACACACACACACACACACACACACACACACCGACCACAAGATACATGGGATTTTACAGGGCTTAATTGTATACCCCTGTGTCTTTTAACCACTGTGTACATTCTAGAAACTAACTGGAGGGTGACTTGTACAGTTCAGCCAACACACAGAGACATATACATACAATACACCACAAAGCTGCCTCTGATAACACACAACTGTGCTTGAATGGTGGAGTTAGCTTGTCTCAACAAGAACTAAGCAAGCTGAGCTGTTGGTCTTCTCAAACATGCAAAAGATCATATCTTTTATTTCATATGTTTGTTATTTTACTTGTTTTAATTGTACAATAGATGCTATGTCTAATTTTTAAGTGAGATGGTTTAACGGTATTGAGAACACACACATACACACACATACACACACACACACGCATGCACACACACGCACACACTCCAAATGTATGCCCTCAAGTCATTGCTCCAGTCCACCGGGGTGTGGAGGCCCTGGTGTGCTGCGTTGGAATGCGTTGCTGTGTGGATCATCACCTGCGTGTTATAACACCTTGCCTCAGGCGGCTCTATACACACTCTGTTTTTCTCCATAGAACAACTGACTAAGTGCCAAGGGTAGGGTGTGTTCTGTGACTCACCACCATCAGCAGACACACACACACACACACTCACACCTTCAGACAGGCGTGGCCACACATACACACACACACCTTCAGACGTGTGGCCACACCCACTGGCAGAAAGCAGGAACTGAAACATTACCATAGCAACAGTCTGACCTGTCATACATACCTACATGTACCCCTCTCCACAAATAAACATGGAAGCCAAGATACAACAACACATCATTTAATAACAGTGATGTTATCAAACAGCTCCATGAAGTACATAATGCTCTGGAAAAATGCCTTAGCCTGGAGCCTGCTATTATCCTAACATCTCAGCTCTTAAGCACAAAGCTTCTGTAGTGTCAGCTTAACTGTGTGTGTGTGTGTGTGTGTGTGTGTGTGTGTGTGTGTGTGTGTGTGTGTGTGTGTGTGTGTGCGTGTATGTGTGTGTGTGTGTGTGTGTGTGTGTGTGTGTACTAATCTAATCATGCTAATCTTGGTTGAGACAAACGCTGGACAGGAAGACCGTTTTTGGATGAACAGACTGGTCATGTTCCTTGATAAGAGCAGTCGTGTGAAATGTGCTGCATCTACGTTTGGTTGAGAAAAAGGAAACAAGCTCCATTTTATTCAAGGTTTTGACCTTAAGACTTCGTCAAAGTTATGTAAAACAAGGATTATACAACTCCTGACCCAAACCCATGGTGGTTTAATGTTTTCATAATGTTTGCTGCTGTACTAACTGCTAAGTCTTTAAACGTATTACTTCCTCTAATTGGCTAAAGAAGATGAAGAAGAAGATGATGATGAAGAAGACCGACACCCTATCTTTCATATGTATTATATATGTGATAGTTTTCTCTCTTGAAATTATTTTCTAGATATGAGTGTTCTGAGAGTTATTGCTTTGGAAAACAGCAGCAAAAACATAACCTTGTAATCTGCAAATGTAGCACAAGCTTTTGCTTTGTTCCAATCCCAATCCCCCGCCCTGTGGTTAACGCTGCATCATGCTGAGGAACCTTTCTGGTCATTTACTGTTTCCTTGTTGCAGATTGTTCTGGTCTCCTGACCTGAGGGGAGAGTTTAAGGCCAGCGCTGTAACCCGGGGGCCCCTGGGAGTTCAGACAATGGACGACGGTTCAATCCAGTGGAAATACGCCAATAGGGGCACAGTGGTGAACTCTTGGTGACTTTGACAACTCACCATCTGAGAGGACAGTAAAAGTGTCCCTAGACCATCAGGCGATTATCAAAGGGCAGATGGCCAGACACCATAACACTGTCTATGCACACATAAGTGTGTGGGTGTGTGTGTGTGTGTGTGTGTGTGAGACTACAGACAGAGTTCACAGTGTGTCTGTGTCAGAAGTGACCACAGTCTGAAGGGATGGGTTTGCAAAGAGCATATTCTCAATGTGTATGCATATGATCATATTGCAATCAATTGTTATTAGTCAGTTTGCTGTAAGTGTGTGTGTGTGTGTGTGTGTGTCTGTCTGTCTGTGTCACTACAGATAGAGTTCACAGTGTCCGTGCGTCAGAAGTGACCGCAGATTGACGTTGACCTTTAGTCTGATTAAAACACCATTGCTCTCAGTATGACATTGTTAGGGAAATTGGCGAATAGTGTCACACTGAAATAAATTGTGATTTAACCCTTAACCCTAAATTAGAGATAGAGTTAGAAATATACTACACTAACTCCTGAACAATAACAACATTTAATGTCATTTTATTTCAGTTCTCATCTACCATTTTATAGGATGCCTTAGATCACCAGTCCCAGAAAGTACTGCAATGAATGAACAAACTTGGATTTATTGTATTGTATTGTATTTACTGGTCTTGATTTAATGGATGGATCTTACGTTCAACTGTCTTTTGTCAATGCATGTTTGATCATAGACATTGAATGTTTGACGAAGCTATGCATTTGTTTAAAATATCCTAAAGCTCGTTATATATTTTTTTCCCCTTTTTTGCATTTCGTTTTATATGACCTTTTATGTGTTGCACTTTGTCTTGATGCATTTAATGTCTCAAGCACTTTGAATTGCCTTGTTGCTGAAATGTGCTATACAAATAAACTTGCCTTGCCTGATTGTGCGCGCGCGTGCGCGTGTGTGCGTGCGTGTGTGATGCATCTGATATAAACTACTCTCCGATCCCATCACTACTGTGACACGTGGTCTCGTGTCTGTCAGTTGTGACTGGCCTGTAAATCATCTTATTATTTTTTTGGCTCAGACATACGTGCATTTCAACGCGTGGCGAGCTCGTGTCAAGTTAATCAATATTCATTAAACGTCACGGTGTGGGCGGATACCAAGGGAGTCCGTGTCTTTATAGCCGAAAAGAAAGCTTCCTCAGTGCGCTCTAGCAACCAAAACAAGCCTGTTCTTCCAAATCTACGGGAAAAGGACAAGACCCGAATAACTAATTCAAGTAAGTGTCAAGGCATTCGTTGAACATTCTTACTAATTTTAAAAGGCAACATGTCAAGAAGTCCCATCAAATTCTATTAGAGCTCTGCAATTGTCTTTATGTCTCTATTGGAGTGAGTTTAGAGGCGTAATTGGGTAACACCTGTCACCAAAGACCTAACCCCTCTCCACAGAAATGGAGACTATACACGAGATCATCCCGTTCGCCAAGGAGATGCTGACCCAGCGGCCGAGCCGCGGCATGCTGAAGCTGTATGTGGTCGGCTCGGTGGTGGCCGTCCTGGGGACCGTGCTGGGCCTGGTGGAGACGCTGTGCCAACCTTTCTTCACCGACGAGGCTATGGACGCCGAGCTGGCCCTGCTGCTGGCCCGGGAGCAGCAGCGAGAGAAGCGGGAGGAGAGAGAGGGGGTGACGGGAACCACGGAGGTCGTTATACCCAAACAGGAGCGACGGGATAGCGCGGCGCAGAGAAACGCGGCCAATCGGCTCCACGCCTCCTAAAAGCAAAGTTCTCTGTGACTTTCGCAGGTCTACGTATTTATTAAGGAGCCGTAGAGGTCCTTGCCACACCGAATACGGTGCGCAGCATAACGCACTGGGAAAAAAAGCTTCACAAGACGAACGAATGGCGAACCTAAACAGTCTCGGATTGTTGAGCTGCGCTACGCTGCTTTGGTTAGACCGTGATGCAAAGCTGGAGGTTTCAGGCCGAGGTTTGGAGACGAGGGGATGGAGGAGGTGAGGTCGTAGAATGAAGCTGTCGCTGTTGGACTGTCATTCTCGGTGAAGGAGCGTGCAGGGGTCGCTGCTGTGCAGTCGATGCCCGCCGAAGGATCCATGGTGTCAGAAGTGTAATGTTAAAAGTGCCGTGCACCTGCCAATGCTGTAAATGTATACATTGTTTTTGCAACTCATTAAAGACATATTTTTTACTCACAATGGTCTTCATTGTGTACAATCTTTTGGAATCTATCTCCCCCCAGAGTATGACTGTCATCATGCTTCATTTGTATCATAGGCTACACGTGCGTGCTGGTTGATTAGTAGCCTACATATTCACCCAGATTCATCTTGATTCATTAAAGGCCTTAACAATTTAGAGTTTTCTCTTGATCATTAATTATCAATTTCTCAGAGTTCTTCATACCCCAATAATCACCAAATTATTTAGTTTGAGCAGAGAAGCCAAGGTAGCCTGGGAAGAAAACAGATGCAAGTGTCTTTCTCCCTTTTCTTCAACCCTCCACCCTCTCTTGTACTTCCAACAAATGTCCACTAGGGGGGGACCTCCTACTAGAGTGATAGAGAGTTAGAGCCTGTAATGCAGTAGAGGAGAGACTGGTGACGCGAGGCTAGTGGTGCAGTGAAGTTCCACAATGTCTCACAATGTCCAAACATCAACAGAAGAAAATCAGATATGCAGCAATTAATCAAATACATTATTTTGCCAGTAGGCTTTCATTTGAAGAACAGTGTCCGTGGGACATGATTTATGCTTTAAGTTCATCTCACACCAAAACCGGGCCAGAATTCGGGCTTGGAGATCTCAGTGAAGGAGTTTCAGTTTAAACCAAACAGTAGGCTAGTCTACCTGACACAATTAAGGTCATCGGGCGGAGATGATAAGAATCCCTTACATACACTTCCTATTAAAGCATTGAAAACACCCAATGCCAATAGATGTCCGAAATTCAATTCAATCGTCTAAAAGGATGGATGGCCTTTCAGTCCCGCTTCTTCCTGCCGCATCAAGATACTGTACAGCGCCTTTGTCTTTGAGAGTGCGTTTGTTTACCTTTTCCCTATAAAGCGGCGCTGGGCTGATGGTGCCTGAACTGGCTGTTTGGGGTTCGCTGGTCTGACACGGTGAGTCATCAGCCATATTCTTCTTGGGGCTTGGAGCACAGAGATACCGCACCAACAATGTGAGACCTTTAACTCAACACAGATAAACGCATGTGAGTTTATCATGTGTGTGTGTGTGTGTGTGTGAGTGTGTGTGTGTGTGTGTGTGAGTATGTGTGTGTGTGTGTGTGTGTGTGTTTGTGTTTGTATGTTGTTAATCCCCTTTGTCTTGTGTTGTCTATAGAAAAGCTTTGAATGAGGATAACTGGACTTATGTCTGACCAGCAAAATAAGTAGCCTGAGCTATTTATGTAAAAGGCACATTTTCTGTCACTAGTGTTGCTTGCAGCGCGTAGCTTGTCGTGTCCATTTTGCCTGATGTTGCGACAATGTTAGAGTTTGAAGTATGAATACAATTAGCGTCTGGTAAATGACTAAAATGTAAATGTGTTAGCTTCCATAGGTACAGCATCAGACTCACATCAACACATCTTCTGACTGGCAGGATGCCATGGACTTAACTGACATTTAATTAATATTAGATTTTTAGATTTAAGATTTTTAGATTCTGGTTTTATTGTATTATACTGCACTTCGATATAGTGTTGATTGTGACTTTTTATTGCCCTTGTTTATGCCTTTGTGTCTTTTGCTGTTTTTTTATTGTGTTTTGTGTCTCATGTTTTTATGTGCTCCAACAAGGGAATTTTACCATTGGGGATTATTAAAGTATTAAAGTATTCTATCTATCTATCTATCCATCTATCTATCTATCTATCTATCTATCTATCTATCTATCTATCTATCTATCTATCTATCTGTCTGTCTGTCTGTCTACAGTATCTATCTATCTATCTATCTATCTATCTATCTATCTATCTATCTATCTATCTATCTATCTATCTATCTATCTATCTATCTATCTATCTATCAATTTGTGTCTTACTTGTTCCGTTTCCGTGTCTCACTGATTCATTTCTAGACTGGTTGCTCAGATGCTATATCAACGTCAGTTCCTCTTCACTATGGGCTTGTGTTTCAACAATAAGAGATAAACTCGAAGTTGGGAGGCATGCAGGGACCAGAAGCTATTGGGCAGATCTTTCTCTTTGTAGAAAGAGAGGGATTTGACCTGAAAGGTTGCCAGTGGTTACATGGACTACAGGCACAGCCAGAGGCTTGGAGGGGCTTTGCCAAGTTGCTCTAACCCTAAGCCTTCGCCAGGCTCATCCCATTGTCAACAAAGCTCTCAAAGGTGGTGAAAAAACCCTGACTCAAACAAATACCCTGTCCTCATTAGTTTAAGAGGGAGAGTAGTGTTTGTGTGTGTGTGTGTGTGTGTGTGTGTGTGTGTGTGTGTGTGTGTGTGTTTGTGCGTGTTTCTATGTTTGTACTGTATGATGTGTGCGGACGGTGTGTGTGTGTGTGTGTGTGAGAGAGAGAGAGAGAGTGTGTGTGTGTGTGTGCGAGAGAGAGAATTGTTTATCACTTCTAATATTTTAACACCTCAAAATACCTCTGAACTTTTCAATTTAACACCTTAACTTAAACTAATGATACAATGTTAAATGATTCCTCAATGTTCTATGACATTTAATTTTTTTACCACATTTCAATTCAAATAGCAAACAGCAGGCTATACAAAGTGATAACAGCAAGCTGCTTCCCAAATCAAAACCAAAGTCCACACAGAGAAAAACACTGTACAGCATAGTGGCCATTACATGTATTGCAGGTTTACACACACTTTGTCCTTGAATATGAAGTCTGTAAAAGTAGCACGAGGGTAAAGGTTCAAATCCTGCTAGCTAAAAAAAAGAATAATAATAAAAATGTAAAACCTGTATGAAAACATCTCACTACACAATCAATAGGCTCTTTGCACAAGCTCCACTACTTCCTGAAATTCTACAGGCATCCTTATTTCCTGTCCTATACTATTGGATGGAAGTGATCAATCAGGTGTGCGGCACACCTGATTACACCTGATGAATCACTTCCATCCAATGGTATAGGACAGGAAATAAATATGCCGCCTGTAGAATTTCAGGAAGTAGTGGAGCTTGTGCAAAGAGGCTATTGTGTTTTCCGTTGTTTTTCCAGATGTTTTTTCATTTTTCACAGGACACTACACCACTGGATATTCAACAACAACTGATACCTTTTGGCACAAACACTTGGATGATTGTTGAATCCTAACATGGCCTCGTGGGTCCATCCATCATGCAGGGCATATCCGGGTGATTTGGCCAGTGTGTGTGTGTGTGTGCATGTGTGTGTGTGTGGAAGGCGTGTATGCATGTACAGTATGTGTGTGTGTGTGTGTGTGTGTGTGTGGAAGGTGTGTATGCATCTGTGTGTGTGTGTGTGTGTGTGTGTGGAAAGCATGTGTGTGTGTGTGTGTGTGTGTGTGTGTATGCATGTGTGTGTGTTTATGCATTTGTGCGTGTGTATGCATGTGTGTGTGTGTACGCGAGCCCACACAAGAGAGACCGAGGAAGAGAGAAGGGGGCACGGGGCATGCTCAGCTACGCAGCCTAGCAACCCGGAGGGTAGAACCAGCGTTCAGTCAAGCGTGTGTCAGCCCCGAGGAGGGCAACCCTCAAAACCCCTCAAGAGAGAGACAACTGTGTCATCTGGTTACACAACAGGCCCGGCGAACAAGGGGAAAGGTCGCGCTCGGCCTCTTCAATCTAGACCGCATCACAATGGAGGTTTGCACGGCGGACATGCGCATGTGTGTGTTTGCCCTCACAGGTGACATCAAGGGTTTTTCTAAGTGAGAGGAACTGTGGAAAAGGGGATTTATTTTACTGAAAAATGTCCTTTCAGGCCACATCGGGGGACTCCCCACTGTGGAGGGGGGCTCATGTTTGGGGAAGTGAGGCGGGGTTCTAGTGAGTCGGGGGGCAGTGGGAAGCCGGGGTGAGTTGGTGGAATGTCTCTCATGGAGAGCTGGACAGCTGTCGTCCACAGGAGGCTGTTCCTGTCGGTGTTTTTTGCCGTCCGAACGTCAGCTGTGAAACATAGTTGTAACGCCGTACATTCAGAAAAGGTTTGACACGCAACCTCTCACACACAAACGTTTCTTATAGACAGACAAAATGTAAAAAGTCACACATTTGGAAAGGATGTGGAAAAAAAAAAAGTTTAAACACAAAAGTGATGTGTCTCCATGTTGGGAATACTGTCCAGAGGGGACATGGTAACACTATTTTAGGTCACTGCTCAGTTGGTTGTTAAACAACCCAATAACTCTGATACGTTTCCATTCTTTACCCTGCATCCATCCCATACTACTGTACCACTTCCTCTCTGAAACATAGAACATAGAGCAGCCTCATCATCTCATCCATATTGGTCATCCAATGAGATGAGAGCTTTAATAGTTTCTTACTTGTGATGTCATAGAGAAGACCCCACACACTGCTGAAGTCAAGTCAATTACTGTAAGTTCCATTCACTTTGGCCTCCATGTTGTGTAGCCAACGCTACATCCAAGTGGTCTCGGTTTTAGCATTAGCCTTTAGCTTGTCCGTCTCCAACCGCTGTATTGTGCCGCGCTCCCGTGCGCTACACGGCTACCGTGTTAGCGTTAGCCGGAACCGTAGCGCTACCGTATGCTACACGGCTAACGCTACACGGCTACCGTGTTAGCGCTAGCAAGAACCGTAGCGCTACCGTACGCTACACGGCTAACGCTACACGGCTACCGTGTTAGCGTTAGCCGGAACCGTGGCGGGCTGCGTGCCCGCGGCGGTGCCGGTGGCCGGCGCTTGCGGGGTGACTTTAGCCAGGCGGTGCTCCTTGTTGTGGGCGCAGAGCTGACAGGAGGCGCAGGCGGTGTTGCAGCAGGGCAGGAAGCGGCAGACGCTAACACGCCACAGGAACCAGCCGGGAGACCAGCAGCACCAGCAGAGGAGCACGCCGCCGGCGGCCACGCCCAGCGCCACGTAGAGGACCAGCAGGGACGTGTGCGGAGGAGGCTCTGCATCGGGAGATGTGGACGGGTGGAAGTGAGAGGAGATGGGAAAAGTGTAGGTATAGGTCATAGGTCACACTCAGAAACAAGCTTCCTTGTATTTTTATCTGCTTCTCTCATATTTGCGTATCTATTGGTCAGAAAATGGACAGTGCGCGCGGTTTGTCTTGGTCAGCCAGTCTGTCTGCCCTGTAGAAATCTACCACAGGTCTACTTGTCTGAACTGGTCTACTCCCTCCTTCTGTCCACTCTACAAAAACAACACGACAATTTGCCGACACATCTGAAGAGACGTGTGTTTGATCTTTCATTCAAAATAAAGCCGGTTACAAACGACTGGCAATTTCCCCCAGCGGGCAATTTGGTCGCCCTCCCTCCCAGAATTAGGTGGAATAAAAGAATTGTTTTCTTGGCGGGGGTAGCTGTAGACCTGGCACAGACAAAAAAGCAAGGGGAAGCGAACGGCCAGGCCTAGACAGTATCTATTTGGACCTTGATCGCTAGAAAAGCACGAATAGTGACAGGCCACTCAAAGGGCCACATTCAGCGCTGAGTATCCATCTCAGTTTATTGGTTTACAATGAGCGCTTAGATGACATTAACAACTATGGGCACTGCAATCAGGTTTATGCCCCCTGTCATAGATGTGTTTAGCATATGAATGGGCCTATAGTTCATTTGCGCACACAAAACTGTTTGCAGATACCCTAACATTGTCCTCCACACAGACGGCTGATTCCAAAAGTTTTGCCAAGAAGAGGAAAAAGGTTATGCCAGCCAGTACGAGATAGAAACCAAGGTTTGGAGTGGGTTTTTACGCCCTCACCTGTCACAGACTCCTGATTGAGCACGCTGCTTGGCGTGCCACAGTTCCTGTGGGTGGGTATAGCCGCTGTGGGCGGGTTTAAAGCCGGCGGGGGCGGGGCCGGTACCGTTGGAGGCGGGGGTTGCGCCGGAAGCAGCTGACCGGCTGAGAAGACAAAAGAGAAAAGGTTCTAGAGGTTTTAGAGGTCATGGAAATGGTCACTGTGATCATATGCGATTGTCCCCCCCCCCACCTTACCTGAATTACAGCCGCTGGGAAGATGGTCCTCCAGGTCACTTCCATCCCCACAGTTGTCGATGCCTTTGTCGTCACACACCAAGCTCATGGGAATACACTTCCCGTTACGGCAGGAGAAGTAAGGTTCCGCACGGCATTCTGACTGGTTGAAACCTATGGAGGGACAAGGGACAATACATCTGATTAGTAAACAAACAAACCAAAAAACTCGAAGCTCTCTATTGGCACATTGCTCTTCCTTCGCTGTCGTTCAGAGCAGACGCTTTTGCTGCTTGCTCCTGCGCTTGCATTTTTCTATCTCCCCTTCTTGTATGTCGCTCTTTCTTCCTTTTTATGTGTTATTTGTATTGTGAAGCGCTTTGTGCATTCGTGCTGTGAAAGGCGCTATATAAATAAAGTTTACTTACTTACTTACTCACTGTACATAACGCAACTCGTATGAATTTGTGGTGGTAGTGAATGTTTGTGCGAGGTAAGCGAACCCTGGTGTGAAGGTGCTTTAATGTGCGTGAAGCTGTCCCAGCTCAGTTCTGACACATTTCAATCAACTAAGAGTCAAAATGGAAGACGTGTGGAAGAACTCAACCTGGGATCAGAGACAGTCATCACTGCAACAGTGGTATTGCGCAACACGAAAGCAACAGTGATAGAGAGACTATGAGGAGCCCCGACTCCCTCTCTCACCCAGTCTGAAGGAGGTGAAGTCCCCAACAAAGTCCACTCTGGGCTGGGTACCCCGCGTCACCAGGCGCAGGGTCAGGTAGTTCCCCGTGGAAAGCACTGGCCGGGGAGGGCTCTTCCCACACAGAGGAGGGCCAATCGGAGACGAGCTTTTATCCCACCCGTCGTAGAACTGGATATAGGAGCCGGCGTGGCACGGGTCACCTGGCCCCTCCCCCGGCGTGGGCTCCAATCGAGGGGCGAGAGGGGCAGAGCCCCTGGGGGATTCTGGGAAGAGAGGCGCGGGGCTGAGGGGTGCGACGCGCAGCAGGCTGTAGACCAGGAAGAAACGGAAATGGAACTGGACCTTGTCCTTGGGGGACGCCGCCTGCATGGTCAGGTGGCAGTCCGTCCCCATGGTGACAAAGTAGTACTTCTTGGACTCCTGGTGCGAGTTGACGATCATCCCGTCACCCCTGATGGTCTGGCCGCAGAAGTCGACCACGTTCACTACAGCAAGACACACAGACAAGACAGGAGGACCATCAAATGAAGACATGCTTCAACTGTTTACAACTGGGGACATGATTCAATTGTCCCTCAAATGTCCTTACATTTTTACATACATATCGCCTACTTAACAGGTATGTTTGACCATACATGAAGACCTTAAAGAGTAAATCCATCATCATCGTCATCATCATCATCGCCACTGTAACAACTAACTGATTGTCCTAAGAGCGCAAAGATGGGCCAAGCTGATTCACCTCCATATACCCCTATCTGGGCAGTCAGCCAAGTAATGAAAAGATTTATGGCTGCCCCCCAAGTTTATTAGCTCCGTTTCCCGGGACAACGTCTAGATCTGCCTGCGCTGCCCTCCCAGAATGTCTGAGGGAAGAGGAGTCCTCATTGGTGGGAACCCCACAACCTCCGAGCGCAAGTAAACACGATGCCCCATGAGCACCGTCCAAAACATGGAGAACGAGGCAGAACACGGTGTCCCCGGGTGGTCAAAACGTTTACAGGTGTTTGAGAATGAGACCGTGGCCCTCTGTCACACACAAACGTACCCCTAGAGGCTGTGTGGGATTCGAACCCCCGTCCCAGCTGCCCTGCTGCCCCCCACCTGCCTCCCATCTAGATTGTACAGGTGTGTGGATGTGAGACGGTGCGGTCCATGAGATCTACGTGGGGCTTCTGACCAGTCAAATCCTTTCTGTTCTGCTACACACTTGTATACAATTGTCCCTATCCAGTTCCATCCTGTCTGAATAAAGAGAAAGAAGACATCGACACTAGATGTGTTCGAAACCATTCCCTACAGAAATAGTGGACTATATCGTTTGCTGGCCAGTGTCCGAATTCTCAACGTTTAATTTGATTCATTCTATAGTCCGCTAGAAAAATACCCACAATTCATAGCATTTTTTAGTGAATAGTACCAGAATTTCTCGTTCACTACACCACATGGGGAATAGTGAGTGAGTAAATGAGCGGTTTCAAACACAGCTACTGAGTCCCGTTTTAAAAGAAGCTAAAGGCCCCGATGACTCCTGAAGACACACTGTGGTCAGAAATGCCTCTGAAAAGGGCAAGAGGCCCCTCGGTACATCCATGTGTTATCCTGGTGCCAATGACTCACGAATAGTTAAACCTGATTTATTTAAGACTTCAACAAAGCACTAACTAACTAATTATATATATCTCATCCGAACAATCCGAAATCTGATTGTTGAGCCTTAATCTAACTATTTTTTAAATAAAGTTTTATATCCCACAATAATGGACATAGCAAGTAGCAATATAACAGTAGGCCTATTGCTGACAAAAAGGACCACTTATGATAAATCATTATGACTGTAAGAGGTTGTCAAAATTTCCTAAAATATTTTGGCAAATCTATAGAAAATCTTGATTTAAAAATCTGCTTTTATTTTACTAGCAGATGATAACGATCACAATTAAATAGACTAACGATCAACACATCTTTCGTCGCAGGCTCAAAACTCATCTCTTCAAGAAGTACTACAACAATCCTCCCTCCCAAGCACTTATTGTATTGTATTGTATTGCACTGTACTTTATATTGCTATTCTTGCACTTTGCCTTCAGCACTAGATTATGCTCTTAGTCACTTGTTTTAGAAAGAAGATGCACTTGTGAGTTCTGGCAAGTAGTAGTACATTGGCTTTTCCTACGTTAAATGCAATTATTGTTAGTCGCTTTGGATAAAAGCGTCTGCTAAATGACTGTAATGTAAAATGTAATGTAATCTTGACTTAATCCTGACTTTTCCTGCGCAGCCCCTACGGGATCACATCAACGGATTTATAACAAGAAGAATACAGATGCTTCATTACGGCGAGCGAGGCGAAGACTTATCAGGGAGACAAAAGCCCCAAGTGCATTAAGCGCCAGGAGTCACAAATAAATTACGCGCACAAGGCAGTGCGTCACCCCAGTGGCAACAAGTGACTGGCGAATGAATCAGCGACGGAATCAATCTTAAACATCGACTCTCAATCTCCTTACCCGTCTCGATGGCACTGGTTGTGAGTGTCATTAAGGTGAGCAAAACAAACAGTTTTGACAGGCGTTGAAGCTGGTTCTCTTTGGCCACCTCCATCGTTCCAAAGTCGTGCCCAGTCCCTCAAGACTGTACGTACCACACCTAAAAGTAGTTAGACTGTATCTGTGTTCGGCCCAATGTAACACCCTGCGAGCGGGAAGTTTTCATATGGCTACTGCAGTGGACATTCGAGCACTGGTGTGCACTGAGAAGAGAATCAACAGTAAACGACAGTGACGCGCAAGAATATTCCCTCCTGAAGTGTTTCCGATGCCTTTGGTATAATGACTCTTCATCATACTGGCTTTTGTTCCTTTGAACCCCCTCTTTGACGAATCCATCTACGCGTCCTGCGATTCCCATGACAACGGCCCCAATGTGATACTTTCAGAGGAGGGGCTGCCTCCTGTCCTTCAATCCGCCCCCATTCACTCTCTCTCTCAAACGCATTCAGATGAACCGGAGGCCACAGGACAAGGGATCTCACCATCTGTCTCCTTGTCCTTGAATTTTTAAAATAAAATAAAATGTTTAATTTTGCTGGAGAAAGAGGCCACTTTACTACTTGAACCCACCAATAATAGCGTTCCCTTTTCCCCCCAGTACCTTACTTTAAAATAAAATAAAAATAAAAAGGCTAATCGCTATGATGAATTGACGTGTTCACCACAAACCTATGCATAGCATACTGTACACAAAGAACGTCATTTCCTGACCCACCGGTGACTCCCTGACGATGGCACCCGAAGTCAAGGTCAAGAGTGAAGAGTTGACCATGCATCCAGGGGTCTTGTTAAAAGGGTGAAGGGTTGACTATGCATTCAGGAGTCTTGTTAAAAGTATTCACTGGAGAACCCTGGAGACTCCATGGGTCCAGTCCCCAAAGACTCCATGTCCATAGATCTATCTATCTATCTATCTATCTGCATTTTGATTGCATGGCCCCTTTAAGAGAGTTGAGACAGATATATAGTGTTTTGTTTAACACACACACACACCTCCAGAAATACCACACAGTAATACAAGCACACACACAGGCATACATACAAACAAACAAACAAACATGCATACATACAAACACTTAGAATACCAGAGATCTGGAAACTGAGTGCTATAGCCAGCTTGACATCAATATGCTGTATGAGATTTAACTTTAAGATCAATGCCTGTTCCAAATGCACTTGTCTATCTATCTATCTATCTATCTATCTATCTATCTATCTATCTATCTATCTAGTAGTGCATCTTCGTAGTGCATCTTCGACACAAAACTGCATTACAGGGGTTCTTAGTGGTAACACAGTGGAGTCTTGAATATTCTGTGTGTTTGAGTTGAAATGCTTTAAAGACAAATATCAACGAGATTTTGGAGGGGGAATGCACCTGAAGAAATCTCAAGTGAAACGAAAGTAGAGTTCTAGTTTCACATGTTAAATAAAAAAAAGGTTGTTATTTGTACAACTTGTTTCTTTTCTCATTTACATGCAAGGCATCTTTGATAAAGTGGCCACCTCACCTTTTTTGGAAACACAATCAAACAAAAATACAATATTCCAAAAATTAAACAGTCAAGCATAGATTTTTTTTCGTTTTTCCTATAATCATAATGACATAACTAATTTTGCTCCTAGTGTTCTATAATTCCCCTCTCAGCTGTACGCATTAGAGTCTCATTGGTGGAGATAAAACTGGACCAATCACAAACGTGTGCGCTTTCACGTTCAACAGCGTGGAGATCTGCAACGACGTCACCTTCGTAGGGAAAAGCAGTGCGTCACGCCGCGTAGCTTTGAAACTGAGGAAGGAAATATTTATTTAAAAACTGACGCAAGGGCGCTAAATCTAAAACAAACTACAAATAAAATGTAAATATAATATTGAAGCAGCTGCACAATCAGAAGTTTGTGATACACGCACAAAAGGTTCGAATGCACATTTCGTTCTAGATAGATAATTCTGAAAATGTTAGCTACTAGATAACTAGCTAGCTGGCTAAATAGCTAGACGCTTGCTAGCTAGCTAACTGTTACGCATTTATCTGCTGCTAACTTGTCATGGAAAAACGTCTTACCACCTAGCGCCGCGACCGCTAGCTAGCTCGCTGGCTAACGATAACTAGCCTAGGTTAGCTAACCAGCCGATGTCCGTGTTGGGAAGACGTCAAATTTGTGGTATTCGACTGCAAAACTACATGGGGGATGAACTGTACTCAATTATGTTTTCTGTAGCATGTTACGTTTATTAGCCTAGCTATGTAACCTAGCTATGTAACCTAGCTGTACAGACGAGCTAGTGCTAATGCTAATGTTAGCCGACCAGCAGTACCAACAATGGCTAGCTAGTGACAGCCGCTGCCATTGGCTAACTGTTAGCTGAGGTTATCTAGGCCGCAGCATCCCCGACCTCTCCTGGCCAGCGCACCCAGATTTGGACCCTCTTTTTTTGCAGAATGGCGCCCCGCTTGCAGCTCGAGAAGGCAGCTTGGCGCTGGGTCGAGTCGGTGAGACCGGAGGATATTCAACGGGAGCACATTGAGATGGCGTACCGAGTCGGTGTACCGGCGTGCAAGAGGGGAGCTTGCAGGTACAGCAGGCACACATTTTCACTTTCGCAATACACATCCTCAACACTGGCAACTTCTTAAATTCATCTTAAATTCCGTTGTCAGTTGGCTAGCTTTCAAGGTACTATATTGCTCAAATTGCTTTTCAGGCCTAACTGGTTATATGGCTCAGTAAATAGATGCGGCTTGAATGTCTGTACTTGGCTAATCAAGGTCCAAGTTAGTCGGTTTAAGTTATTAACCTCCGGTTGAATGTGAAATGTGCTAGATGTTGCAAACTGCAAGAATGATGATCACCATTACTTTTTTGGGGGTATATTTGTGTGTTCATATTTTGCACTGCTCATTTGCACTGTCCCGTCTAGTCCCTGCACCCTGTCCACTGTTGTCTCCTTTCTATGCTCTGTCACCGAAACAAATTCCTTGTAGTAAAATGCATTGCAATACATGTTTATGATTCTGATTCTGACTTAACCCTTGCAGGAGGAATTGCAAAGGGAACCCCAATTGCTTGGTGGGTATTGGAGAACACGCCTGGCTTGGGGAGATTGATGAAAATGCTTTCCACAACATCGATGACCCAAACTCGGAGCGAAGAGACAAGGTATCTTCATTCATGTATCTAGTAATGCATTAAGGCTTGTATCCTGTAATGCGTTCAGAACCAACAACCTTAAGTGGAAAAAACAAACAAAAAATGAATAGTTGTGGTTAAACTGACCTCTCTCACACATACATATATATATATACTCTCTCACTCTCCTCTCTCTCTCTCACTCTCCTCTCTCTTCCTCCCCCCTCTCTCTCTCTCCCTCTCACTCTGTCCCCCTCTGTCTCTCTCTCAGAACACGTTTGTGGGGCTGACCAACTTGGGGGCCACCTGCTACGTCAACACCTTCCTGCAGGTGTGGTTCCACAACCTGGAGCTCCGCAGAACCCTCTACATGTGTGAGAGCGCCCGCGCTGAGGAGCACAACATGGACTCAGGTAACAGCACCACATACAGTATCTACAACATAACACCACCACATACACTACCTACAATATAACACCACCACATACACTACCTACACCATAACACCACCACATACACTACCTACAACATAACACCACATACACTACCTACAACATAACACCACCACATACACTACCTACAACATAACACCACCACATACACTACCTACAACATAACACCACCACATACACTACCTGCAATATAACACCACCACATACACTACCTACAACATAACACCACCACATACACTACCTACAACATAACACCACCACATACACTACCTGCAATATAACACCACCACATACAGTATCTACAACATAACAACACCACATACACTACCTACACCATAACACCACCACATACACTACCTACACCATAACAACACCACATACACTACCTACAACATAACACCACCACATTCACTACCTACACCATAACACCACCACATACACTACCTACAACATAACACCACCACATACACTACCTACAATATAACACCACCACATACACTACCTACAATATAACACCACCACATACACTACCTACAACATAACAACACCACTCCATACAGTATCTACAACATAACACCACATACACTACCTACAACATAACAACACCACCACATTCACTACCTACACCATAACACCACCACATACACTACCTACAACATAACACCACCACATACACTACCTGCAATATAACACCACCACATACACTACCTACAACATAACACCACCACATACACTACCTACAACATAACACCACCACATTCACTACCTACACCATAACACCACCACATACACTACCTACAACATAACACCACCACATACACTACCTACAACATAACACCACCACATACAGTATCTACAACATAACACCACATACACTACCTACAATATAACACCACCACACACAGTATCTACAACATAACATCACCACACACAGTATCTACAACATAACATCACCACACACAGTATCTACAACATAACACCACCACATACACTACCTACAACATAACAACACCACATACAGTATCTACAACATAACATCACCACATACACTACCTACAACATAACAACACCACATACAGTATCTACACCATAACACCACCACATACACTACCTACACCATAACACCACATACACTACCTACACCATAACACCACCACATACACTACCTACAACATAACACCACCACATACAGTATCTACAACATGGACTGAGGTAACAGCACCACATACAGTGCCTATATTCCCCCCCCTTTGACTTTTTCGCATTGCATCAGTATTCACCCCCTTTGCAATGACAATGACACACCCAGGGACAGAATTTCACGGTGGCCCATGATGTCCATGGCTGCCATTGGCCCTCATACTGGCCGCGATGCCATGAAAATCATTGGGGCCACCATGGCCTTTGTGCCCCTGCTACTGTCAAAATCCTGACTGAGGTTGCTTTAAAAGTGTCAGTGGTCTCTTACTGTCGTTTTCTTGATATTCCAAAGTGAATTCAATGTAGCCTGCTAGTAGTTTTGATGTGAGGTGACCTGGCACACGTAACCAATCCAAGGTGCTAGGACGCCCAGTGCTCAGTTCGCACTGAGGTAAGCAAGCTAGCTCCACCGACCACATTTAGCTAGCTAGCTAACGTTATGTTAATGGAAGCCAGCATTGTTAGGTAATGGTAGATATTATTAATAGATAGATAGCTGACATATTTAAGAGATTGCAGAAAATTAATGAAAAACGTTTGCCGGAATTTCAAAGGCATTATCTGGAGCATAGTTAAGTCCCATCACAAAAAAATGGAGAGAATATGGTTCAACTGAATCTGCTTAGAACAGGCCAGACTGAAAAACGAAGAAAGTGGACGAGGCAGGCCATTGTCAGAGAGGCCACCAAGTGTCAAGCCGTCAGTTACATCTGAACTGGAGAGTACTTCTTCATTGAAAGAAAAGCAAAGAACAACACTGAAGGCTTTTCTCTGCGGAAAACATGTTTTCGCTCTTCCCCCGGCTTAGGTAAGAATTTGATATGCCCATGATAGACGGGATATATCCAGTCACCTGCCCGGTCTCAGTTTTGAAAGCGCTCGCCCTTTTCCAAACGTTTGTTTCCAACAAAGCTTTCCGTCAGGTTATGTGGGAGAGTGCTCAAGTTGAAGAAGATTCTGTGGTCCCATGAGATTTAAAATTGAATTGGCCTGAACACTAAGCGTTATGCTTGGTGCAAGCTTAACACCACACATTAACCTAAAAATACCATCCCTACTGTGAACCACGGTGGTTGCAGCATCATGTTCTGGGGATTCTTGTCTGCAGGGGCTGGAAAACCTTTACAGATAGATGGCAAAATGAATGAAGCGAAGTAGAGAGAAATTACATTAGTCATTTAGCAGACACTTTTATCCAAAGCAACAATAATTGCATTTAACATGGGTATTAGTCAAGTATACTACTATTCGCCAGAACTTAGAAGTGCATCTGCTTTCTAAACAAGCGATTAAAAGCTTAACTTTGTGCTAAAGTCAAAGTGCAAGAACAGCTAAATACAAAACAATAGTTGGTAAGAGGAAGGGTCAGGTTAGTACTTCTTGAAGAGTTGAGTTTTCAGCCTGCTGGGAAAGATGGGCAGTGACTACGCTGTTACGACGTCAGTGGGCAGTTCATTCCCACGCCACCCACTCCTGAGATGTCAGCCAAGCGCGCAGCAACGTGTGCCTCCACTTGTGTGTCAGAGGGGGGAAATGACACGACCAGCTGGGTGTCATCAGCATAACAATAGGAGAAGCCATGCGAGCAAATGACAGAACGCAGAGAATGTAGAGAGAAAAAAGAAGAGGACCTAGAACTGACCCTTGTGGAACCCCCATAGCCCTCAGCCTGAGTGGTTCAGACCCTCTCCGTGTCACCTGGTAGGAGCGGCCTGTCAGGTTGGATGCAAACAGGGAGAGTGTAGATCCTGAGACGCCTTTCTCCTCGAGGGTGGAGAGGAGGATCTGGTGGTCCACCATGTCAGACGCTGCTGACAGGTTCAGGATTATCAGGACAGAGGAGAGAGAGAGTTTGCTCTCAGTTGAGTGACCCTGCTTGAACCCGGACTGGTGAGGGTCTTGGAGGTGGTTCTGGTGGAGAATGGAGATATGGAGTTAGCTGGTTAAAGACATGTTCAAGTGAAGGGATGGGGAGAGGGGGATGAATACTTAGGGAATAAATTATTTTGTTTTTCATCTGTAATTAGTTAAGCAAAATATAATTATTTTTCACTTGGACATCATAGACTACTGTGTCACTGTGTTTATCAGTGACAAAAAAGCCTAAATTAAATCAATTTGGATTGATTCCATGTTGTAACACCATAAAATATGAAAAAGTCCAGTGGGGGGGGGGGGGGGGTGCTTACTTTTTATAGGCACTGACAACTACAGCAATCAGATGTTTGATGTGTGTGTACACTTCGAGCTGGAAACAGCCTGCTTCTGTGTACACTTAAAGAACTGTTTCAGTAAATCGGTCTGGAAAAAAACATCCTTTATACGTTTGGATTATATTGCTGGGACACAGTGACTGTTTTAAAAGGATAATCCATCCTAAAATGTAACTTGTAGAGATCCCACCCTCAAAATGTTTTGACAACATGTTTGTCTTTCTCCAGACTATGAGCCTCAGACCATCTGTGAACACCTCCAGTACCTGTTTGCACTCCTGCAGAACAGCAACAGAAGATACATCGACCCGTCGGGGCTGGTCAAAGCCCTGGGGCTGGACACTGGGCAGCAGCAGGTACATCCATGCTGTACACTTTGCTGAATGAGGCCTGTTGCTTGATCAACTTGGTTTAACTTGTTACATTACATATCATTATCCAAGTGACTGACTTCCCTTACTGTTCATTATCTAAGTGACTGACTCCCCCCTTACTGTCCACTAGTCCTATTCATTAGGGCTGGGTTAAAAAAATAGATTAATCGATTCTGAATCAAATGATTCAGAATCGATCTTTTACTTAATGAATGAATGAATAAATGAAGGAATTAATAGTTCATTAGTTCATTCAATCATTCATTCATTCATTCATTTTTGGAAATCAGTATCTATACCCAGCCGTAGTAGGCCTGTTGATGTGTTGCATAACTTGGTAGTCATGTAATTAAGGTTACAGCAACAAAAAAACAAAAAAGGTTTTAGTAACACTAACCGAATTGAATCGTGATAATCGATTCTGAACCTTGTGAGTCGGAATCGAATTGATTCTTGAAATTCAAAAAGATATCCAGCCCTCCTATTCCTTGTTCTTGTCTTCCATGTCTAGGATGCCCAGGAGTTCTCCAAGCTCTTCCTGTCTCTCCTGGAGGACACCCTCTCCAAACAGAAGAACCCCAACATCCAGAACATCATCCAACAGCAGTTCTGCGGACAGTTCTCCTACGTCACTGTGTAAGAACCAAATGAGCACATGATGATGCGACTGAAATGCCCCTCTACCCCTACACCACAAGGCCATGCACGCCGTAGCCAGACAGACAGATGAATACATGTGTTATAGAATCGGATGCTGCTGCACACATGGAGGAAAAACAGTCATGTTTATATCAAGAGAGCTGGAAAATTCAAGGATTGTAGAAGAAAAAAGAGGGTAGTTGTATGTGGTGAAGGTGGAATCTTCAGGTTGCTCCTAGAGATGTCCTTGGCCTCACCTTTAATTGGATGATTTTATAAAGTCATCTCGTCTGGTTCTCTGCTGGACCATCACTGATGGGGCCTCTCAGAAATGCTGCTTGGTTTAAAGGCTGTTTATTTCCATTCTCAATGCATATGAAAAACTCCCCGGTAATTTTAACGGGACAACCTCGACATCTGGGTATTTTCATTAGGTCTGAACTTTGTGCCTTTAAAGGTTATGCTTTTATCAGGGCCACACCTTTGCCTTTTATGACTCTGGATCAAGATCAAGCACGCACCATTTTTCATTTTATCCCTTTTATTTGACAGCATAGATTTAATTCAGCTCTTCCCCTCCTCACTGCACAAATACTTAGTTATGAGAGCCTCCTCTGAAAAAGTCCCATTAATCCGGTAAAGGTTGCTTGATACACTCACATGCTCATGGTGCTGTCTGTGTTTTGGACCCAGGTGTAACCAGTGTAGCCGCGCATCGCCTCTACCGTCCCGATTCTATGAACTGGAGCTCAACATCCAGGGTCACAAGAACCTCACAGAGTGTGTCACAGAGTTCCTCAAGGTAATCACTGATTGTGATGTCACAGAGTTCCTCAAGGTAATCACTGATTGTGATGTCACAGAGTTCCTCAAGGTAATCACTCATTGTGATGTCACGGAGTTCCTCAAGGTAATCATTCATTATGATGTCAGAGTTCCTCCTGGTAATCATTCATTGTGATGTCACACAGTTCCTCACGGTAATCATTTCATTGTGATGTCACAGAGTTCCTCAAGGTAATAATAATAAAATAATAATAATTTATTTATAGAGCACTTTTCACTGTGAAACAATCTCAAAGTGTTGAAACAATCACAAAGTCATTAAGAAAACAGAGAAACTAAATAATATATATAAAATATATAAGATACTCATAAAAGAATCCAGAGTCTGGCGCCCTCAGATTGTCAGGAAGGGCATTCCCAAGGCAGGGGGCAGCTGAGCAAAAGGCCCAGTCTCCCATAGAGCTGAGACCTATGCTGCCGTTGATTTGTCTGGGAAGTGGTGAGGTGGTAGAGACGGAAAACGACGTCGCCCACGAGGGAACCGTGTTCCAGTAGATAACAACCAGGGCTTTTGGATATGGATATGAAGAGAAACCGTTTAAGATACTGATAACCTGTCTATTCATTATCTCGGTTACTAGTGGTCCAAACCAAGGACAATGCAAGACAGGGGTGGGCTGCACTTGAAACAAGCTATCAAACACATTTGAAGAGAATTTGACTTGCTATTTTTATTCTAAATTTTTAGCATTTTGGCACTGGTGATTTTCCTTTGGCTCTGGCTAAAATCACTTTGGGGGGGCGCCAAAAAATCCTCTATACAGGAAAAACCCTGAACAACAGCTCGGAACAAAGATGGATATTAGCTAGCTTTGTTTGCCAAACCAGTAGATAGACATATTATGCGGTATTTTGCACGTACAAAAAAGGTCGCGAACATGTCCGCAGTTGGGGAATACTGTGTGTACAACTGATTTAATGACGCATAAATAAGACAGAAATGCTAATAAAACAGTATTTCTAAAGTTTCACTTAGTTCCACAGGGAGCTGGCATCTTATTCATGACTTGCAGAGCTAACAGGCAGCTAGGGCCGAGTGGTATGAGTTCACGAGCCGAGAAAACAAGTCGTGAGGGCCGCTCCAGTTAAAACTGCGAGTAGTATCACCTGAATCACGACTTCACGAGCCAAATGGAACGCAGCATTAGTCCTGGGGGTATGAGGAAACAGGGCCTTCCATAGAGTTGAGCTTACTCCTGGGGGTAGGATGAAGCAGGCTGTTTCCAGATAGAAGATTGCAGGAGGGGTCTTGTGGAGTGAGGAGTTCTTTAAGGTAGGGAGGGTCATTACCATTATGATGTCACAGAGTTCTGCAAGGTAATAATTTATTATTATGTCACAGAGTTCCTCATGCTAATTATTCATTATGAAGTCACAGAGTTCCCTATTTGGCAATCATGGAGAGTGATGTCAAATAGTTGATTCCTCAGTGTAATAAATGCAGTGTATCATTACTTTGTTAAACATGAGTCATAATAATAATAATAATATTATTATATTATTAATAATAATAAACTGTATTTGTATAGCACTTCATACAGAGACTGCAGCTCAAAGTGCTTTTACATTTCAGCACACAAAAATAATAAATAAACCAGACAAGAATAAACCACACGATCCAAGCATGACACTATACTACAGCTATATGACAACATTGGTAAAATTAGCAAAAACGTACATTTCTCAGCTTCACCCGAGACATGCACATCCTTGGGTCCTGAGCAATACATCAACTTAAAACAGTGGCCGGTTGTGGAGATATTTGGGACACAGAAGTCACGCACCATTTCTGGCCTTATAGTAAAGATAAAAACAGTATTGATGATTATGACATAGATTAACAAGGTATGTTTGCAGTTGCTCCTGAAGGGACCTGGAGTCAGTAGCTGTGTTCGGAATCGCTCCCTCGTTCCCTCACTCCCTATTCCCTATATAGGGTTCACCATGTAGTGAACTACCTAGGGAACGGAGAAAATGTAGGGTACATGCACTGTTCCCTGGAAATCAAGGTGAATTGTGGGTAATAAATAGTGGACTATATAGGGAACGAAAATTCCGTGGAGAATTCGGACACTACAAACAAAATGGCTGACGCCCTATATAGTGCACTTTATAGTGAATAGGGAGCGATTCCGAACACAGCCAGTGACTCAGGACTGAACGAGTGTTGATGTGTGTTTACCCACCGTCCTCTCTGCTAGGAGGAGAAGCTGGATGGGGACAATCGGTACTACTGTGAGAGCTGCCAGAGCAAACAGAGCGCCACGCGACGCATCAAACTCCACAGCCTCCCGCGCACCCTCAACCTGCAGCTCATGCGCTTCGTCTTCGACAGGTTAACCCCTCTACCGTAACCCCTCTACCGTAACCCCTCTACACTGACCCCTCTACACTGACCCCTCTACACTGACCCCTCTACACTGACCCCTCTACACTGACCCCTCTACACTAACCCCTCTACCGTAACCCCTCTACACTGACCCCTCTACACTGACCCCTCTACACTGACCCCTCTACACTAACCCCTCTACACTGACCCCTCTACACTAACCCCTCTACACTGACCCCTCTACACTGACCCCTCTACACTGACCCCTCTACACTGACCCCTCTACACTAACCCCTCTACACTGACCTCTCTACACTGACCCCTCTACACTGACCCCTCTACACTAACCCCTCTACACTAACCCCTCTACACTGACCCCTCTACACTGACCCCTCTACACTGACCCCTCTACACTAACCCCTCTACACTGACCCCTCTACACTAACCCCTCTACACTGACCCCTCTACACTGACCCCTCTACACTAACCCCTCTACACTGACCCCTCTACACTGACCCCTCTACACTAACCCCTCTACACTGACCCCTCTACACTGACCCCTCTACACTGACCCCTCTACACTGACCCCTCTACACTAACCCCTCTACACTAACCCCTCTACACTAACCCCTCTACACTGACCCCTCTACACTGACCCCTCTACACTGACCCCTCTACACTAACCCCTCTACACTAACCCCTCTACACTAACCCCTCTACACTGACCCCTCTACACTGACCCCTCTACACTGACCCCTCTACACTAACCCCTCTACACTAACCCCTCTACACTAACCCCTCTACACTGACCCCTCTACACTGACCCCTCTACACTGACCCCTCTACACTAACCCCTCTACACTAACCCCTCTACACTGACCCCTCTACACTGACCCCTCTACACTGACCCCTCTACACTGACCCCTCTACACTGACCCCTCTACACTGACCCCTCTACACTAACCCCTCTACACTAACCCCTCTACACTAACCCCTCTACACTGACCCCTCTACACTGACCCCTCTACACTGACCCCTCTACACTGACCCCTCTACACTGACCCCTCTACACTGACCCCTCTACACTGACCCCTCTACACTGACCCCTCTACACTAACCCCTCTACACTAACCCCTCTACACTAACCCCTCTACACTGACCCCTCTACACTGACCCCTCTACACTGACCCCTCAACACTGACCCCTCAACACTGACCCCTCAACACTGACCCCTCTACACTGACCCCTCTACACTGACCCCTCATCACTAACTCCTCTACACTAACCCCTCTACACTGACCCCTCTACACTGACCCCTCTACACTAACCCCTCTACACTGACCTCTCTACACTGACCTCTACACTAACCCCTCTACACTGACCCCTCTACACTAACCCCTCTACACTGACCCCTCAACACTGACCCCTCAACACTGACCCCTCTACACTGACCCCTCATCACTGACCCCTCTACACTAACTCCTCTACACTAACCCCTCTACACTAACCCCTCTACACTAACCCCTCTACACTGACCCCTCAGTTTCTTTGGTTCAGCTACATCTGCACTATGTCATGTGTGAATTACCTACCGTGTACCAGACGCCGTATCTCAGATGGTGAATACGGCACTGGCATTTTCATCAGATCGTTCAATATAGTTAATCCGGGCTACATTGCTTCCGTCTTTTATTATTCCAGACAAACGGGACACAAGAAGAAGCTCAACACCTTCATCAGTTTCCCAGAGCAGCTGGACATGGGCCCCTTCCTGGAGGGAAAAGGTAGCGCCAGACTCTCGACGACTCAGCAAACCACATCAACACGTGACGTGTAGTAGATTAGAGACGGCGTTACCGCTAATACCGGGGTGGTCATGGGCGTATTAGTCCACACCGTGTCATCCCTTCTCCTGGTTTAACCCGGGTTTGGAGCACGCTCCTTGATTTGTTTAAGCACGCCGCTCGGCTCATCCAGAGAACCACTGTAGGTGCACTTTGGCGCAACTTCGGTTGATTTTAAATGTGCTATATAAATAAAGTTGACCTTGACCTTTACCTTGACCTTTACCTTGACCTTGACCTTGACCTTTGAGCCACCAGCGCCAAACTTAACTGCATTCCATTTGTGGCGATAAATATGAAATCAATCTATGATGTCAGCGTTCCTGAACGAAATAATAGTTTACACTCGTTCTTTATGTTTCTGACTGATAGATACATGATCAAAACATAAGATGAATCGATGCAACACACTTGAGTGTTTCTGCACGGATCAGTCTTCCCCTAAGCTGTGGTGGGAGGAGACGGCTGTAGTCACGTCGTCGTCACCCCTTCCTCGGCTCTCCCGTTAAAGTTAGCTTTGCGCGTCACGTTTTATTTACGTCATGGCAAATCGACCGCGCGCCGTCTAGAAAACGCGTCCCCGCGCCGAAGCATTGTGGAAAGTTGGTTAGTCTGTTTTTTCCCGCCTGTATGTGTGTGTGCGCGTGCGTCTGGCCCGGGTGGCTGCCCCCCCCCTCCCAGATGAGAAGTGTGTGTACGAGCTGAGCGCCGTGCTGATCCACCGGGGCGTCAGCGCCTACTCCGGCCACTACATCGCCCACGCCAGGGACGCGCGCACCAGCGACTGGTACAAGTTCAACGACGAGGAGATCGAGAAGATGGAGGGCAAGAAGCTGCAGCTGGGGATCGAGGAGGACATCGGTGAGTCCCGCACGCAGCCGACGGCGTGTACTCGGGAGAGAGAGAGAGAGAGAGAAACCGGACGCCATTTTTTATACATCAACGTCAATCGTGTAAATCGCTTCTCGTCTCTTTTTCTCGGCCTCTCTCTCTCCCCTCGCTTCTTGCTCTAGCCGAGACCGTGAAGTCCCAAGCGCGCAAGCCCAAGTGCAGTAAAGGCTACCACTGCTCCAGGAACGCATACATGCTGGTGTACAAGTGCCAGGGGGAGGAGGAGGTCGCCGAACCCAACGAGGCCAGCGTCGAGGTGCCAGGTGAGGAGACGGCTCGCTCCAAATATCCACAATAGTTTGATTTTAAGATCTTTAGTATTTCAAGCAACTTAAATGAAGCGTCTTCCAGCGTGTCTGCGTACCAGCTTCCCTGGAGGAGTGGTTAAGGTTACGAGCGTCCGTGTTGAAGAGTTTGTGACATGGCTAGTTCCGTCCCTCTGTCCTGAGCGGCGTTCGAATTCAGCAAACGGAGGCGAACATTCATGTTGTCTTTGAACGGTTACATTTGAACGGAAAGCCCTTCTGTGATCAATCATGATTTTCGGGATGATATATTTTGGATGTAAAATAGTACACAACCTAATTTAACACTAGTTAGAAGTAAAAGGGCCTCCGGTATCCATTCATCCATTCATCCATTCAGCAATTACATTTACCTCAGTCCAGCGTCTATTTCTGTTCACTGCAAACTACCTTCTCGGACCGTTCGCTTGTGTTCGCAAAAGTTTGCGGTGAACACAAAGCCAACCGGAAAAAAAAGGTTGCGAACGTTTGCCGAGTCTGAACGCCCCCCCTCCCCCTGTGCGTCAGTCTTCCTGCAGAGGCTGGTGGACCGGGACAACCGTCAGTTCGAGGAGTGGTGCTGCGAGATGGCCGACATGAGACGGCTGAGCGTGGACAAGGGCAAGGCCAAGCACGAAGAGGTGAAGGAGCTCTACGAGCTTTTACCCACGGAAGACGGTCGGTAAAAACATTCTAACACTTCACGGCTTCACGATGACAATGTTCACCCCGGGTTGTGTCTTTTGATTTATATAGACAGCGCAGCGTAGTGAAGTCAGTGTGTGGGAGTTAAAAGCGTTGGAGTCAGGCTGGTATGGGAACTGTAGCAGTTAGGATGGCTCCCTCTGTCTGTCTAAGCTTGAAAACTGTTGATATTTAAAAACTACAATGTTTAAAGGCTATGTTTTGTGTATTTGCTCCTCTATGAATTTCTTTTTCACTGAATTCTTTCCATTATATGTATGTTAAGGTAGTGTAGTTGAGGGTATATACTGTATTTAGGTAGTGTAGTTGAGGGTATATACTGTATTTAGGTAGTGTAGTTGAGGGTATATACTGTATGTTTAGGTAGTGTAGTTGAGGGTATATACTGTATGTTTAGGTAGTGTAGTTGAGGGTATATACTGTATGTTTAGGTAGTGTAGTTGAGGGTATATACTGTATGTTTAGGTAGTGTAGTTGAGGGTATATACTGTATGTTTAGGTAGTGTAGTTGAGGGTATATACTGTGTTTAGGTAGTGTAGTTGAGGGTATATACTGTATGTTTAGGTAGTGTAGTTGAGGGTATATACTGTATTTAGGTAGTGTAGTTGAGGGTATATACTATATGTTTAGGTAGTGTAGTTGAGGGTATATACTGTATGTTTAGGTAGTGTAGTTGAGGGTATATACTATATGTTTAGGTAGTGTAGTTGAGGGTATATACTGTATTTAGGTAGTGTAGTTGAGGGTATATACTGTATGTTTAGGTAGTGTAGTTGAGGGTATATACTATATGTTTAGGTAGTGTAGTTGAGGGTATATACTGTATTTAGGTAGTGTAGTTGAGGGTATATACTGTATGTTTAGGTAGTGTAGTTGAGGGTATATACTGTATTTAGGTAGTGTAGTTGAGGGTATATACTGTATTTAGGTAGTGTAGTTGAGGGTATATACTGTATTTAGGTAGTGTAGTTGAGGGTATATACTGTATGTTTAGGTAGTGTAGTTGAGGGTATATACTGTATATTTAGGTAGTGTAGTTGAGGGTATATACTGTATGTTTAGGTAGTGTAGTTGAGGGTATATACTGTATTTAGGTAGTGTAGTTGAGGGTATATACTGTATTTAGGTAGTGTAGTTGAGGGTATATACTGTGTTTAGGTAGTGTAGTTGAGGGTATATACTGTATTTAGGTAGTGTAGTTGAGGGTATATACTGTATGTTTAGGAGGTGTAGTTGAGGGTATATACTGTATTTAGGTAGTGTAGTTGAGGGTATATACTGGATGTTTAGGTAGTGTAGTTGAGGGTATATACTGGATGTTTAGGTAGTGTAGTTGAGGGTATATACTGCATGTTTAGGTAGTGTAGTTGAGGGTATATACTGTATGTTTAGGTAGTGTAGTTGAGGGTATATACTGTATGTTTAGGTAGTGTAGTTGAGGGTATATACTGTATGTTTAGGTAGTGTAGTTGAGGGTATAAACTGTTTAGGTAGTGTAGTTGAGGCTATATACTGTATGTTTAGGTAGTGTAGTTGAGGGTATATACTGTATATTTAGGTAGTGTAGTTGAGGGTATATACTGTATTTAGGTAGTGTAGTTGAGGGTATATACTGTATGTTTAGGTAGTGTAGTTGAGGGTATATACTATATGTTTAGGTAGTGTAGTTGAGGGTATATACTGTATTTAGGTAGTGTAGTTGAGGGTATATACTGTCTCATGTTTAGGTAGTGTAGTTGAGGGTATATACTGTATTTAGGTAGTGTAGTTGAGGGTATATACTGTATTTAGGTAGTGTAGTTGAGGGTATATACTGTATGTTTAGGTAGTGTAGTTGAGGGTATATACTGGATGTTTAGGTAGTGTAGTTGAGGGTATATACTGTATGTTTAGGTAGTGTAGTTGAGGGTATATACTGTATGTTTAGGTAGTGTAGTTGAGGGTATATACTGTATGTTTAGGTAGTGTAGTTGAGGGTATATACTGTATGTTTAGGTAGTGTAGTTGAGGGTATATACTGTATGTTTAGGTAGTGTAGTTGAGGGTATATACTTTACTTAGGTAGTGTAGTTGAGGGTATATACTGTATGTTTAGGTAGTGTAGTTGAGGGTATATACTGTATGTTTAGGTAGTGTAGTTGAGGGTATATACTGTATTTAGGTAGTGTAGTTGAGGGTATATACTGTATTTAGGTAGTGTAGTTTAGGGTATATACTGTATGTTTAGGTAGTGTAGTTGAGGCTATATACTGTATGTTTAGGTAGTGTAGTTGAGGGTATATACTGTATTTAGGTAGTGTAGTTGAGGGTATATACTGTATGTTTAGGTAGTGTAGTTGAGGGTATATACTGTATTTAGGTAGTGTAGTTGAGGGTATATACTGTATGTTTAGGTAGTGTAGTTGAGGGTATATACTGTATTTAGGTAGTGTAGTTGAGGGTATATACTTTACTTAGGTAGTGTAGTTGAGGGTATATACTGTATGTTTAGGTAGTGTAGTTGAGGGTATATACTGTATGTTTAGGTAGTGTAGTTGAGGGTATATACTGTATTTAGGTAGTGTAGTTGAGGGAATATACTGTATTTAGGTAGTGTAGTTTAGGGTATATACTGTATGTTTAGGTAGTGTAGTTGAGGGTATATACTGTATGTTTAGGTAGTGTAGTTGAGGGTATATACTGTATTTAGGTAGTGTAGTTGAGGGTATATACTGTATTTAGGTAGTGTAGTTTAGGGTATATACTGTATGTTTAGGTAGTGTAGTTGAGGCTATATACTGTATGTTTAGGTAGTGTAGTTGAGGGTATATACTGTATGTTTAGGTAGTGTAGTTGAGGGTATATACTGTATGTTTAGGTAGTGTAGTTGAGGGTATATACTGTAGGTTTAGGTAGTGTAGTTGAGGGTATATACTGTATGTTTAGGTAGTGTAGTTGAGGGTATATACTGTAGGTTTAGGTAGTGTAGTTGAGGGTATATACTGTATATTTAGGTAGTGTAGTTGAGGGTATATACTGTATGTTTAGGTAGTGTAGTTGAGGGTATATACTGGATGTTTAGGTAGTGTAGTTGAGGGTATATACTGTATGTTTAGGTAGTGTAGTTGAGGGTATATACTGTATGTTTAGGTAGTGTAGTTGAGGGTATATACTGTATGTTTAGGTAGTGTAGTTGAGGGTATATACTGTATGTTTAGGTAGTGTAGTTGAGGGTATATACTGTATGTTTAGGTAGTGTAGTTGAGGGTATATACTTTACTTAGGTAGTGTAGTTGAGGGTATATACTGTATGTTTAGGTAGTGTAGTTGAGGGTATATACTGTATGTTTAGGTAGTGTAGTTGAGGGTATATACTGTATGTTTAGGTAGTGTAGTTGAGGGTATATACTGTATGTTTAGGTAGTGTAGTTGAGGGTATATACTGTATGTTGAGGTAGTGTAGTTGAGGGTATATACGGTGTTTAGGTAGTGTAGTTGAGGCTATATACTGTATGTTTAGGTAGTGTAGTTGAGGGTATATACTGTATGTTTAGGTAGTGTAGTTGAGGGTATATACTGTATTTAGGTAGTGTAGTTGAGGGTATATACTATATGTTTAGGTAGTGTAGTTGAGGGTATATACTGTATTTAGGTAGTGTAGTTGAGGGTATATACTGTATGTTTAGGTAGTGTAGTTGAGGGTATATACTGTATGTTTAGGTAGTGTAGTTGAGGCTATATACTGTATGTTTAGGTAGTGTAGTTGAGGGTATATACTGTATGTTGAGGTAGTGTAGTTGAGGGTATATACTGTATGTTGAGGTAGTGTAGTTGAGGGTATATACTGTATGTTTAGGTAGTGTAGTTGAGGGTATATACTGTATTTAGGTAGTGTAGTTGAGGGTATATACTGTATTTAGGTAGTGTAGTTGAGGGTATATACTGTATGTTTAGGTAGTGTAGTTGAGGGTATATACTGTATGTTTAGGTAGTGTAGTTGAGGGTATATACTGTGTTTAGGTAGTGTAGTTGAGGGTATATACTGTATGTTTAGGTAGTGTAGTTGAGGGTATATACTGTATTTAGGTAGTGTAGTTGAGGGTATATACTGTATTTAGGTAGTGTAGTTGAGGGTATATACTGTATGTTTAGGTAGTGTAGTTGAGGGTATATACTGTATGTTTAGGTAGTGTAGTTGAGGCTATATACTGTATGTTTAGGTAGTGTAGTTGAGGGTATATACTGTATGTTGAGGTAGTGTAGTTGATGGTATATACTGTATGTTGAGGTAGTGTAGTTGAGGGTATATACTGTATGTTTAGGTAGTGTAGTTGAGGGTATATACAGGTACTGTATGTTTAGGTAGTGTAGTTGAGGGTATATACTGTATGTTTAGGTAGTGTAGTTGAGGCTTTACATAATGTAGACCTATATGAAATTCACTTGATGAAATGCCGATGTTTACTCTAGCTATGCCTGTTTTTCTGACAAACGCCAGACAGCAAGAATGCTCGTGCTAATGTGCAATAATGTGAAATGTCCATTTAGAGAGCGTAGAAATAAATGCAATTCATTGTAATGATACGAACGTCAGTGGTGTAGTGGAGGGTATACGCAGGTATACCCACTTCTGTATCCATGGACCCACAGTATACCCACTTCTTTAGTTACCTATACACCCCCCCGATACCCCGTTTGTACACAGCGGCGTCTGCGTTAGCGGCGATTAAACGGCAGCGCGTCTCCGCGTGTGCTCTTCCCGGCAGGCCAGCCGTACGAGTTCGTCCCCCTGGACTGGCTGAAGAAGTGGCTGGACGACTCGACGTCCACCAAGGAGATGGACAACTCCCACTTCCTGTGTTCGCACGGCAAGCTGCACCCGGACAAGGTGGGCGAGGCCAAGAGGATCTCCCAGCGCGCCGCCCGGCTGCTCTACGAGCGCTACGGGGGAGGACCTCGACTGGACTGTAAGAGCTGGCTGTCACGGTCGTGTGTTTGGGGTCTATAGGGGTCACGGTCATGTGTTTGTGGTCTATAGGGGTCACGGTCGTGTGTTTGTGGTCTATAGGGGTCACGGTCGTGTGTTTGTGGTCTATAGGGGTCACGGCCGTGTGTTTGTGGTCTATAGGGGTCACGGTCGTGTGTTTGGGGTCTATAGGGTCACGGTCGTGTGTTTGGGGTCTATAGGGTCACGGTCGTGTGTTTGGGGTCTATAGGGGTCACGGTCGTGTGTTTGTGGTCTATAGGGGTCACGGTCGTGTGTTTGGGGTCTATAGGGGTCACGGTCGTGTGTTTGTGGTCTATAGGGGTCACGGTCGTGTGTTTGTGGTCTATAGGGTCACGGTCATGTGTTTGTGGTCTATAGGGTCACGGTCGTGTGTTTGTGGTCTATAGGGGTCACGGTCGTGTGTTTGGGGTCTATAGGGGTCACGGTCGTGTGTTTGTGGTCTAGGGTCACGGTCGTGTGTTTGTGGTCTAGGGTCACGGTCGTGTGTGTGCTGTGGTCTATAGGGGTCACGGTCGTGTGTTTGTGATCTATAGGGGTCACGGTCGTGTGTTTGTGGTCTATAGGGGTCACGGTCGTGTGTTTGCTGTGGTCTATAGGGGTCACGGTCGTGTGTTTGGGGTCTATAGGGGTCACGGTCGTGTGTTTGGGGTCTATAGGGGTCACGGTCGTGTGTTTGGGGTCTATAGGGTCACGGTCGTGTGTTTGTGGTCTATAGGGGTCACGGTCGTGTGTTTGGGGTCTATAGGGTCACGGTCGTGTGTTTGGGGTCTATAGGGTCACGGTTGTGTGTTTGGGGTCTATAGGGTCACGGTTGTGTGTTTGGGGTCTATAGGGTCACGGTCGTGTGTTTGGGGTCTATAGGGGTCACGGTCGTGTGTTTGGGGTCTATAGGGGTCACGGTCGTGTGTTTGTGGTCTATAGGGGTCACGGTCGTGTGTTTGGGGTCTATAGGGTCACGGTTGTGTGTGTGCTGTGGTCTATAGGGTCACGGTCGTGTGTTTGTGGTCTATAGGGTCACGGTCGTGTGTTTGGGGTCTATAGGGTCACGGTCGTGTGTTTGGGGTCTATAGGGGTCACGGTCGTGTGTTTGTGGTCTATAGGGTCACGGTCGTGTGTGTGCTGTGGTCTATAGGGTCACGGTCGTGTGTTTGTGGTCTATAGGGTCACGGTCGTGTGTTTGGGGTCTATAGGGTCACGGTCGTGTGTTTGGGGTCTATAGGGTCACGGTCGTGTGTTTGGGGTCTATAGGGGTCACGGTCGTGTGTTTGTTGTCTATAGGGTCACGGCCGTGTGTTTGTGGTCTATCTGGCAACACTGGGGTCATGTGAGTTTACAGCGCAGCTAACATTCATTTCATCTGAAGTTAGCTAGCTACTGTAGTACAGTAGTAGCTAAAGTAGCTAGTAGCTTGCCTGATGTTAGTTTTAGCCTCAGGTATTTCTAGTGTAGCTGAAATGGCATGTTCACAGGTGGCCAAAAGAAAAGTCAACAGTGAAAATAGGCAATTCAGATGAATGGATCGCAAAATATGCCCTCATCCTCCCTCCAACGAGCACCAAACCCATGTGCTTAATATGCCACGAAAAGGTAGCTCTTGTGAAATGGCAATTTGATCCGCCACTATGAAGAAAAAAAATAATAATAATTTTGAGCTCGGGGTGAAATTGGAAAGGAGGAGATACAGGAGGTGAGAAGATAAGACAGGAGGAGACGAGGAGACAGGAGGTGAGGAAATAAGACAGGAAGAGAGGAGAGGAGATACAAATGGTTATTTGTAGTAGAATTGTTTTCTTAAAAGACGAACCTTGGGATTATCGGGGGGGGAATGTGGAGCTTTAGGATTTGTATTCGAGCACCCCTGCTGTAGCCTATATGGGTTAAGATACACATTCGGAGTGACTGCTTTTAAAAGACTAAACATGTTCAAATGTATAGTAAAACAACTCAAATTTCTGTGTGTGTGTGTGCGTGTGTGCGTGTGCGCGTGTGTGCGTGTCGGGTGTGCGTGTGTCGGGTGTGTGTGTGCGCGTGTGTGCGTGTGTGTGCGCTCAGGCTCGTCTCTGTGTGAGGAGTGTGTGGGCCAGCGCTGTCGGGTGTTGAGGCTGAAGAACCAGCTCAACGAGGACTACAGGGAAGTCTCCAACATGGTGAAAGGCAACAGCAAGAGGTGACGTGTGTGTGTGTGTGTGTGTGTGTGTGTGTGTGTGTGTGTGTGTGTGTGTGTGTGTGTGTGTGTGTGTGTGTGTGTGTGTGTGTGTGTGTGTGTGTGTGTGTGTGTGTGTGTGTGTAAACTCCCCTCTCCCACGTCTCCAGTGACAAGGGCTACTGGGTGTTTGTGGCGTGGGGAGGGGCGTTGGGTTATGTGAGTAGGTGTGAAGGACTGTGTGTGTGAGGTGTGTGCGTGCGTGCGTGCGTGTGCATGTGTAAACTCCCCTCTCCCACGTCTCCAGTGACGAGGGCTACTGGGTGTTTGTGGGGGGGGGGGGCTGTGTTATGTGAGTGGGTGTGAAGGACTGTGCGACGTGTGTGTGTGTGTGTGTGTGTGTGTGTGTGTGCGTGTGTGCGTGTGCGTGTGTAACCTCCCCTCTCCCACGTCTCCAGTGACGAGGGCTACTGGGTGGGCAAGGCGTCCCTGCGTATCTGGAAGCAGCTGGCTCTGGAGCAGCTGGAGGAGGACGAGGAGGAGACCAAACACAGCAACGGGAAGATCAACGGAGAGACGCCCGACATCACAGCCACCACAGGTACGCTAGAGAGATCTACAGCTGGGTAGATATCTAGGTTACCAGCTAGATAACGGAGAATAGCATCCGTTTGCCTCCCATTGGAATTGACTGTCATTGTCCCCTCTTGACCACCATGCTCTCTGTTCTGATTGGTTCTGACCAGAGTGCGACAGTGACCTCCATGCTCTCTCTTCTGATTGGTTCTGACCAGAGTGCGACAGTGACCTCCATGCTCTCTGTTCTGATTGGTTCTGACCAGAGTGCGACAGTGACCTCCATGCTCTCTGTTCTGATTGGTTCTGACCAGAGTGCGACAGTGACCTCCATGCTCTCTGTTCTGATTGGTTCTGACCAGAGTGCGACAGTGACCTCCATGCTCTCTGTTCTGATTGGTTCTGACCAGAGTGCGACAGTGACCTCCATGCTCTCTGTTCTGATTGGTTCTGACCAGAGTGCGACAGTGACCTCCATGCTCTCTGTTCTGATTGGTTCTGACCAGAGTGCGGGCCCGAGCCTCAGGATGGCGCCGGAGACGAGGAGAGGAAGACCTTCAATGAGGACATCCTCTGCTGTCACGGTAACTAGCATTTTTGAACACTTCAATATAGTTTTTTATCACTTGCTAGTCCAGCGGTCACGGCCGAGCAAACGAGGAAAAGACCGTCGCACGCAGGTGAGGTGAGCAAACCTCTGAAACGACACACGAAAACAAACCGACGGAAAGACATCTTAGAAGAGATCGTCGGCGTAAAATATAATTATTTATTCATGTTATTGTGAAGTTGTGACCCCTCAGGTTCTGTCCTGTCCGCTGACATCACACAAGCAACACTGTTTTGGTTTTGAAGTGATCGCTGGCAAACGCAGTCCAAAAACACACCCGCAATCACCTTAGGCGTCGCCACACATAACTCAACCGGGAAGTTTGAGATGATCACTTTAACCAGTGCCATTCACTTCATACAGAATTTCTTCAAAGTGTAAAGATTTTTGAAATATCCCATTCATAGTGGTCTTAGACTATCTTTTCTCAAAAGGTGGCCGGTAGTAGCGCAACGCCCGCTCAAGTCTCTGACCCTGTGTGTTCACGGTTCCGGCTCCCGTCCTGTGGTTGTGATGATGGTTCCATGTCTGTCGTTCTGCGCCCTCCCCCCGGCAGGAGGTCTGTGTATCCTGGAGACGGAGAGACGGTTGGTGCCGGAGGAGGTGTGGTCCAAGCTGAGGGCCTACTTCCCCAAAGCCCCCCAGTTCAACCATCAACAGGAGTCCTGCCAGCAGTGCCTGGTGAGGGGGGGGGGGGGGGGGGCGGTACCCACAGACCCTTCATTCACTACAGCGCCGATTCAATACGGATCTGGAGCTGCTCGCATTAGAGAAACATGGAGTGTTTATTTTGGAATATTTAGCCTCTGTTTGTTTTGTAGGAATGCAAAAATATGGTTTCTTGTCATTGAAATGGACCCCTAGACTAGTCACTGCTGGTCCAGTGTTGTCCCCCCTGCTAGACTAGTCACTGCTGGTCCAGTGTTGTCCCCTCTGCTAGACTAGTCACTGCTGGTCCAGTGTTGTCCCCTCTGCTAGACTAGTCACTGCTGGTCCAGTGTTGTCCCCTCTGCTAGACTAGTCACTGCTGGTCCAGTGTTGTCCCCTCTGCTAGACTAGTCACTGCTGGTCCAGTGTTGACCCCTCTGCTAGACTAGTCACTGCTGGTCCAGTGTTGTCCCCTCTGCTAGACTAGTCACTGCTGGTCCAGTGTTGTCTCCCCTGCTAGACTAGTCACTGCTGGTCCAGTGCTGTCCCCTCTGCTAGACTAGTCACTGCTGGTCCAGTGTTGTCCCCTCTGCTAGACTAGTCACTGCTGGTCCAGTGTTGTCCCCTCTGCTAGACTAGTCACTGCTGGTCCAGTGTTGTCCCCTCTGCTAGACTAGTCACTGCTGGTCCAGTGTTGTCTCCCCTGCTAGACTAGTCACTGCTGGTCCAGTGTTGTCCCCCCTGCTAGACTAGTCACTGCTGGTCCAGTGTTGTCCCCTCTGCTAGACTAGTCACTGCTGGTCCAGTGTTGTCCCCCCTGCTGTGTGTCTGACCTCACCTGGTCCCGTCTCGACCCCAGAGGCTGGAGCGCGAGGGGAAGGAGAACGAGGCCCTGAACAGG